>NW_028318490.1:7139747-7461994 GCF_062004578.1 Staurois parvus | reverse complement strand
TGTGCGAGTAACAATTCTCTGGCACTCAGTAACAATTCTGTCTGTCCCTGAGTAACAATTCTCTGGCACTCAGTAACAATTCTGTCTGTCCCTGAGTAACAATTCTCTGGCACTCAGTAACAATTCTGTCTGTCCCTGAGTAACAATTCTCTGGCACTCAGTAACAATTGTGTGTCTGTGCAAGTAACAATTCTGTGTCTGTGCAAGTAACAATTTTGTGTCTGTGAGAGTAACAATTCTCTGGCACTCAGTAACAATTCTGTCTGTCCCTGAGTAACAATTCTCTGGCACTCAGTAACAATTCTGTCTGTCCCTGAGTATGAATTCTGTGGCCCTGAGTAACAATTCTGTCTCTGTGCGAGTAACAATTCTGTGTCTGTGCAAGTAACAATTTTGTGTCTGTGAGAGTAACAATTCTCTGGCACTCAGTAACAATTCTGTCTGTCCCTGAGTAACAATTCTCTGGCACTCAGTAACAATTCTGTCTTCCCTGAGTAACAATTCTCTGGCACTCAGTAACAATTCTGTCTGTCCCTGAGTATGAATTCTGTGGCCCTGAGTAACAATTCTGTCTCTGTGCGAGTAACAATTCTGTGTCTGTGCAAGTAACAATTTTGTGTCTGTGAGAGTAACAATTCTCTGGCACTCAGTAACAATTCTGTCCTGTCCCTGAGTAACAATTCTCTGGCACTCAGTAACAATTCTGTCTGTCCCTGAGTATGAATTCTGTGGCCCTGAGTAACAATTGTGTGTCTGTGCAAGTAACAATTCTGTGTCTGTGCAAGTAACAATTTTGTGTCTGTGAGAGTAACAATTCTCTGGCACTCAGTAACAATTCTGTCTGTCCCTGAGTAACAATTCTCTGGCACTCAGTAACAATTCTGTCTGTCCCTGAGTAACAATTCTGTCTGTCCCTGAGTATGAATTCTGTGGCCCTGAGTAAGAATTCTCTGGCACTCAGTAACAATTCTGTCTGTCCCTGAGTATGAATTCTGTGGCCCTGAGTAACAATTGTGTGTCTGTGCAAGTAACAATTCTGTGTCTGTGCAAGTAACAATTTTGTGTCTGTGAGAGTAACAATTCTCTGGCACTCAGTAACAATTCTGTCTGTCCCTGAGTAACAATTCTCTGGCACTCAGTAACAATTCTGTCTGTCCCTGAGTATGAATTCTGTGGCCCTGAGTAACAATTCTGTCTCTGTGCGAGTAACAATTCTGTGTCTGTGCAAGTAACAATTTTGTGTCTGTGAGAGTAACAATTCTCTGGCACTCAGTAACAATTCTGTCTGTCCCTGAGTAAGAATTCTCTGGCACTCAGTAACAATTCTGTCTGTCCCTGAGTAACAATTCTCTGGCACTCAGTAACAATTCTGTCTGTCCCTGAGTAACAATTCTGTCTGTCCCTGAGTATGAATTCTGTGGCCCTGAGTAAGAATTCTCTGGCACTCAGTAACAATTCTGTCTGTCCCTGAGTATGAATTCTGTGGCCCTGAGTAACAATTGTGTGTCTGTGCAAGTAACAATTCTGTGTCTGTGCAAGTAACAATTTTGTGTCTGTGAGAGTAACAATTCTCTGGCACTCAGTAAACAATTCTGTCTGTCCCTGAGTAACAATTCTCTGGCACTCAGTAACAATTCTGTCTGTCCCTGAGTAACAATTCTCTGGCACTCAGTAACAATTCTGTCTGTCCCTGAGTAACAATTCTCTGGCACTCAGTAACAATTCTGTCTGTCCCTGAGTAACAATTCTGTCTGTCCCTGAGAATGAATTCTGTGGCCCTGAGTAAGAATTCTCTGGCACTCAGTAACAATTCTGTCTGTCCCTGAGTAACAATTCTCTGGCACTCAGTAACAATTCTGTCTGTCCCTGAGTATGAATTCTGTGGCCCTGAGTAACAATTGTGTGTCTGTGCAAGTAACAATTCTGTGTCTGTGCAAGTAACAATTTTGTGTCTGTGAGAGTAACAATTCTCTGGCACTCAGTAACAATTCTGTCTGTCCCTGAGTAACAATTCTCTGGCACTCAGTAACAATTCTGTCTGTCCCTGAGTAACAATTCTGTCTGTCCCTGAGTATGAATTCTGTGGCCCTGAGTAAGAATTCTCTGGCACTCAGTAACAATTCTGTCTGTCCCTGAGTATGAATTCTGTGGCCCTGAGTAACAATTGTGTGTCTGTGCAAGTAACAATTCTGTGTCTGTGCAAGTAACAATTTTGTGTCTGTGAGAGTAACAATTCTCTGGCACTCAGTAACAATTCTGTCTGTCCCTGAGTAACAATTCTCTGGCACTCAGTAACAATTCTGTCTGTCCCTGAGTATGAATTCTGTGGCCCTGAGTAACAATTCTGTCTCTGTGCGAGTAACAATTCTGTGTCTGTGCAAGTAACAATTTTGTGTCTGTGAGAGTAACATTCTCTGGCACTCAGTAACAATTCTGTCTGTCCCTGAGTAAGAATTCTCTGGCACTCAGTAACAATTCTGTCTGTCCCTGAGTAACAATTCTCTGGCACTCAGTAACAATTCTGTCTGTCCCTGAGTAACAATTCTGTCTGTCCCTGAGTATGAATTCTGTGGCCCTGAGTAAGAATTCTCTGGCACTCAGTAACATTCTGTCTGTCCCTGAGTATGAATTCTGTGGCCCTGAGTAACAATTGTGTGTCTGTGCAAGTAACAATTCTGTGTCTGTGCAAGTAACAATTTTGTGTCTGTGAGAGTAACAATTCTCTGGCACTCAGTAACAATTCTGTCTGTCCCTGAGTAACAATTCTCTGGCACTCAGTAACAATTCTGTCTGTCCCTGAGTAACAATTCTCTGGCACTCAGTAACAATTCTGTCTGTCCCTGAGTAACAATTCTCTGGCACTCAGTAACAATTCTGTCTGTCCCTGAGTAACAATTCTGTCTGTCCCTGAGAATGAATTCTGTGGCCCTGAGTAAGAATTCTCTGGCACTCAGTAACAATTCTGTCTGTCCCTGAGTAACAATTCTCTGGCACTCAGTAACAATTCTGTCTGTCCCTGAGTATGAATTCTGTGGCCCTGAGTAACAATTGTGTGTCTGTGCAAGTAACAATTCTGTGTCTGTGCAAGTAACAATTTTGTGTCTGTGAGAGTAACAATTCTCTGGCACTCAGTAACAATTCTGTCTGTCCCTGAGTAACAATTCTCTGGCACTCAGTAACAATTCTGTCTGTCCCTGAGTAACAATTCTGTCTGTCCCTGAGTATGAATTCTGTGGCCCTGAGTAAGAATTCTCTGGCACTCAGTAACAATTCTGTCTGTCCCTGAGTATGAATTCTGTGGCCCTGAGTAACAATTGTGTGTCTGTGCAAGTAACAATTCTGTGTCTGTGCAAGTAACAATTTTGTGTCTGTGAGAGTAACAATTCTCTGGCACTCAGTAACAATTCTGTCTGTCCCTGAGTAACAATTCTCTGGCACTCAGTAACAATTCTGTCTGTCCCTGAGTATGAATTCTGTGGCCCTGAGTAACAATTCTGTCTCTGTGCGAGTAACAATTCTGTGTCTGTGCAAGTAACAATTTTGTGTCTGTGAGAGTAACAATTCTCTGGCACTCAGTAACAATTCTGTCTGTCCCTGAGTAAGAATTCTCTGGCACTCAGTAACAATTCTGTCTGTCCCTGAGTAACAATTCTCTGGCACTCAGTAACAATTCTGTCTGTCCCTGAGTAACAATTCTGTCTGTCCCTGAGTATGAATTCTGTGGCCCTGAGTAAGAATTCTCTGGCACTCAGTAACAATTCTGTCTGTCCCTGAGTATGAATTCAGTGGCCCTGAGTAACAATTGTGTGTCTGTGCAAGTAACAATTCTGTGTCTGTGCAAGTAACAATTTTGTGTCTGTGAGAGTAACAATTCTCTGGCACTCAGTAACAATTCTGTCTGTCCCTGAGTAACAATTCTCTGGCACTCAGTAACAATTCTGTCTGTCCCTGAGTAACAATTCTCTGGCACTCAGTAACAATTCTGTCTGTCCCTGAGTAACAATTCTCTGGCACTCAGTAACAATTCTGTCTGTCCCTGAGTAACAATTCTGTCTGTCCCTGAGAATGAATTCTGTGGCCCTGAGTAAGAATTCTCTGGCACTCAGTAACAATTCTGTCTGTCCCTGAGTAACAATTCTCTGGCACTCAGTAACAATTCTGTCTGTCCCTGAGTAAAAATTCTGTGGCCCTAATAACGTTTCTGTGGCCCTAAGTAACAATTCTCTGGCACTGAGTAACAATTCTGTCTGTCCCTGAGTATGAATTCTGTGGCCCTAACTAGCGTTTCTTTGTCCCTAAATAACGATTCTGTGGCCCTCATTAACAAGTCTGTGTCCCTGAGTAATGGTTCTCTGTCCCTAAGTAACTTCTCTCTGTCCCCAATTCTCGTTTCTGTGGCCCTAACTCTGTCCCTGTCCCTAGTACAGAGCGGTCTGCCTCTGTTCAATGACTGCAGGCAAATGAAGATTTCCAAAATGGCCGCTATATATACCTCGACCATTACACAGTGCTGGCTGGCTGGCTGCTGATTGGCTGATGCGATCACATGTCGTTGAGGAATGCATTATGGGGCAGCGCGCCTTGTCTGCGCGCCTTCCCCGACATCCCCGCTCCGTCGCCGCACATGTCAGCCGCCATTTTCGGAAAAATTTCGATTCGCGCGTCCGAATTAGGCTGTTTTTCGGATTCGGCACGAATCGAAATTTTTCCGATATTCGACTCGAATTCCACTTCGGATACTTCGATTCGCTCATCTCTAATTACGATCATTGATGTTGATCCAAAAAAGTAAAAAGGGAAAAGAACCGGTGGTGCTACTCTCTATAGACGCTGAAAAAGCGTTTGATAGAGTGAATTGGAGATTCATGATGGATACTTTGGAAGTCATGGGAATTGGGCCTAGGATGAGAGAGTGGATAGCAAAGTTGTACAGATACCCCTCTGCAGTTGTTGTGGTGAATGGGGAGAGGTCAGAACCCATCGAGATGTCAAACGGTACAAGACAGGGATGCCCATTGTCCCCACTGTTGTATGTTATATCATTAGAACCACTGCTGTCAACAATAAGGCTGAATAGAGATATAAAGGGAATCCAGATAGGGGACACAGAACATAAAGTCGCCGCTTTTGCTGACGACTTGTTGTTCTACGTAGGAAACCCCAGGATAACACTTCCAAATTTAATGAAGCTATTAAAGGAATATGGAGAACTGTCAAATTTAAAGATTAATCCAACAAAAACGGAGATTCTAAATATAAATATTTTAAAAAATGAAAAAGAAAAAATACAAAAGGAATTTCCCTTTAAATGGAAAGATAGAGATATAAAATACTTAGGAGTAAAACTTACAGCTTCATATAAACATCTATATAAATTAAACTATATTTCATTGATCAACGAGATTAGAGAGGAGCTAAAAATATTGCAGGAGGGAACTCCGACATGGATAGGCCGTATTAACCTGGTAAAAATGATAATAGTACCAAAAATCATGTATAGATATCAAATGATACCAATTAAACTCCCAGAGATCTTTTTTAAGGTAATTAAGAAACTGATAACAAAATACATATGGAGGAATAAAAAACCAAGATTGTCATATGAGTTGTTGAGTAGGAGGAAAGAAAGAGATGGTTTAGGGCTCCCAGACTTTAAAAGATACTACAAAGCTGTAATATTGGCAAGAACTATAGATTGGATACATAACTATAAAAAAAGTTGGGTGAGAATAGAGAATGAACTCAGTGGAATAGATTTGGGTAAGGTGATATGGGTACCAACACAGTATAGGGGTTTAAATGATAATGTAAATACATACACTTTGAATGTTTTAAAAATTTGGGATAATTTACACAAAAGTTTGAAATGGACTTTCAATTCAACACTGATTTCACTAAAAAACACGAAATTTTTCCCCCCTGGCAGAGAAGAAATAGGTGGTAGGTGGTTTAAAAAGGAAGAGGTTCAATTAAGAGATATTTTGGTGGGGGATAAAATAGGATTATTTTGGGAATTGAAAAAAAAAGAGGGAGAGATTTTCACTAAATTAGATGAGTGGCGGTATTTTCAATTCAGGAGTTTTGTTGGAAGTCTGCCAAAACCTTTAAGGACAAGAGACAATTGGAACTTGTTTGAAAAGGTATTGGGAACACAAGGTGATGGGAAGCACGGGATTGCTAAGGTATATAAAATACTCACTGAATTAGATACAAACACAAAGCCAACATATATAACAAAATGGGAAACTGATATGGGAATTGTGATAGATGAGGAGAAGCAGAGGAGAATTTATAGATTAACTCACGAAAACATTTCTATGAGAGAAGTAGAGATGAACTATAAGTGTTTGACAAGATGGCACATTACACCAAACATTGAAAATAAGATGTGTGAAGAGAGTTCACCATGGTGTTGGAGGGGATGTGGTGAAATAGGCACAACATATCACATATGGTGGGGTTGCCCAAAAATTCAGATATTCTGGAAGACAATAACCCATTTGATAAGAAAAATAACAGAAATAGACATTGGCTTAGACCCAGAAGTGTGTATTTTGCATAACATGGATATATCAGTCAATAAATATAAAAAATCAGGGATATGGTACTATATAAATGCTGCAAAAGCTCTGATACCCAGGTTCTGGAGGCAAATAGAGGTGCCGAAGGAAGAAGACTGGATTGAAAGAGTTGAGCAGATTAAAAAGATGGAAAGGTTGTGTCATATTCAGGAGGATAGGTTGGAGATTTATAATAGGAAATGGGAGAACTGGGAAAAAGCTAAGTTATATATGAAATATAGGAAAGAATAAAGAAAATAATAGAAAAACTGCACTTGCCGATATAAAATGACGCAGAGAAAAGGAAAAAGTAGGAAGATGGGATTAGGGTGGGGGTGGAGGAGGGGGGGGAAATTTGGAATAAAGTAAATAAAGTAGAAATGTTGGATACTATAATGTATATTTTTATATATATGTTGGTATATCATGATGATGAAATGTATTTAAAATGAAAATTAATAAATATTTAAATTATATATAAAAAAAAAAACAATATTGCAATGCCCTTTACCCGATGGTCTCCTACAAAATGAACCACCACTATGGACACAGCTGATCACGTGATGTGGTAAGAGGCCAATCACAGCGACCCTTTACCACGTGATCAGCAGGTCACTGGTAAATGCAGTTGCCGGTTATCGGCTGCACTTTCCTCGCACTGTCACAGCGTGAGGAAAATACTGCCGATAACCAGAAATTGTCAGAGGACTGATCAGCACCGATCAGTGCCCAGCTGTGCCACCCACCTATGCCCATCAGTGCCACCCACTTATGCCCATCAGTGCCACCCACCTGTGCCCATCAGTGCCTAGTAGTGCCATCCACCAGTGCCAGTCAGTGCCGTCAGTCAGTGCCACCCATCAGTGCCTATCAGTGCTGCCTATCAGTACATAACCATGTGGACTGCTCATAGCAAGTGAACAAAAATATAAAATAACTCAGTCCCAAATCAGTGAAAATAGTGCAAGGTGCTGATATTAAACTTTGAGTTTCTTGATTGTGAACTCTTTCTACAACGCAACAGTGCTGCCTATCCGTGCCACTTCATCAGTGCTGACTGTCAGTGCAGCCTCATCAATGCATATCAGTGAAGGAAAAAAATTACTTATTTGCAAAATTTTATCATAGAAACAAAGAAAACCTTTTTTTTTTTTCAAAATTTTTGCTCTTTTTTTGTTTACAGTGCAAAAAATAAAACACACAGTGGCAAGTAAATATCACCAAAAGAAAGCTCTATTTGTGTGAAAAAATTATAAAAATGTCATATGGGTACACTGTTGCATGACCGCTCAATTGTCATTCAAAGTGTGACAGCACTGAAAGCTGAAAACTGGCGTGGGCAGGAAGGGGGTATACGTGCCCAGTAAGCAAGTGGATAATGTATGTGGTAATTTTATATATTATATATATAAAAACAAAGCCAAGAGTCTTTTCATTTAAAGTGGTACTAAACCCAGAACCCTACATGTACCCTATCTGGTCTCCCACAGTACACAGAACACGGAAATGCAATTTATATACAAACTGCTAAATACCTTTCCTCATAAGCAGTATATAGCAGTTTTGTGACTTCTATCAGTGTCCAGCAGAGCACTGGTTAAAGCTTGTAGATAGTTTCATTCTCCCCTATGAGGCTGCAGGACCCCTGACCCTCTGTCTTTACAGTGCTGATTGGCCCTGTGCCGACCAAATGCACTCTCCCAAGGAAAACATTTTTATTCTAGCAATACACACCAAACTGACCATGTGCAGCTTGCTCCCAAGGCTCTGTTCTATAAGGAGATGGACTTGGGACAGTAGAAGAAGGGGAAGATAAGAGAAGACCATACATCTTTTATACACAATTAAATCCTTTTGTTCCAAAGTGAGTATAACATGCATGCTTTACTGAATATACAGACTGATTTTATTGTTGTGGGTTTAGTAACACTTTAAGACATTATTAACTCACCATTTTTATATAGTTGACTAAAAAAAATTATATAATTACTAAACAACCTCTTTTATGTTTTATTATAAAAAATAGACCATTCCATGTCAGTCAATAGCTAATTAGGATTCTAAAAAATAACCAGAAAACTCTTGTAGCTCTGGCCACACTGGGAATATTCTAAACATTGTGTACCCCTTTGATTGCTACACTGATTTTCTGAGCAGTTTTTGCATTACAACATTGGGAATAATAATTTGTTTATATAGCAGGGCATCCCTCCCATATGGGAGTTTGTAGAGTTTCACTTGGTATGTAGTAGCAAAGTCCTGCGGTAGGTCAAAAAGGTTACTACTAAATTAACTAATTTGTGTGTAATGCTGTGCCCAAAGACTACTTACCTGGGATTTGATTCAGGTTCGGGACTAACATGGATACAAGTTGAACCCAGCCTGTTTGCAGTTTGCAGAACCAGCATATTACTGCACAATTGTTCCACCATAGCAACCAACTACTATCAATAACAGAAATTTGAATTCAAATACTTACAGTAATTTTCCTTTACTGACGAGCTCAACAGCAGCACAGCTGGTTGAGGCCCCGCCCACCCCCTGCCTGATCAGGACATACAGTGGGGAACAGAAGTATTTGAACACCCTGCGATTTTGCAAGTTCTCCCACTTAGAAATCATGGAGGGGTCTGAAATTCACATTGTAGGTGCATTCTCACTCTGAGAGACAGAATTTAAAAAAAAAAATTCAGGAAATCACATTGTATGATTTTTAAAGAATTTATTTGTCTTGCACTGCTGAACATAAGTATTTGAACACCTAAGAAACAGCAAGAATTCTGGCACTCAAAGACCTGTTACTGTGCCTTTAAAAAGTCCACCTCTACTCCACTCATTAATCTAACTTAGTAGCACCTGTCTGAGCTCTTTAAAGACACCTGTCCACCCCACAGTCAGTCAGACGCCAACTACTACCATGGGCAAGAGCTGTCAAAAGACACCAAAGACAAAATTGTGGACCTCCACATGGCTGGAAAGGGCTACGGGGCAATTGCCAAGCAGCTTGGCGAAAATATATCAACTGTTGGAGCATTTGTTAGAAATGGAAGAGGCTAAAGATGATTGTCAATCTCCCTCAGGCAGGGGCTCCATGCAAGATCTCACCTCGTGGGGTATCACTGATGATAAGAAAGGTGAGGAATCAGCCAAGAACTACAAGGGAGGAGCTGGTCAATGACATGAAGAGAGCTGGGACCACAGTTTCAAAGGTCACTGTCGGCAGAACACTACGCCGTCATGGTTTCAAATCATGCATTGCACGGAAGGTTCCCCTGCTCAAATCATCACATGTCCAGGCCCGTCTGAAGTTTGCCAATGACCATCTGGATAATCCAGAGGAGGCATGGGAGAAAGTCATGTGGTCAGATGAGACCAAAGTAGAACTTTTTGGTCTAAACTTCACTCGTCGTGTTTGGAGGAAAAAGAAGGATGAGTTGCATCCCAAAAACACCATCCCTACTGTGAAGCATGGGGGTGGTAACATCATGCTTTGGGGGTGCTTTTCTACAAAGGGGACAGGACGACTGCACTGTATTAAGGAGAGGATGAATGGGGCCATTTATTGTGAGATTTTGAGCAACAACCTCCTTCCCTCAGTCAGATCATTGAAGATTGGTCATGGGTCTTCCAACATGACAACGACCCGAAGCACACAGCCAGGATAACCAAGGAGTGGCTCCGTAAGAAGCATATCAAGGTTCTGGAGTGGCCTAGCCAGTCTCCAGACCTAAATCCAATAGAACATCTTTGGAGGGAGCTGAAACTCTGTTTTGCTCAGCGACAGCCCCGAAACCTGACAGATCTAGAGGAGATCTGTGTGGAGGAGTAGGCCAAAATCCCTGTTGCAGTGTGTGCAAACCTGGTCAAGAACTACTGGAAACGTTTGACCTCTGTAATTGCAAACAAAGGTTTCTGTACCAAATATTAACACTGATTTTCTCAGGTGTTCAAATACTTATGTTCAGCAGTGCAAGACAAATAAATTCTTTAAAAATCATACAATGTGATTTCCTGAATTGCACCCGCAATGTGAATTTCAGACCCCTCCATGATTTCAAAGTTGGAGTTCAAATACTTCTGTTCCTCACTGTATCTCAATACATTTTTGACCCACCTCAGCCTAGGCATTCTGTAACTCGTACTACCAAACCTGGTGGGATTTGTGCTGCCATGGAGCTCGTCAGGAACGGAAAATTACGGTAAAAATTTGAGTTCAATTTTCTATTTTCCTGATGGCTCCATGTCAGTACAGCTGGTAATTAACTAGCCACACCTAGGAGGGTAATGCTAAACCAATTTAATTTTTACTGGAAGCAGAAGCTAAAACACCCCTGTCAAAATCCACAGTAGTCAAAGCCGCAGGCTCTATACAGTAATGAGTCATGAAGGTATGCACAGAAGACCAGGTAGCCCCCCCTGTGGATTGTTTCCAGGGAAACTCATTCCGCTGCTGCCCAAGAGATTGAAACCCCTATAGTGAACTGCACTGTGACCCCCTCTGGCACAGGCAAACCTCTTGCCTGTATGCCAAAGAGATGGTCCTTACCAGCCATGGGAAATTACTCTACTAGAACCTCTCGAGCCTTTCCATGCCCCGTTAGGGATGATGAGGAAATTATCTGATTTCCTGAACTCGGCAGTAGCGTCCACATAGTCCTTCAATGAATGCTGAACATCCATTGGACTTGGTTCCTGGGAATTCTCTGGATAGAACATTTGGGTACAAATCCTAGCATCGGTCTAAGCACGACCCTATCCAGAAAGAAAAAGAGGAAGGGTTCTTTAAACCCTAAGGCTGCCAGTTCTGATACTCTTCTGGCTGATGTTATAGCTATCAGAAATGCTGTTTTCAGAGAAAGATGCCATAGCGAGACAGGATGACTGAAGGTGTCTGATGAGAGGAAGTCCAACACCAGAGGCAAGTCCCGTTTTGGAAAAATCAGAGGTCTGGGTGGTCTGTGGCAGATAGCTGATTAAAAGAATTGAACCACTAAAGAGTCCAAGCCCATAGGATACCTGTAAAAGCTGAGAGGGCAGAAATGTGAGCCTTCAGAGTACTCACAGAAAGACGGATTTCCAATCCCACCTGGAGGAATTCCAGTATGTGGCAGACTCTCTGAGCATCTGGTGCAAAGCCTTGCCTGTTTGCAAACTCTACGAACTTGCTCCATATCCTACTATAGTCTGTGTTCATGCTGTCCTTCCTGGCTCTCATCAAGGTATCTGCGACCTAAGAAGAGCATCCTAGATCTAAGACCCAGGCCATCAGTCTGAGTCTTTCCGGAGCAGGGTGCCGAATGCACCCCTGAATCAGCAGATATGGTGTCACTCACAGAGGACGTGATTCTGTGATGTTCAACGAGCAAAGCAGAGGGCACCAGGGCGTCTGCGGCCAATCCAGAATTACCGACAGAACAATCACCTTCTTCTGGTGTATTCTGCACAGCAAGCTGAAGATCACTGGAATTGGAGGGAAGGCATATGCAGTCTTGAAATTCCATACCAATGTCAATGCATCCACCCCCATAGCTTGAGGGTGATTGATCCTGGAAAAAAAAATTTGGTAGTTTGGTATTTTCTGGAGAGGCAAACAGGTCTATCTCTGGGGGGAAAGGCCCATGCCTCTAGGCTCCGAAAGACTTGAGGTGATAGGGCCCACTTGTTGTTGTCCAAACCCGTTCAGGATAGATAATCCTGGGTATTCAGGACCAGGCACATACATCACTGTTAGCAGTTGTAAATTGGATTGAGCTCATTCCATAATTGGAATACATTTTATTAATGTATTATTTACGTTTTTTAATGTATTGATATATGTTCTTTTAATATATCTTGTAAAAAGGAAACATCGGAGTGGGTTATTACATTTTTTTTTTCATGGTAGTACCTAATACGAGATGATTATATAAGTATTTGGGAATTCCGATTTTTTTTTTGTTGTATTTTCTTTTTTGCCTGCAAGATGAAGTCATTTTGCACTACCTATAGTTATTTTTATCTCTATGGGCATTTGCTTTTATGTTTCCCACATTCAAGATGGTGGTTATGATGTCTGTTGCATCCCTTTCCAGTTCCAGTGCTTCTATTTTGTCAGTGATCGCCTTCTATATAAGACATACAGCTTATATTTTCTTTGTGCCCTTGATAACGTCATCTATGACTAAATATGTCTGGCAGAGCTGGAGGCCGATATATCTATGTGCATGCCTGTTTTGGAGGAATTCTAGTATGTGTAGTCTGTATTGAGACATTTCTATAAACGGCATATATGTGAGTGTTTTTAACCATTTTTAAAAAAATAAAACCGTATCAGATATACACTGTTGGAGCCTTCCCTTATCTTTGTACATGTGGTATGTTATGCCTATCTGCACATATGGGAGATCAATAGGAGGATATCTATATTTATGTTTCGCACGGCACAGCTGGTTTATGAATATCAACTAGTAACCCTGACTAGGGGACAGACTGGGAGTGAAATAAGTTCCCTGAAATAGAGCACTTCAGCTCATTTTTAAAATAATTTTTTTTTAAAGTTAGGTATATCAGTGTTTTTTTGTCAATTGCCCAAGGTTTCCACCAACCAACCCAACCAAATTTCTACAGGCTGAAGTTATGTTTTCAAAACAAGAACGCTGAATGAAATGGTGTTTATTGCCTTCATGAGTACTGAGGCTAATGTAGCAAAACACCTATTTAAAATTATTGTACAGAACAAGTATGTAAATACATTGGCCTGTAAAAAAATGTCAAGCTTTAGGATAGGTGATAAACTGCACTTAAAGTGGACCTGTTAACAAAAGAGGTGAGTCTAAGCTGGTTTTCCTCCTGACTTTAACAATCTGAGATGGGAAATTGCTATACTGAAGTATAAAAAGTAGACACGATGACAAATTAGAGAATATGACAAAACCTAAATCAGATTACTCTACCGGAAGAAAAAAAACTTATTTTCAAGAAGAAATCTAAATAACTTTGTGTTTTTGTGCATCTTTTATTTTATATAAATCAGTAATATATAATAGTTGCATTGCGTGTTAATTATCCATACCTTTAAATAAATTACAAAAATCATTTTAGATTAATTTTCCCCCAATTATAAATGGTCTATGGCAGATTTGGCAAATAATAAATTTTTGACAAACTTGCTATGAAAAAAAAAATGGTGGAACATCTGCAAATTCAGCAAAATAGATTTGATTGTTATTTTCACTTCAATCAAATATGATGAAAATAGACTGAAAAGACAAATATAAGCTTTATCAATAGGTGAATCTGTTATCAATATTTTCCTTGAGAAATCTGTCAAAATATGACCCCTTACAATAGCCCCTTATAAATTACCAGTATCCAGTAAAAATATATTATTTACAGAGTAACTTGTATGCAACAAAGGATCCTTTAAACATATGTTCCCATAAAGAAATTGCAGATTGTTGTTAATTAGTGATTTAGTATGCTTTTTAATCCTTGCTCCCTGTAACAAGGTCACGCAGCCTGGATGACAAACTGTATGAAGCCAAGTATGCACTTGACATCTTCAAACAGGACTAATTATTAATACTTGAGTACTTGACTTTTCTTCTAGTGTATAATTGAAGACCGACATTAACAATGACCTAGCAAACCCCATCTGCTACTTTTCCTCAAATTAAGGAACAATATTTAGTTAAAGTAGTGCATTGCTTTCCCACACAAATCATTACATATTTGTTGAAATGGCATTAAGCGTACACCATAAAATGTATTAAGCTAGAAAGTTGTTTAGAATCCAAGTTCAGTCTCTTACTTTTTATATGCAGTTAATTCTTCTCCTCTTTTCCTGAGGTGGAAAGTTCTCAGTGTTTTAGTGTAAGCTCAGGCAAAGGTGATGATGCTACCCTAGGGTGTATGTCCATGATACCCTGAGCTCACAGAAAGCAGGTTGATTAACTTATAGAGGAACAATGATGTATCGTGAAGGAAGATGGGGAGTGCAGTAATGGAACATCAGCAACCTTGGGTCAATGGAGAGGTTAAGATTCTGGTTAGAGCTAAAAATGCAGCCTTTAGCTCAGGTGATAAGGTTGCATATAGTGTTGTCAGGCAAAGGCTAAAGGTTGGCATTAGGGAAGGGAAGTGAAGCACAAGCACCTGGAGAAATTAGAAAGGGATCTAGAATTTAACAATACTATGGCTTTGTGGCAGGTAATTCAGTCAGTCACAAGTTATAAATGGAAACAGGTCTATATGGAGAAATGTGAGGCCTCTCTCCTTGATGATCTAAACTCTTTTATGCCCATTTTAAACACAAATAGTAATGTGTTTGCCAGGTCAGTTATACGGTATGTTTAGGAGACATGCTTTTTTCAGGTATCTGTCTGGGATGTAAGATGAAGTTTGTCAGGGGTAAATGAAAGGAAAGCTTCATGGTCTGTACAGTCGAGGCTGACTGAGTGTGATATTGTTCCGATTGCCTTGCGGGGAAGTGGGGGGGAGTGATGTTACTGTTCACAAACAGATGTGCACCTACATAATCAGATTACTTCTATGACATGGTCTTTGGCTAATTGTACACCTAGGGCATATCCTTTTGTCTAAATGTTGTACTTAAACTTCTTTATTGAGGGCGGAGGTTTTGTGTAATTGTTCATTGGATTGTACTCTCTATTTGCACTATACATGTACTGTCCATTTTGTTAAAATTTTGATCAAATTAAGTAAAAGAAATGAAAGTTCCAGAGTCTGATAATATTTTGGCAGTATTTTAACTGGGCCCGTCAGCTGGTGGACGTCTTTACATATATCTTTAACATCTGGGTCAGAAAGGAGTATGTCCCAAAACATCTGAAGACATCAACTATTGTCCCTATCCTGAAGAAATCTACCATCTCTTGTTAAAATGATTATCACTCTGTTGCTCTGAATCCTTTCATCATGAAGTGCTTTGAGAAATTGGTTACTGAGTATATTAAAAAAATGTGTCCTGGTGGGGTTAGAGAAAAATTTGTTTGCTTTCAGGTTAAATAGGTCATCTGAGATGCTATTGCTACAACTTTACACTCAGTTTTGACCCATTTAGATGTTAAAAAAAAAAATTATGTTTGAATGGTTTTTTTTTAATTTTAGTTGTGAATTTTATAGCTATTGTACCTATGAAGCCTATTGATAAGCTTAGATTGCTTAGATCTCTGTTTTTGGATTCAGTACTGTCCCTCAATTCAAGTGTTTTGCAAGGGTGGAAAATAAGTTGTTGTTTACCTTGTATACATATGAACCTATTATTGTGTCTCCAAATGTGAGAGAAACTACATTATAAAATTTGCGGACAATATCATTAATAGAAAAATGGATAATGATGAGGTCTCCAACCAAGTTGAAAATAAGGGGCTAGTAAGCTGGTGAAGGGAAAATATTTTAGAGCTCAAAGTGAGTAAGACTAAAGATTTGATAATTAGGGATAAGCTGAATTTTTGGCTTCGACTTAATTCCCTGTCTGGATATTCGATTGAATCCAAAACCGAGATATTCAGCAGGAATTGTTTGTGTGACGATGCCATAATGCATTGCCAACGTTGTGTTTGAGCTTTATTTCTGCCAACCAGCATATATGGAAATGATGGGCACAAGGCAGTGTAGCCCCAGCAGTGCCACCTGTCAGTGTCCATCAATGCCAGCTGTCAGTGCTCATCAATGCCACCTGCTAGTGCCACATCAGTGCCACATCAATGCCACAGATCAGTGCCTACCAGTGCACACCATTGCCACATATCAGTGCCCATTTGAGCTGCCTTTCAGTGTCACCTATCAGTGCCAGCCAGTGCCACCTATCAATGCCAGTCAGTGCCGCCTATCGGTGTCAGTCGGTGCCACCTATCAGTGCCGCCTATCAGTGCCAGTCAGTGCCGCCTGTCAGTGCTGCCTATCAGTGCCAGCTGTCAGTGCTGCCTATCAGAGCCATATATGAGTGCTGCCTTTCAGTGCCCATCAGTGATGCCTGTCAACGCCCATCAGTGCAGCCTCATTAGCGCACATCAGTGAAGGAGAAAATCACTTATTTACAAAATATTATAAGAAAAACTAAAAATTTATTTTTCAAAATTTTCAGTTGTTTTTGGTTTGTTTAGCAAAAAAAAAAACCCAGTGGCGATTAAATACCACCAAAAGAAAGCTCTGTCTGTCTCAAAAGTGTGACAGCGCTGAAAGCTGAAAATTGGTCGGGGCAATTGGCCTGGACAGGAAGGGGGTATAAGTGTCCTGTAGGCAAGTGCTTAAATGGGTTTTATTTTTTTAGGGTCTTTCTGTGCAGCAATGAGGGGACGGCCGCATTTTCCAGCAGATCACACTATTGCTGTTTGTAATTTTTGCCTCTAGTATGGAGGAGTTACACATCCGTAGTACAACCAAACCCAAGAGGAGGACCTTTACCTCAGAAACATTTCCATTATCAATATTCATGGGGGGTGCAGAATAGGTCCAAGCTATTATAGACTTTAATCCTCTATCTACCAAGTGTGTAGGTGGTCAGGCCCAAAATAATCAATTGATATAGATTTAATGGCAGGATGCCTACTGTTTTTACAAGCAGCATAATCCAAGGCTAGGTCATGGCATGGTCTCCTTTTGTCTTGGGAGATAGGTGCAATATTGTATCCCTACACTAGGAGCACCTAGTGTATATAGGAATGACACATTAGCAGGGGAGGTGCATGACATCATTAATTTGCACATAATATTTTTGTACATTTTACACAATATTCCTTGGGAACATTTATCACTAAGAGTAGAAGCAGCACAACATCATTTATTTTACTGTCTTACACATTTTTAGGGTGTGTTATGTGTTAGCAGCAGCCCACTACCACTGTGCAGATCCACTAATGTTTCCTCAAATCTGTGAAACTTGTCTTTCTTCACTCTATGAAAAAAAGTCTATTTTTAAAGACAATTTTGGATCTGTTTACTCTCTCCCTCATAAATTGCAACCTTGACAATGAAGTTGTGTTGCAAAGATGCTTGCTGTCCCCATCCTCAGTGTCCAACACAAAGACATTTATACAATTTTCTGGTGTAAAATGCCTGCCTGCTCTATTCCTCCAAAACTGGAAACTATCCACACTTGTTTGGTTCTTATTAAAGTTGATTTTAATACTACACTATGGGTGATTCTCCTTCCTCTTTCATGTGATGTATATGCTATGACTGACCGTTGGATTGCCTTTGATGTGATCGGTTGTGGAACGGTGACGTAGACTGGCAGGCTGGTTGGGAGATCGAGTGTTGAAAAATTATCCATCCATCTTGGCTTTTTCCCTTGCAAGCGCTGTTAGACCTCCCACTGTTTTGAGGTCTAACTCCCTGGTAAGCAGCAGTGGTGTCACTGGTGATTGGTGCACATAGGTGATGTAGAAGAGGAGCCTTTACACACATGATTCTGTGTTGCTCCTTTCCCCATGGGAACGCACTTATAAAACGAAGGACTTTTTCTTGTTGCATGTAGTTTTGTTGAATTTGCAATTTACTTTTTTTGGTTGAACCTTATTAAGTTTCAATAATATTTATGCACTTTTGGTTTATCTTTTTTTTTTAAATTTCACTTTGCTGTCATATTATGCACCTGTGTTTTCATGAATTTATTTATTTATTGATTGATTTGATGCAGCCACACAATTTTTATATATTTTTGGCATATATTGTTCTGTTGTCAAGATTGTTTTCAGTGATTCTTTGCTTGGCATTTTTTAGCGCAGGGTTTTCTTTGTTTTTTGTACTGTCCACACTTACTTGTTAGTTATGTTGTGAAGCTGTATGCTTTTTCCATCCTCTGTGCAAAAAAACACACTAATTGATTTATTCCTGATGCCAAATTCCTGCTCAAGTTCTCAGAAATCACAAGCTGTCCAAACAGACTTTTAGCTGTAGTTCAAATTTGTATGCTATTTCTATCATCAGTGTCAATAAAAGACATACATTTCTTTTTTTGCAGATGCGAAATGCCCACTCAAGCTCTCAGAAGTAGTGGCCTGTTTAAAAAGGCTTTCTAATAAATCAGTGCAAGAGCTGTGCATCAGTTTCTCTATTCAAAGAACCCACTAAGCCCTAAAACATAACTTTTATTCATACACAGCTCAAAATCAGGGGGGTAGATCAGGGGGGTTGAACCCCCTCCCCCCTGCCCAGAGGAGAGTTGACAACCATCCTGCAGGGAGAGGAGGAGATGCAGCTTCCAGCTGCTTCTTTAAAAGACATACAGGAGATCGCTGCTTGTCACTGCCCCCACCGCTGCACAGAACATACCTGATCATTCCGTTTTCTTTCTGGTTCCCCCGGCTGTGTTCTTCTCAGTGCCCAGCCCCTTCCTCCATTCTCCCAATAGGAGAAGAGGGGAGAGGGGCTAGATTTGCTCTGCCTCCCCCTGTGCCCACCCACATTCCAGTCCGTGCAGCTTCAGAGGAGGTGTGAGCAGGAAACTGAACACAGAAGCCGACAGCTCTGATGCATCTGAATGAACCATGTGAGCCCAACCTACCTTCCCATCCACCCACAGCTCCCTTTCTACCTTCCCTCCTTTTACCCAGCCCTCCCTCCCCCCTTCTCTCCCTCCTTCCCTCCCTTCCTTCCTTCCCTTCCTTCCCTCCATCCACCCATCCCTTTCTTCCATCCACCCCTCCCTTCCTTTCTTCCACCCACCCTTTACTTCCTTCCACTCATCCCTTCTTTCCTTCCACCCACCCTTTCCTTCCACCCACCCCTCTCTTCCATCCTTCCATCCACCCCTTCCTTCCTCCCTCCCTTCCTTCCACCCCTTCCTTCCTCCCTCCTCTCACCCTTCCCTTCCTTCCAGCTACCCCTCCCTTCCTCCTTCCTTCCTCCCATCCCTTTGTTCCTTCCTTCCATCCACCCCTTCCTTCCTTCCTTTCTTCTACCCACCCACCCCTCTCTTCCATCCTTCCATCCACCTCATACTTCCTTCCTTCCTTCCTTCCTTCCACCCTTTCCTTACATCCACTCTTCCTTCCTTTCTTCCACCCACCCCTCCCTTCCTTACTTACGTCCACCCACCTACCCTTCATTCCTTCCTTCCACCCACCTCTTCCTTCCATCCACCCTTCCTTCTTTCCACCCCTCTCTTCTGTCCTTCCATCCACCCCTTCTTTCCTTCCATCCTTCCTTCCTTCCTTCCTTCCATCCATCCCTTCCTTCCACCCACCCCTCCCTTCCTTTCTTCCACCAACCCTTTCCTTCCTTCCTTCCTTCCTTCCTTCCTTCCTTCCTTCCTTCCTTCCTTCCTTCCTTCCTTCCTTCCACCCACCCTTCATTCCTTCCTTACACCCACCCCTCTCTTCTGTCCTTCTACCCACCCCTTCTTTCCTTCCTTCTTTCCTCCCTTCCTTTCTTCCACCAACCCCTTCCTTCTTTTCTTCCACCAACCCCTCCCTTCCTTCCTTCCACCCACCCCTTCCTTCCACAGCTTCCTTCCTTCCTTCCTTCCTTCCACCCTCCTCTACCCTCCTTCCTTCCACCCTTCCCTTCCTTCCTTCAAGGGGGAGAAGTTGGTGGGGGGGAGCAGTAAAAATTCAGCTGAGCTGTGAGCTGAACTCCCCCCCCCCCCCCCGCAGAAAAAAAATTATCTACAGCCTTGCTCAAAATAATGTATGTTTGCAAAAATGTAAAAATCACCAACCTGCAGGAGATGGATGCAGGGGTTAAAAAAATCTGTTGAGAGTATTCAAAATGAGTTTTTAATGAAAATAAACATTTCCTTATTTATGTCCAAAAACTGGTCATATTAAAGATGAGCTCCACCTAAAAGAGGAAGTTTAGGTCTTTGTCCCCTGCTCCCCATTAAGGATTGGCACCTTTTGGAGAGCGGGGGGGGGGGGGGGGGAGCGGGTACCCGAATTTGACAGGTACCCTCTCCAACTTCCGCTGCAATCACCTAAGGCAATCCTCCCCCCCTCCCTCCCCGTAGTCTTCTGGGATTCTGGGACACGTGACAGAACCCAGAAGACTGCAGGGCCATTCACAAAGTGCAGCGCTTCTTGCGCATGCCCAGTGGGCACCCGGCTGTGAAGCCGCAAGCTGTCACAGACGGGTGCCCACACTGAAGATGCCAGCGCCAGGGAGAGAAGACGGCTGGTGAAACCAGCTGAGGTGAGGACACCACTGGGCCGAGGGACAGGTAAGTGGCTGTATTTTAATTTTTGTAGCTGCTGACTTTTTTTTTTGTTTCAGCTAGAACTCCGCTTTAAGGACTGCCTCCCACACCAGAATATTTTTAAATTTTACCCTGCATTTCCTGATAATATAAAGCACATTAAGAAGTGAGCACCCCCAACCCCAAAACTCAACATGTTTCACACATAAAAGGGCTTTGTCAGGAATGAAAAAAGTGTCATTTTAAATAAAAAATGTGCTCAAACAGAAAACAGCATGTGGAATGAAGGCAGCCACCATCTATAACCCTTATTTATATATTTTAGTCACCCCCAGGGGGCAAATGTAAATCCAGTTCAGACTGTTTAAAAAGGCTTACTAGCTGTGGCGCAAACCTGTATGTTATTTTCATTGTCAGTGTCCACTGAAAGACACTATTTTTTTTGTATGCATGATAAATGCCGGCTCAAGTTCTCAGAAATAGTGGTATGTTCAAACAGGTTTTTAGATGTGATGCAAAGCTGTATGTGATTTCCACTGTCAATGTCCAAATAGCACACTAATGTTTTTTTTACAGATGGTACATATTTTCTCTCTCAGAAATTGCAGCCTGTTCAAAAAGGCTTTGTGGCCATGGTGCAAACCTGTATGGTATTTACATTGTCAGTATCCAAGAAAAGACACAATTTTTATTAGTTTGATTTAATGTTTTTTTTAAAGAAAGCTAAATGTCTGTTTGATATGATTTTTCTCTCTCCTCAAAAAAAAGTGTGACCTATATGATAAAGGCTTAAAAGGAGTTCTACATAACCATATTACTTTTTTTTTAGTCTTCAAACTCAGAAAATGGCTCTAAATTTTCTTTTTTTTTACATGTAGTATGCCTGCTCTCTTTGTCTAGAATAGTGGAATGCATAAAATGTTTTAAATTGTTTAGATATATGGTTTGAGCAAAAAAAAACAGGGTCTGTGATATCTCCCCCTGACAGAATTTTAGCAAATAAGGAGTACATACTGTCCAGTCGCTAATCAGTTATTTTTTCTGGCTTGGTAAAAAAGCACACGCTAATTAATGATTTAGGATGATCAAACTTGCCTCATCTTGCATTGAGGCCTAGTACTTACGTAGTGTGCTGCAGGTCCATATAATATTTATGGCTCTTTACTGTGATATAATAAACAGATTTATTTTTATATAAATATTTTGTTCAGCTAGCTGGCTTAATGACAAAACTGAACTGATTCCCCCATCCACACATTCAATGTGAATGTGGGATTCCTTCCCTCTGTTGTGTCATTGTATTCTGACAGTATAGAAGCTCCCCCTCCTCCCTTCAGTCAGAATACACAGATCAGCACTGCAGCCTATCATACTGATCGAACTGAGATTTTCCAGCAATCCTGTGAGTGAGAAGTCTATTGATATATCATAAATGGGAACTGACATACATGGATTGAATTGTGGCCTGTTCCTGCTGAAGCAGAGGAAATTTGATTCATGTATGGCTAGCTTTATTCTGGCACAGTGGCCAGGGAAAAAGAAAAATATGGAGAATATGGAGGCAGGGAGAAAGGTAAAAGCTCTCATCCTAGAGGGTAAGGAGGTGAGTCTCTGGGACTCTTGTTTACATGAATTTAATGAAGTTTTGCTATCTCTGTATGCATGCAATTAGAGTACAGTTTAAAACTGTCATGCTTGCATTGGTAAAAGTATTACTCCAAACAACTCTGACAAATCTTTTCCGGACCATGGCAGGTAAAACCAGTGTGAAAATCCTGCAAAGCTACAAAACTTTATACATTTAGGTACCCAATGGGATAACTTGATTAAGGATACCACCTGGTAGGATCTAAGGTTGGAGAACCCATTGTCTAGTAGGCAACAAATAAAATGAACAGAAAAGAAGCTGAGAAAAATATAAGAAATAGGTGGGGTGGGAGATAGGCAGAATGGGGTATGGGAAGGGAGGGAAAAGAAAGGGAGGAATAGAGAAGATGGGGGATAGTGAGGGACAGTGAGGGAGGGAATCTGTCAAATCATAGTCCCATAATATGAAGCCCAGATGTTCGACCCTCAGTGGAAAGCAAGAAGGCTATCGGACCCAGTAAAATTCAGATTGCCAGAAAGTCCCCATAAAAAGTGGAAGGAAGATAAGACTCAAACGATGTATCCTGAATTCTTTGAATTATTTTTCATAACATCAGTTTGTACAGCTGTGTAGCTGTAAGTTTCTCAAAGAGTATAACCCTAGAAACCTGGTGCTTAAATTCCACTAAAGGTAATGCAGAAGACTTCCAAGGCCTTGACTTTTACTTTCTTGGTTTCTATAAGGAAATGGGTAACCAGTTTAAACTGGCTAGTAATACAGGTTCCAGGTTACGTTGTTAACAAAGCATTATATGGATTCTTGTGAAAAGATGCACAAGTAAGTGTATAACCGTTAGTAGACACTGGTCCAAAAAGAGTCCCACTAAATGTGCCACAATGAGCAGTCAGCTTGTCATCCATAGAAAAAAAAGTGGTGAGTAGGTCGGAACACCATGAGAGATAGTTAAACAAACCAACTACTAATGGAAAAGAAGCTCATAATTGACATTTACATTCAACACATAGGCCAAGCTTTTTGTCACAATGGGCCAAATCTGCTTCCATGCCTTCAGTTGGAGAGTAGCACAGAGATCTGATTCCCATTTTGACACATAGAGAGGATGATTAGTCTGGATGAATGGCAGGAGTATGGAGTATACTAATGATATCTGACTGGGGCCATGGGGGTTATCTAACAAGGCCTTTCAAAGTGAGTGAAGACAACTGGTGAGATTAGTTTGTGAACGGTCTCACACTTGCCAGATATGTTTGGTGACAGGGCAAATGACCATACCCTGACTCTTAGGAGTTGGCAAAAGTAGGTTAGCTCTCGGATCAGCAGGGTGCTGCTCATCATTTGTCACTGCGTCATTTGTGCATCTTGTTATCTTTTTGGAAAATCAACAGGCCAAGTCCGCCTTGTGGTTTACTTCTGTACAAAACCAACTTTGCTCCCCGATTGCACAGCCTTTCCATAGGAATTGTACGATCTGACCTAAAGCCCAAGGTTGAAGGGAAGACACTACCCCGGCATAGTACAAAAGTTTGGGCAATTGACCAAAACAAATTAAAGTTTTGATTAAAGTGGGGAATTGTGTTTCTTGCATTTTGCGTCCTTATCTGCAACTTTTCCCATCATTTTCTTTATTTTTGTCTCAAGAACACACCAGGAAATGAGTAGAAATCTCCAAAAAGTGATGTGAAATTCCTTTTAGATAATGTTTATTTACCAGAACAGTTGTACCTACAGGAGTATTTCTCCAACCTCTTCTTTCGGTGACAACTGAAAAATGTTTAACTTCCTACCACTTTCTGTAGCAGTGCCAATTTCAAATATAATGTGGATCTCCTCAGAAGTTGTCTAGCCTCCCTAGCAGTCTGATTATGTCCATATTTCTGTGCTCAAAGCGGTAAATTTTTTTGCATGGAAATATGTATTTTTTTTTTATTGTAGGCCTGTAGTTTTTAGGAATAACTCATTGAAGTCTGTCCGAACACGAGTCTAGTAAATATCCCGGGTATGTTAAAATGTGAAACACGAAACCATAAATTATAATTTAATAAATAATCATAAAAAATAATAATATAATAATAATAAAATTTAATTCAATAATATAATCAATCCAAAAACACTGAAATTTGAAATATAGCTCCAAGTTCGCACATCACTGAGCAAAGTCGCAAAATCGTTTTCAGTGTCTGATGACGAATTTCCCCACGAATCATTATCACTCAATTCTGCAAGTAGTTCTAATTTACTATCGCTGTTCTCTAGCTGGTCTAAAACAGATTTTGACCTAAAGGGACACTTTTTGGACACCATGGACATTTCTCAGTTTCTAGGCAGAAAGAAGAGTAAAAATGCAGGCAGGGCACAGGACAAAGCAATAGGGACAAAATGTATGTGAAATGGCTTGATACAGTAATGTTTTACTATGTGATTTTAGTGTATTTAGTGAATGTCACTTTTTCACATTTTTGAATTTCCCACCATTCCGTCCCCCGTACATCCCGACGTCGCAGGGAACAGAAGACAGATGCCAGCATCCGCCGGAGGACATTGCCGGGGACACTGCAGGATGGACATCGCGGCAGCGCAGGACAAGGTAAGTGCAGAAGAGATCCCAGAGCAGCGCTGCAAGGTATTCCAGAGTGTACCTTGGGGTTACCGCTTGTGGTACTGAAACTTTACCCCGAGCTACACTTGGGAATACCGCCAGGGAGGATAATTGTATTATCTGCAACACAATTAGACAATGTCTGTAAAACTTAAATGAAAACTACTTTGGTTTTGGTTAATTTTATTTTAATATTTTTTAATTACTATGTTATAAGCTTTTTTACGTATTTCTCTAAATACTTCTCAACCCCCCTACATTCTTTCCCACATAAGGTCATTAAAAAGAATATATAGTGTATTGCATGTTGTGATGGAGGTGTAGGTGGGACAGAACACACGTGCAGAGTAGTGGGACTCACAAGGCTTTTATTGAGTGATTTGGAGGGCACACAATGAGTATAGAAAGGTTCTGGCAAAACATTAAGTTAAGTCCATACCACAGGGTGGGACACACGACAAGGATCACCAAGTTCTGGTAGGCAACAAAGGGGGGTTAGTCCGTATCACCGTCTTGGCCCACAACAGGGAGGCAGACTCTGGCAGGCTATGGGTTAAGTCTGCATGGCACACAACAGGGTGGCGGACTGGCAGGCACTGGGTTAAGTCCAGGTGGGCACACAAAAGGGAGGCAGGCTCTGGCACGTAATGGGCTAAATCCAGGTGGGCACACAACAGGGAGGCAGGCTCTGGCAGGCAATGGGTTAAATCCAGGTGAGAGCACAACAGGGAGGCAGACTCTGGCAGGCAATGAGTTAAATCCAGGTGGGCACACAACAGAGAGGCAGGCACTGGCAGGCACTGGGTTAAGTCCAGGTGAGCACACAACAGGGAGGCAGAGTAGAGAGGGTTAAGTCCTTGGCACAGGGTAGCAATTCAGGGACTCACCAGCCAGCAGTGGCCTCAGCAGAGGAAGTCTAGGCAGATAGGCACCAACTCCTCATGGGTCTTCGGAGGGCTGTGTATCCTGCTGCAACTTCAAGACCACACAGGCAATGTAGAACCACAAGTCCCAGCAGTGCACAAAGCAAAAAGCCCAGTTCAATGCATCTTCTAGCAAGGCCTGCAGCCATGAGCTGCTCTGTCCATCCTGACTCAAGCTCTGCCCATTGCCCCCCCCCCCCCCCTTTATATGGCCCTTTCAATTTGACCAAGTCCCAAGCCCCAGGTGCCCACAAGTCTGGCTTTTCACAGCCACAGGACACCATGCTGTTTGCACTTCCTGCTGAGATCAACCTCATCTCCCACCCCCTGCGGGGCACAGGAACTCCAAAATTTAACTAAACAGATAAGCTGACTGATGGACACACTTGTTGATTTCAACAAACAACACCAAAATAAAATAATATTTCTGATCTCCATCACACATGTACTTACATTTCCATTTTTATGTTTTTTTATATTTTAAAGGTTTACTTTTCTTTTTATTCATTTAAATATAAGATATGGTTAATTAATAATTTATATTTAATCGCTTGTAACTTGAGTCACTGCTCCTATGGAATTTTACGGCCAGGCTTTGAACAGCCTGAACAACCTAGATAACCTGATTTTCATGCTAGGTAAAAATTAAACCTAATGAAAAACCACTGTCATTTCCTATCATTAAAGTGACACTAAAGGTAATTTTTCAAATTAAAATAATAATGTTATACTAACCTGCTCGGCCCTGAACCTCTTCTTCACGGGTCTTCATCCGGTGATGAATTGCTTGCTATGGGGGCACACAGTGCATGCTCGCTCCTGAACTGTGTGTGTGTCTATGGATCCATGCTCTAGATTCCATAGACACACATGGCAGGGCTTAGCCCCACCCCCCGCTTCCTCCTTACTGCTTTGGATTGACAGCAGCAGGAGCGCTGGATCACTTCTCCCCTCTCTTCCTCCTCATACAGGCGAGGGGGAGGACAGAAAGAAAGCAATAAAATGTCTTTTACCTTACTTTATCTTTTAAAGTTACCCAACGCTGGCAGAAAGTTCTGGCTGGTGATTTTAAACTTGGCTTCGCCTCAAAGTCTTTCAAAGAAATTTAGAAAAATGGCAATATGGACAACTGGGAGTGAAATTTTTGTCTGTGAATTTGCTTATATCACTTCATTAATTGGAAATAGTAAGGTTACAATATAATTATTCCAGATGATAAATCCTTTATCAGACTTAGCAGAAATAATATATACTAAGGCTAGGTTCACATATGTGCGAGTGGTGCCTCTGCGGATCCACACAAAAGTCCGTGCAGCCGCACCACCCGCACAGAGGAATGCAGACCCGCGGGCAGGTGCAATTAATTCTAACGGCACGCCGCCCGCACTGGAAATCGCAACGGCACTGGGAACCAAGGTTCCCGTGCAAGCTGCGTTTTCAGAAGAAGCTCAGGGACTTCTTCCTTGCGTGTCCCCGGCACAGAAGTCCATTCAAATGAATGGGCTCTCGTGCCCGTGCAAAACGTCGACCGCAGGAATGCGGATATGTGAACCAGGGGTTAATACTTAACAAACTTCACACAAAATATTTGCACCAAAGGCATGCCTCAATAAAATCTTTTATCCAAACAAGCTTGAATGCTGTGGATACTGTAGGCCTATAACATTATACATTTGTTGATTACAATAAAAATTGCCTCTAGTAAGAGGACCACTGTAGGTTTACAGTTGTGCAATACTCTTTGAATGATGGATTGAACAGTGCTTCGTAAGATGTCCAAAGTTTTGGATAATTTTTTATAACCTAGCCCTGCTTTAAACTTCTCCACAACTTTATCCCTGACCTGTCTGGTGTGTTCCTTGGCCTTCATGATGCTGTTTTTTCAATAATGTTCTCTAAAAAACCTCTGAAGGCTTCACATAACAGCTGTATTTATATGGAGATTAAATTACACACAGGTGGACTATTTACTAATTAGGTGACTTCTGAAGCAATTGTTTCCACTAGATTTTAGTTATGGGTATCAGAGTAAAAGGGGCTGAATACAAATACACACCACACTTTTCAGATATCTATTTGTAAAAAGTTTTGAAATCCATTTATCATTTTCCTTCCACTTCTAAATTATGTGCCACTTTGTGTTGGTCTATCACATAAAATACATTTAAGTTTTTGGTTGTAACATGACAAAATATGGAACATTTCAAGAGGTATGAATACTTTTTCAAGGCTCTGTATTACCCTAGAAGTCTATGTGTTGATTTACTAAAGGCAAATAGACTGTTCACTTTGGAAGGGATGTTTCACTTTGCATGGGCATTTTCCCCCAGAGATTAGTGAATGAGGTGGCTTCTATCATCCACATAAGCACAAGCAAAAATGCAGTTTTTTATTTTCCTTGAATGTGATTGGGTATTCTTTGCAAAGTAAAATTTTACTACATTCACTAAGCTCTAGGACATATTCCTGTGAAAAGTGCAATTTCCCTTGCAAAGTGAGTTTTTGTCTTTGGTAAATCAACCCCTATTTGTCACTCTTTACTTAAGTCCTGTGTTTTATTTTTTCACCCTTTGTTACGCAGTGGAATTAATAACATGATTACCTAAAGAAATTCTTATTGACCTAGTGACATGACCTTTACTGTAATTTAGTTGTCAAAAAGTTGTCATTCACAAAGCTTGCAAAACCAAAGGAACCAATTTGTCTTTATTATCTCAGGATATGGCTGTCTCAAGTTGAATACTTCAATAAGACGTTTATTTAACATGTTTGACTGATAATCTAATGTGTTACTCATGATTTACTCAGAGGAAAAAAAATAGCCTGAAAATGATTTCTTTCGTTTCTGTCTTCTTTAGATAGACAAGGTGAAAAGAGACAAAATGCAGTGTCAGTCTGTCCTCCTCATTAGATACTATCATGGCTAGAACAGCAGTGTGTCTAATTCAATTTTTTTTCTGTGCAGTAGATTGGATGTTTCATTGCACAGAGAAAAGATTACTATAATCATTTTGATTAGGATATATGCCATGGCTAGAAGCATTTTGCACTGTCCGAAATATAAATTCCCATGGAAATGTAAAAGAAGTGAGTCAAATTCTAGTGATATTCAAAATAGAATGGAATAAAGAGAATCCGTATTTTGGACACACCAACGATTATGAAGTGATGAAGGAATAATTTAGTATTTTTTCAATTACAAATAACATTACAAATAAATATATGAAACTTAATTTATTATAAACATATTAATTAAATAGACTCAAATAATGTGTCAAAGAATTTGAACTATTTGCTTATAGATATATTTTAATACAGCAAAAACAATATAATTATATTAAAAGTTTGATAAGTGTAGTCTTTTTAGGTTAATTTTGTTAATTTTTTTTGTATAAAAGTCAACAATTTAGGATATTAAAAGGCAACCCTAACCTTTTGCATTTTATATTACAGAATTTTACTGCATTCTATTTTATTGTATGTTATTCTGCTGCTTTCTTTATTCAAATAAAGAACTGAAATGAAAATAAAAACAGTAGTATTTTATGATTGTATATTGTTATGCCACGCCAAAAGCCAATAAATTTCAAGCTCTTTGCGGTAGTAAACTGCAGTAAAAAAAAAAAATCCCTTGCAAGGTAATGACATAATGTGCTAGTATGCATTGCTTTAAAACAAAGCCCTCCAACGGTGTGCTGTCACCACCGCACAGGATTCCATCTTCACCAGGTCTTCCTTCCGGGTTCTCAAGATCTGGCCATCTGACTGACTAAGCCGCGATGATGTCACGGGCCATGGCACAGTGCTCTGAAGGAACGACAAGGATATTCTTCACAGTGCTCTCATAAAGAGTGAATATCTCCTAAAAGATGCACGTTTAGGAGATATTAATTTTACCTACAGGTAAGCTTTATTATACGTTTAACACTAGGTTAGAGTATAAAAAAAAAAGTTTACTACCACTTTAAGATGCAACCAAAACCTTTTAATGCAGCTGGGTGTGATATAGGAAGCAGTTGTTTGTTGTATTTGCTTATATATTAGAAACAATATTACAAACAACAAAACATTGTGAGATTGTTCTTTAACAGGGACTACTTTAAAGCGGAATTTTACCTACCAATGTAACGTAGTAGAAAATGTCAGCCCAGATGCTGTTGTTTACTGTTTTGCAAGTGATGTGGGACGGGACCCTTGAGTGTACAGAGCTGCTGAGAGATCAACTTCAACAACTTTATTTCTTCTGCTTTGAACCCTGAGGATGAATTGCTATATAGTGCCTACAGCTACATAGATCAGTGAGGGCTTTTTTGATGACCATTTACTGCTTGCTATGAATACGTAAGTACTTGAATGCCCATAACTGGTCCACACATTTCCTTTAGGCAGATTTGGTTTTTGTTCTGTGAGCAACTAATACAAAATATTGCAGTCGGGGTAGACACACACACACGTACGCCGATACAGAGTTCTGATACGTTGTGGTGAGATTTGCATCTATTAAACATGTACGAAATTCTGAAGGACCCTCTGCAGACTGGTATATACCCATAGAGGGATTACTTTGATGCGGTTGGCCAGCTTAAACATGTATTGCAATATGTGTGAACTAACTATCCCTATTTTTTATTGCAAAGTCTGCTGGAAAGGGTATATACCAGTGTGCAGAGGGTCCTTGAGAATTTCTAGTGGTAATACGTGGTTACACCCCTTTAGTCCCTGATAGATAAATGCATGTGCTAGCTATTGGGATTTGAGCACAGGTATATCTTGTTTGTTCATCCAAAATGTATGGATTCAAATTGTACTGCAAGGAATAGCGTGCGATTTTGAATAGGACTGCCGTGCGATCCCAATCCAAATTGCATGCAATTTCCGCACTGCTCCTATGTGAACCCAGGCTTGTCATTTTCATTCCCCACAGCTTTCTCTCCTCTCTGTGCAGGGATGACAGTATGGGCTAGATAGCTTCTGATTGGTCAGCACAATGATGATGCTGACCAATCATAAGCCATCTAGTCCGTACTGTCATCCCTGCAAGGAGAGGAGAGAAAGCAGCTACACTGGTCTGGGTATTTGAAAACCCTCCCCGGCTTTCTCTCCTCTCCTTGCAGGGATGACAGTACAGGCTAGACAGCTTCTGATTGGTCAGCACCATGATGCACACAAAGGAGCGAAAGATGCAGAGATTTAAAATCCCCAGACCTGTGAAGCAGCTTTTCCTTTTGTTTCAGCATGGGATTGGTGCAGGGAGGTTTCCCGTACCGCTCCTGTGACAAGCCTGGTTTCACACAAGAGCAGTGGGAAAACTGCATGCAATTTGGACAAGAATTGCTCCGCATTCCTGTTCCAATTGCATGATATTCTTTGTGGTGCAATTTGTGTCCATACACTTTGAATTGACGCAAATCGTACCTCAAAGTATCGGTTTTGGGCATTGGGAGCATTTTGACTAGTATGAGTACTAAATTAACTGGTTTTCTGCAATAATTTGCCATAAAATGTGATTTCATCCTCATCTAAGTCACAAAACACAAAAACAATTCTCATATATATCTTGTATTTATTGAACAAAATGTTTAGGCATCCATCAGTCGACATTTAGACAAATTGTCTTTAAATGAAGACAGTTTAGCACTGTGGTTACTCATCCTAGAAGTGGGCACCCAGCCAAGATGATTCCCAAAGCACAATGCAGAATCCTCAGTGAGGTAAAGCATGCATCAGCAACCTCTAAAGCTAAAGACATCACTGGAATTGGCAAACATCTCTGTTCATAAGTCTATCATATGTAAGTCTTTGAATAGGCAAAACACTACAAAAGAAGACGCTGTTCTCCTAAAAAACATTGCTATGCTCCTGAAATTTGGCAAAGAGCACCGTGGCAAACCACAACACTACTGGGAAAAAGGTTTTTGGACTGATGAAACAAAATTGTTCAGGAAGAATACTCCGCACTAAGTATGGGGCAAAAAGGGCACAGCTTACCAACATCAATGGTGGAGTGTGGTGGAGGGAACATCATGATTTGGATTTGCTTCACTGCCTCAAGGCCTGGACCACTTGCCATCATTGAGGGGAAAATTAATTCCCACGTTTACCAAAATATCCTACTGGATAATGTCAGGGTGACCATCCACCAGCTGAAGCTTACTATCAAGCATTAAAGTAAATCCACCACAGACTGGCTTCAGAAACAGAAAACGCGCCTATTGGAGTGGCTCAGTCAGAGCCCAGACCTTAACCCTATAGAAATCCTGTGGAATGGCCACAAGAGAGCACCAGATATCCTACAAATGTGTCTGAGCTGAAGCAGGTTTGTAAAGAGGAATAGTCAAAAATGTCTCCTGAACATTGTGCAGGTATGATCCAGAGCTACTTAAAGCACTTGCTTTAAGTCATTACTGCCAAAGGAGGTTCGACAAGCTATTAACTCCATGGGTTCATTACTTCCCCCCCCCCAGCACTGTGAATGTTTAATGGGCCTATTGAAAAAAGACAAAGAAAGAAAGAAAAATAAATTAGAACAGTTTTTGTGTTATCAGCTTAAGCCAGGGGCGGACTGACCATTTGGAAACTCGGGCATTGACTGAGGGCCCGGGGTCAGTAGGGGGCCCCATGAGATGCCCCTGGTACCTTTTTCATAGGCTTTTTTGAGTTTGTGCAAGGACATTTTATGACAAAATACTGCAGAAAACCTGTGAATCCCAAGGAGTTCAAATGCTTTTTCTTGCCACTGTTTGTACCTTTTTGGATGTATGCATGTTTTAGTTGTGCACAGTACAATAATTGAGTTGGAAAGTCTACTGCATCCTATTGTTTATGGATTTTAACCCTCACCAGAAAGACTCTCCTTTTTATTTTACCCACTAAAAGGTTCCTGAAAGAGATCACCAAAAACATCATCTGGCTCCTCTATTCATTTTTGTGTGCTAAAATATTATTTCAGACCCCAAAAACACAACATTGCAGCTTTTTAATGAAATAATTTTTTTTAGCACACAGCCCCAAAGTACATTGGCCCATAGTATACCCTCCCAGCTCTTATCTTTCCTTATGCTTTCTTGTTGCAGAAGATTCCCTCATTGCCATGAGGAGATAACTGGGAACTGGCATATAGGGCAAATACAAACAAATGACCTTTCTAGGCCTTACTAATGTGCAAATGTGAGATTATGGGGAATGTATAGTACAGCATACAAAACCAATATGTTTAAGAAGAGGAAATGTAAATCACAGGGTATCTAATGATGCATTATGGAATAGTGAAAGTACAGCAAAGAATACAGAATGAGGCATTGTGGGCTAATATACAGCAAAGTGTACAGAATGGGGTAATGTTAGTGAGTGTAAAGCACAGCTTACAAAATAAAATTGTTTGGAATAGAGAATGTAGAGCACAGCATACAGAATGAAACTGAGTGTAAAGGTACAGCACAGCATACAGATTTAATTGGTGAGTAATAGATAATGCACAGTATACCAGATGAGGCAGTGTTGAATGGTGAATGTTCACAGCAGTGTACAGAACGAGGCAGTGTGAAATAAACATTTCATAGCACAGCTAGAAATTTCTTGGCCCTTTAAACTTCCCCAGGTCCAGTGGCATGGAATGGCCAATAATAGGGTCTGGGTTATGTGCCAGCCCTCTCACTATAAACGTCAGAACAGCCATATTGACAAAACTCTTAACTGTGATGAGAAAAGTATAGAGAGTGCTGCTGATAAAGTGCAAAATGGCAACTATTAGGGCTTGTAGGCACTGGCCTTTTATAAGAAAACGTACAATAGTGTACCCACCTTTTACTTTAAATTGTAAATGTATTGGTAAATAAACCACTAAAAACACTCACAAAAATGGGAAATCAAGAAGTGCATCAACATCCTAGAGATACTTAAGCTGAAAGCCTGACAACCATGGCCAGTGGTGAAGTTGTGTCTTTGATGTGTCGGTTGCATTGGATTCACCATGATGTGTCTGCACAGTGGTGGAAAACAAGTTGGTCCTTAGTTGGACCCTTTCAAACCACCCATTGTTGTAAATGGACATGTTCGTTTACACCACCGTGCATCCTATCCGATCACCTAAAAACAGACAGATGGGGGATCCATTCCTTGGTGTACAGGCTAAATGACCCATAATCCAGGAAGCCCACTGCTGGTCCTCTGGGCGGCTTTTATCACGGCTAAGAGCCTTGTCTGAGGTCCGCTGGGTCCATGTGAAGTGGGCAGTGGTGTCAGCAGAGTCTTCCCTAGGAACACACACCCACACAGTTCCAGTGTTCACAGTCCACTGGCTGAAGTTGGGTGAGCTAATTTAAAAATGCTTTGTATTCAAATGAATGCTGCATTGCTAGGTATTGTTGTGCCTTGCTCCTTGCAGCCGCTGTGCATACCCTGAGCTCCTACACAGATAGTACTCTACAAAACAAGTATACAAAGTAATACTTTTTCTGTACACACATGGCATTAACCTGTTGGTGGCTTCTCATGTTTGCTTTACTATTGTGCCATTATGACAACCCCCTCATAAGACCAGCATTCCCAGAGAAGGCAGAGGAGTCGCCTGCGGATGACCACTGTAGCCAGCATTGCCTGTTGGAGTATAGAACATCCTTTTATATTTGTTTGTGCTCTCCAGTTTCTCAAAAAAAAAAAAAACAGAGACGGTCTAGATGTTTGTGGACATCGCAGAATATTATTGTAATTCTGTTGCAGATTCCTACCTTTTTGTTGCTCTTCTTAACAAAACATTTGCATCATGTCCTGTTCTCTGGCAGAGCAAATTTTGGTTCATTACCCACCTGGTGACTTCAGGGCTGTGGTTGGAAGCTGTAGTATCGGCATCCCTCTCGCAGTGGTTAACCTGTTAGGGTTTGGGGGTTTTTTTTAGCTGCTTTAAGCAGCAGGCAAAGCCCTGTGAAAGGATGATCTAGTCTGGCAATGAGCAGTCTCAGAGCTTTCCCAACCAAAGCAATGTTTCAAACTTATCAAACCTCTTCAGCATGATTGTGAGATGAACATGAGTGTAAGTGTTCCATTTACCCTGTGAAGGGGTTATGTGTTCTAACAATGAGCAGTCTCATAGCCTTCCCAGGCAAAACAGTCTCTTAAGACTCTCCAAAGGGGAAGAGACAGATGAACATGACAATACAAATCTTGCTTCGTTCAAGCAACCAGAAATGAGGATGATGACTCCTAACATGTTGTCACATTCATTAACTGTAGCAATCGTGCACACAGAGATGGACGCGGTCATCCATTTTGCTCCAAACCCTCCCAGAGGGAGAGCTCATGGCTATAAACCCCAATTAGCCTGGCCCCCCCGTATGTCTGCGAGACTCTTGCTGGAAAAGGATCGTAAAGCCATAGACCAAGTCCTTCACTGAGCTCAAAGACATTCCAGGTAGTCGTAAACCAGACACCACATTCAACATCCATTTTCCCCTATGATTACATATTTTGGAATATGAAAGACTTCCATAAAAACCAGGCATAAATTCAGACTGGCCACTTTAATACAAGCCGCCTGATATATTACACCCCCTAGCTGACATCTACAGGAGAGCAGACAATGATATCTCCTTAACCGTCCCAGCAGGTATGTCATATTTCATATCTAGACGTTCAGCAGATGCGTCTGCATATTAATCTACTAGTGGCAAGGCTGCTAAATGCACCGAGAGTAAGTTATGAACCAGGACATCAACTGCGAGGGTTTTTGGTTCTAGCTTGGGTCTCCGCCCAAACACTCCTCCCCAAATGAGGCAATTGGTTCTCTGCTGTAAGGAGACACCCTGCTGAGTTCCTAGAAAAAGGCTGTCATGTTCAGTTAAGTTAAGCTAAGCTGAGTTGAGTTGAGTTGAAGTTGAAGAAGCTCCCTTTTAACATTGGAACTAAGTTGGGAGATAAGGTCGTTTTGCTCAGAAAACTTGAAAGCTGCTTAAACCAGGACTTTTGGCAAGTACTTTATCTCTCTAAATTCCTTTCTGTTATCTCTTTGCTGTGCTATTGTTCTCTGTATATTTATATACATATATATATATATATATATTGGCTACATCTTTTTTCTGTAAATATGTTTATTGCACCCTTTTGACCTTTTAGTAATAAATCTTACTTTCTGAAAGTTTTGAACTGTTTCTAAAGCTCTTTAATGCAAACTAAGAACCCCTGTCTCTGAAGAGCACTACTGTGTGTTTTAAACATCTGCATACATCTGTCTGCGGTGATATTGTGTATACAAACGATTATTCAAACATCATAGTCTTATTGCTGATATTGCCGCGTTTCCTCTTTCTCTGTACAAAAAGGTGGTGGCAGTGTGAAGGGTTAATTGCGTAATTAACCTGACCCAGTAACAATTGCTCCCAGGCTGCAAGTACATAGATTGTGATCCATTAGCTGGAAAATCTTTGTGCAGGGTGCAGCTGGGCGAGGCATTGTTATGCATGTGAAGCGTGGTTTTAGACTGGCTAGTCCTTTGGTCACGAGTTTGGTGAGAAGGGCTGGGGTCTGATGCCGCGATTGTCACATTAACCACTTGCCCTCCAGAGGATTCCCCCCCCCCACCTTCCCAACCAGTCCATTTGTTTCTGTTCGGCACTGCGCTAATGCTGTACCCAAATGAAATTTAGGTCCTTTTCTTCACACCAATAGAGCTTTCTTTTGGTGGTTTTTGATCACCTCTGCGGTTTTTATTTTTTGCGCTATAAACAAAAAAAGACCAAAAATTTTGAAAAATAAACTATATCACTTTTGGTTACAAAAAATGTCCAATAAACTCAAAGTTAGTTATAACTTTAGGTTAAAATGTATTCTGCTACATGTCTTTGGTAAAAGAAAATCTCAATACATGTACCGTATTTTCCCCCGTATAAGACGACTTTTTAACCCATGAAAATCTTCTCAAAAGTCGGGGGTCGTCTTATATGCCGGTATACGGCGTGCTGACACTTCTGAGCCGGTGTCAGGGCGGCACTTTTTAGGGGGGTGGCGTGGTGCCACCACCGCCCCCCCTTCCAACAGAAGGGACACTAAGTACAGGGGCGGGCAGGGGGCTGCTGTTTCTTACCCGGCTCCGGTCCCAGTCCCACAACGATCCAGTCCAGGAAGCGCGGCTGCTCCTTCATTCAGTTCGGCCGCTTGATGTTCGCGTGGCCGCTCGGCTCCACCTCCTCACCGGTGATTGGGCGCCAGAACTGTAGCTCAGGAAAGGCACACAGGTGGCCAATCACCGGCGAGGAGGCGGAGCCGAGCGGCCCCGCAAAAATTGAGTGAGAGCGGCCAGTAAGTGTGCCGTGAAGATGGTGCTGCTACAACCACATGCTGGAACAGGGGTCAGCAAGTGTCATTGGTGTCAGTGGGAGGAATAGTGCCCCATCATTGGTGTCACTGATACTAATGATGGGGCATTATTCCTCCCACTGACACCAACGATGAGGCACTATTCCTCCCGCCACTGACACGAACGATGGGGCACTATTCCTCTCCCCCCACTGAAACCAATGATGGGGCACTATTCCTCCCCCCCCCCACTGACACCAACGATGGGGCACTATTCCTCCCCCCCACTGACACCAACGATGGGGCACTATTCCACCCCCCACTGACACCATCGATGGAACACTATTCCTTCTCCCACTGACACTAATAATGGGGTACTATTCCTCCCACTGACACCAATGTTGGGACACTATTCCTCCCACTGACACCAATGTTGGGACACTATTCCTCCCACTGACACCAATGACGGGGCACTATTCCTCCCACTGACACCAATGACGGGGCATGATTCCTCCCACTGACACCAATGATGGGGCACTATTCCTGCCACTGATACCAATGATGGGGTACGATTCCTCCCACTGACACCAATGATGGGGTACGATTCCTCCCACTGACACCAATGATGGGGTGCTATTCCTCCCACTGACACCAATGATGGAACATGATTCCTCTCTCTGACACCAATGATGGGGCACTATTCCTCCCACTGACACCAATGATGGAACACTATTCCTCCCACTGACACCAATGATGGGGCACTATTCCTCCCACTGACACCAATGATGGGGCACTATTTCTCCCACTGACACTGATGGAGAACTATTCCTCTCACTGATACTAATGATGGGACACTATTCCTCACACACTGACACTAATGATGGGGCACCATCATTGGTGTCAGTGGGAGGAATAGTGTCCCATCATTGGTGTCAGTGGGAGGAATAGTGCCCCATCATTGGTGTCAGAGCGAGGAATCGTGCCCCATCATTGGTGTCAGTGGGAGGAATAGCACCCCATCATTGGAATACCATACCTTATTGAAATCAAATTTATTTTTTAATTTTTATTTGGTGTGCGTTGGAAGAGGGGTAGTCTTATATGGCAAGTATAGCCCAAACCCTATATTTTAACAGGAAAAGTAGGGGGTCGTCTTATACGCGCAGTCGTCTTATACGCCGGAAAATACGGTATATTAATTGGTTTGTGTAAAAGTTATAGCGTCTACAAACCATGGTATATATATTGGAATTTACGTAGCTTTTACTTTCTGACTGCCTACCACATTTCAGTACAAACCCCCCAAATGACCCCTTTATGGAAAGAAGACACCCCAAGGATTTTACAGAGAGGCATATTGAGTCCATGGAACATTTTATTTTTTTACACAAATTGTTTGAATAAGACTATTTATTTATTTTTACAAAAAGTTGTCACTTTAATGATATACTGCTCATGCATGCCATGGGTATATGTGAAATAACACCACCAATAACACATTCTCCTACTTTTCCCGATTATGGGGATACCACATGTGAGAGACTTTTTGACAGCCTAGCTACACACAAGCCCCAAAATCCAATGACCACCTCCAGGCTTTCAAAGGGCATAGTTCCTCATATCACTTCCCCACTACTTATCATGGGTTCAGAGGCTCTAAAATGTCAGGATAGTACAAACACCCCCCCCCAAATGACCCCTTTTTTAGGCACCCCAAAGAATTTGATAAGAGGCATGGTGAGTATTTTACAGATATTATTTTTGCACATTTTTCAAATGTAAATCTTTTGGGAAAAATATACTTTTTAGAATTTTAATGCACAAAAACACAATATATTGCCCAATTGTTTGATAACATATAAAAGATGTTAAGCTGCGTAAATAGATACCAAACATGACATGCTCTAAAAGTGCGCATACCTGTCAGGAATGGACTGGCCAGCAATAGTGGGACTCACCTGCCTTATGAGCTGCAGTACCAGGGCTGGCCAGCGGGTGCTCCCAGCAATCAGAGACTCAACCTTGCAGCCAGTCAAACACCTGGAACTAATTATACTGGTGTATTTAAGGGATGGCCAGACCTGCAGACTCTGCCTTGGTGTGTGTTTTTCCTGGGCCCTGTATCTTGTAAACCTGCGTTCCTGTTCCTGTCTTGTTGCTGACCCTGCTTGATTCTGACCTCTGCCGACTTCTCCTGTTCTGATCCCCGGCTTGTGACCCTGACCATCCCTCTGCCTGACCCTCTGTACCACGCTGCCCGCTACCTGCTGAACCTGGCCTGTGACCCCGACCATTCTCCGCTTGCTCCCCCTGTACCTACCTGCCCGATTGATATTGACCCGGCCTGCCTGACGACGCTTGCATTGTATGTACTGTTATCTGTGGGTGGTTGGTTTGGTTTGTTTGCACTGTGTTATGTTTTAGTATTGCACTGCGTTTATGTTTGTATTGTTAGTGTTAATAAATTATATTGTTTATAACATATCTGAAGTCTGCGTTTCCCTGCGTCAGTCACACACCTCTGGTCACACCTGGCAGCCCTGACATTACACCAAGGCCAATCCTGACCAGAAGTGGCTGCACAGGGAAGCCATCTTGGCTTGTTGCTGGGAAGGATGGATCTTGATGAGGTTGTGTATTTATATCTGCTAGTGTTTGATGACAGAGAGTATGCTTATCAAACTCTGAAGGAGTATCCCCGGGATCAACTACTAGAATGTATACGGCTCGCTCATGTTCTAGTAGATCAGGGCACAGAGTTCTCTGAGGTGCAGCCATTGATTCAGATTTGTGCGGAGTTGGTTTCATCTGGTACCCCCGAATGCAGGGATGAATTTTTGCCACCATTTAGTGCTGACCAGGTAGAGTCCCTGGTATGGTTATTAGAGGATGATGTGGATTGCTTCTTGGAGCGTTATTCTGCATGTTCACCACAGACACTAAGAGATTGTATAAACGCAGTGCAGTCTTTGATCAGACAGGCTTTGTGTAAGCTCAGCTTTGTTCAACCCATACTGCAGACATGGACAGATTTGTTGCACCCAGCCTCAGTCAGCCTACAAAAACCCAGTCCTGCTTCTAATCTATTTCCTCAAAGCTCTATTCCTGCATTCCCAACAGCTCCTTCTGCCCTGCTATCTACCGCATGTCAGTACCCTGTTCCCACTCGCTGCACCTATCCTGCCTTTAACCCTGTAAAAAAGCCCTCTGTAGCAACTGCTCCCTCCCCTGTTCCATCCTCCAGTTCTTCTCTGTCTCCAGCTGCTCCATTCGTTTGCAGACCTGCGTTTACTTGCAGTGCTCCAGTAGTTAAAACCAGAAAAAAGCGAAAATTCTTTCCAACCAATACCATCCTGCCAGTATCCAAACCGGTCAGCCTGCCGTCTGAGAACCTGCCTTCCGTGGTTCAGCCTGATGCCTCTCTTCAGCCTGATGCCTCTCTTCAGCCTGAAGCCTCTACTCAGCCTGAAGCCTCTACTCAGCCTGAAGCCTCTACCCAGCATAATGAACTGATCCAGCCTGATGATCCTATTAGGCCAGTTGACTCGATGCCCGCTGTTGATCCAGATGATCCGGTACCTGATCCGGTGCCCGCTGTCGTGCCAATTGACTCAGAGCCCGCTGTCGTACCTGGTGACTCGGTGCCCACTGCCTTGCCAGATGACGCGGTGCCCGCTGGCGAGCCAAATGACCTGATGCCTGGTGACCCAGTGCCCGCTGTCATACCTGGTGACCCGATGCCCGCAGTCTTGCCAGACGACTCGGTGCCCGCTGTTCCGCCAGTTGACTCGATGCCCGCTGTTCCACCAGACGACTCGGTGCCCGCAGTCTTGCCAGACGACTCGGTGCCCGCAGTCTTGCCAGACGACTCGGTGCCCGCAGTCTTGCCAGACAACTCGGTGCCCGTGGTTCCGCCAGTTGACTCGATGCCCGCTGTTCCACCAGACGACTCGGTGCCCGCAGTCTTGCCAGACGACTCGGTGCCCGCAGTCTTGCCAGACGACTCGGTGCCCGCAGTCTTGCCAGACGACTCGGTGCCCGCAGTCTTGCCAGACGACTCGAAGCCCACAGTCTTGCCAGACGACTCGAAGCCCGCTGTTCCGCCAGTTGACTCGATGCCCGCTGTTCCGCCAGACGACTCGGTGCCCGCAGTCTTGCCAGACGACTCGGTGCCCGCAGTCTTGCCAGACGACTCGGTGCCCGCAGTCTTGCCAGACAACTCGGTGCCCGCTGTTCCGCCAGTTGACTCGATGCCCGCTGTTCCACCAGACGACTCGGTGCCCGCAGTCTTGCCAGACGACTCGGTGCCCGCAGTCTTGCCAGACGACTCGGTGCCCGCAGTCTTGCCAGACGACTCGGTGCCCGCAGTCTTGCCAGACGACTCGAAGCCCACAGTCTTGCCAGACGACTCGAAGCCCGCTGTTCCGCCAGTTGACTCGATGCCCGCTGTTCCGCCAGTTGACTCGGTGCCCGCAGTCTTGCCAGACGACTCGGTGCCCGCCGCTCCGCCTGGGGGCCCGAGACCTGTCGCTCCGCCTGGGGGTCCGGCACCCGCCGCTCCGCCTGGGGGTCCGGCGCCCGCCGCTCCGCCTGGGGGCCTGAGACCTGTCGCTCCGCCTGGGGGCCTGAGACCTGTCGCTCCGCCTGGGGGCCTGAGACCTGTCGCTCCGCCTGGGGGCCTGAGACCTGTCGCTCCGCCTGGGGGCCCGAGACCCGTCGCTCCGCCTGGGGGTCCGGCGCCCGCCGCTCCGCTTGGGGGCCCGAGACCTGTCGCTCCGCCTGGGGGTCCGGCGCCCGCCGCTCCGCCTGGGGGCCCGAGACCTGTCGCTCCACCTGGGGGTCTGGCGCCCACCGCTCCGCCTGGGGGCCCGAGACCTGTCGCTCCGCCTGGGGGCCCGAGACCTGTCGCTCCGCCTGGGGGTCCGGCGCCCGCAACTCCGCCTGGGGGCCCGAGACCTGTCGCTCCGCCTGGGGGTCCGGCGCCTGCCGCCCCGCCTGGGGGCCCGATGCCTGTCGCCCCGCCTGGGGGCCCGATGCCTGTCGCCCCTCCTGGGGGCCCGCCGCTCCGCTTGGGGGCCCGATGCCTGTCGCCCCGCCGGGGGGCCCGAGACCTGTCGCCCCGCCGGGGGGCCCGATGCCTGTCGCCTCGCCGGGGGGCCCGATGCCTGTCGCCCCGCCGGGGGGCCCGGTGCCTGTCGCCCCGCCGGGGGGCCCGGTGCCTGTCGCCCCGCCTGGGGGCCCGATGCCTGTCGCCCCGCCTGGGGGCCCGGTGCCTGCTGCTCTGCCTGGTGGCCCGCTGCCTGCTGCTCCGCCTGGTGGCCCGCTGCCTGCTGCTCCGCCTGGTGGCCCGGTGCCTGCTGCTCCGCCTGGTGGCCCGGTGCCTGCTGCTCCGCCTGGTGGCCCGCTGCCTGCTGCTTCGCCTGGTAATCCGATGTGCCTCTGCCTGGAGTCCAGCCCGATGTGCCTCTGCCCGGAGTCCAGCCCGATGTGCCTCTGCCCGGAGTCCAGCCCGATGTGCCTCTGCCCGGAGTCCAGCCCGATGTGCCTCTGCCCGGAGTCCAGCCCGATTTGCCTCTGCCCGATGTGCCCCTGCCCGGTGTGCCGCTGCCCGGAGTCCTGCCCGTTGTGCCGCTGCCCGGAGTCCTGCCCGGTGTGCCAGTCTTTGATATCCCGCCAGTTACCAGACCCGGGCGGTGGAACATTTTGCCCAGCTAGGACTGTTTGGAGCGTCCTGAGGCCGCTCCTTGAGGGGGGGTACTGTCAGGAATGGACTGGCCAGCAATAGTGGGACTCACCTGCCTTATGAGCTGCAGTACCAGGGCTGGCCAGCGGGTGCTCCCAGCAATCAGAGACTCAACCTTGCAGCCAGTCAAACACCTGGAACTAATTATACTGGTGTATTTAAGGGATGGCCAGACCTGCAGACTCTGCCTTGGTGTGTGTTTTTCCTGGGCCCTGTATCTTGTAAACTTGCGTTCCTGTTCCTGTTCCTGTCTTGTTGCTGACCCTGCTTGATTCTGACCTCTGCTGACTTCTCCTGTTCTGATCCCCGGCTTGTGACCCTGACCATCCCTCTGCCTGACCCTCTGTACCACGCTGCCCGCTACCTGCTGAACCTGGCCTGTGACCCCGACCATTCTCCGCTTGCTCCCCCTGTACCTACCTGCCCGATTGATATTGACCCGGCCTGCCTGACGACGCTTGCATTGTATGTACTGTTATCTGTGGGTGGTTGGTTTGGTTTGTTTGCACTGTGTTATGTTTTAGTATTGCACTGCGTTTATGTTTGTATTGTTAGTGTTAATAAATTATATTGTTTATAACATATCTGAAGTCTGCGTTTCCCTGCGTCAGTCACATACCTCTGGTCACACCCGGGAGCCCTGACAATACCTATGCAATGGCAACAAAGTACTTACATTTTTATTATCGATAGGTGATGCTTTAAAAGCCTTTACAGCTCATCAATTTAAATTTACACAGGAGTTCTAGTACTAGAATTGCTGCCCTCAATCTGAGGTTCTCAGCAATACCTCACATGCATGGTGCAACTCTGTTTGCATACCAGCATGGGGTCAATGCTTGCGCATGCAGGTGCACGCGTGCAGGGGCAAAGGAGCTTTTTTTTTGCTATTTTGATTTTTTTAAATTATTTTTACACTCTCCCTTTTCATTTTTCTTTTTTATAGCACTTTTAATGCTATCACAGGGAATGCAAATATCCTCTATAACTTCAATGGGCATTGTCATAGATTTTTTTTTGAGAAATCCGGGGTCTATCAGACTCTAGATATCTCTTCTGTCCTTACATTATCTAATATCACCAAGATCAGTGTGATCAGATGCTTTCCTAATTTACAAATGGTGCTGTTTATATCCTGCGAAACTGAAGTGATGAAATGCTCGTAGCTTCTGATTTCTTAGACTATAGAGCTGATTGGAGCCATTCTGGTCTCTGACCAGCTCTATGGGCAGCCAGCGGAATTTTCGGCTGCATGCTCAGATTCCCCTGTGGGACAGGAGAGCCCAAGAAAACTGTGGAAGGCAGCAGGAAGAGGCAGGGAATGTCCCTTCCCGCTGCTCATAAAATCAATTCAGCAGCTCATTGGCCAATAGGATAGCTTTTACATGAAAGCCGGCAACCCATTGAAAAAAACGATACCAGGACGATGCCTGTAGCTGCAGGCATCATCCCAGTATAACCACTCAAACTCCAGTGATGTACCAGTACATTGCTGGTCCATGTTGGGCATATATGTAACAGCAGAGAACACAGGCATATGATGAATTGGCTCTGTGGATCAACATGACCGCAATTCATTCTTTTCTGTAATGCCCATGTTGAGGGTTAGGCTCGAAAGAGTTTTAAATTCAGAAACCGTTATAAGTTTTCCATCCGAATTGTCTGGTAAGTGCTGAATTTGGGTGGGCAACAGTGTATTGTGTGTATAAATTGCCTTGGCCCACAATCAATTGATACAAATGTTCCGTGAAAAACAACGGAGGGGCTAAACGCTAGTGCTGGCAGCGAACGGGGCCAATCCTGCTAACTCTGCGTTTTTGGGGACACTATACAAAGGAGGCACTAGTATAGTTCTGTACAGGATCAATATCTTTATCTGTACAAATACTATAATAGTGATGGCGGTGATCAGCAACCTATAGTGTGAGTGCGATAATGCGGGCAATCTAACGCTAGCTGACCCTGGCTATGTGGGGCGCTTACTGACACTGATGCTATCTGATGTCGCTAGTGGCAGGAATGCAGTGATCAGTGAAAAAATTCTATATACTGACACTGTATTAATGGCACTGGATGGGTGACGGGGTGATCAAAGGGTTAAATGTGCTAATCTAACGCGTGTGTAAAATGTAGTGCTTTTACTCGGTGCTGTGTTCTCTCTCCTCTTCCTGGACCAACATGTGGGGGGGGGCAGCAGGGGGGCGCAGGTGCATTCACACCCCAAAATAGGAAGTGACACAAGATTATGTCGCTTTGCCGAGAGCTGCTGCTCACCCATAGTGACATTGTACTACTGTGGAGGGGTGATAAGGGATTTTTTTTTATATAAAGATCATTTCTCCTGCAATGCAAAGCTTACTGTCATGAACCTAACTCATTCACGAACTGTCATGAATGAATTAAGTTTTGACAGCTCAGGATAGTGATCTTTGATTTGCTGGAACTGGTCACATGGTACAGGGTACTGTGATTGACCCCATGTATCATGTGACGCTGTGGGCCAATCACAGCTCACTAGGAAGAGGAGCAGAGCTGTTATGAATGAGATTGATCCATAAAAGCTTTGCTTACACTGTGATCATGTGATCGCACAGTGCCCCCCTGTGTTAGTACAGCCAGGTACGGGTAAGTCAATTTGCCTGTAGCTGCTGCCCTGCCACATTACATGGCGGTTGGGAAGCTTTTAAACAAGTGGCCAGTGCACTCAAAAGTAGTTGTTTCCACTCACCTTGTGAAAGAGTTATATGTTCTAACAAATAGAAGCATCATAGCTAGGCCAGGCAAGACAGCCTCTTCAGACTCAATGAAGAGGAAGATGTGGATGAGCATGACAATGTATCCTGCTGGTTTAAACAGCAAGGGACAGAGATGATGACACCTAACAGGATGTCACATTCTCAAAACACTCTAAAGGAATGGTTTCCACGTACCCTTTGAAAGGGTTATCTGCTTTGGTGATGAGAAACTGCCTAGTCTTCCCAGCTGAAGCATCCCTCTTCAGAATTTCCAAATGATGTGGATGGACATGACTGCATGTATACTGCTTTGTTCAAGCAACCAATGATAAAGATGATGACACATAATATGTTGTCACATGAGGCTAATACACTCAAACTGTGAAGAGGTTATCTATTCTGTCAAAGAGCAGTCTCCTAGCCTTCCAGGCAAACAATCCACTTCAGACTCTTCCAAAGCAAGAGTAAGATGAGTATGACTGTATGAACCCAGCTGGTTCAAGCAGCCAGGGGAAGAGGCTGACACCTAACAAGTTATCAGATTCACTGTCCATGTGGTCAATACATTCTAAAGGCGTTGCTTCCACTTGCCTTGTGAAGGGGTAATATATTATGCCAATTTAGCAGTCTCAGAACCTTCTCAGAAATATCAACCCTTGTTAGATTTATCCAAAAAACATGTGGGTGAACATGACTCTGATTCCTGCTTTGTTCAAGTAGACAGTGATTAAGATTAGAGATGAGCAAATCGAACATGACGAAGTGGAATTCGTTCCGAAGATTTGGAAAAATTCTATTCGCGACGAATCCGAAGATTAGCAAACTTCGGATGCACGAATCGAATTTTCCCAAAAATGGCGGCGACATGTGTGGCCACGGAGAAAATGGACAGAGAAGATGGGGCGGGGATCTCTGGGAAGGCGCGCAGACAAGGCGCGCTGACCCATAATGCATTCATGACATGTGATCGCATTAGCCAATCAGCAGCCAGCCAGCACTATAAATCGCGGCCATCTTAGAATTCTCCATTAGCCTCCGGTCATTCAAGAGAGACAGACCTGTCTGTATTAAGGGACAGAGTTAGGGCCACAGAGACTTTAGGGTCACAGAATCGTTACTCAGGGACACAGAATCGTTACTCAGGGACACAGAATCGTTACTAAGGGACACAGAATCGTTACTCAGGGACACAGAATCGTTACTCAGGGACACAGAATCGTTACTCAGGGACACAGAATCGTTACTTAGGGCCACAGCTATCAAAGAATCGAAAATTTAAAGTGACATGTGGCTGTCGTGCACAGTTGGTGCTGCAGTTTGCCGATTGTGCTAAATAAACTGACTTTCTGCTTCACAACCACTATTGTACATTCAAAGAGTTAAATCCATTTACACGCCGGCTGGCGGTAATATTTTTTGGGTGATTAGTGCATTCCAGTGACACAAACGTACAGTTTACAGCCAACGGCAAGCTGCAATTGACCGATTGTGCTAAATAAACTGACTTTCTGCTTCACAACCACTATTGTACGTTCAAAGAGTTAGATCCATTTACACGCCGGGTGGCGGTAATATTTTTTGGGTGATTAGTGCATTCCAGTGACATAAACGTACAGTTTCCAGCCAACGTCAAGCTGCAATTGACCGATTGTGCTAAATAAACTGACTTTCTGCTTCACAACCACTATTGTACGTTCAAAGAGTTAAATCCATTTACACGCCGGCTGGCGGTAATATTTTTTGGGTGATTAGTGCATTCCAGTGACAGAAACGTACAGTTTCCAGCCAACGGCAAGCTGCAATTGACCGATTGTGTACAATAAACTGACTTTCTGCTTCACAACCACTATTGTACGTTCAAAGAGTTAGATCCATTTACACGCCGGGTGTCGGTAATATTTTTTGGGTGATTAGTGCATTCCAGTGACATAAACGTACAGTTTCCAGCCAACGGCAAGCTGCAATTGACCGATTGTGCTAAATAAACTGACTTTCTGCTTCACAACCACTATTGTACATTCAAAGAGTTAAATCCATTTACATGCCGGCTGGCGGTAATATTTTTTGGGTGATTAGTGCATTCCAGTGACAGAAACGTACAGTTTCCAGCCAACGGCAAGCTGCAATTGACCGATTGTGTACAATAAACTGACTTTCTGCTTCACAACCACTATTGTACGTTCAAAGAGTTAAATCCATTTACACGCCGGCTGGCGGTAATATTTTTTGGGTGATTAGTGCATTCCAGTGACATAAACGTACAGTTTACAGCCAACGGCAAGCTGCAATTGACCGATTGTGTACAATAAACGGACTTTCTGCTTCACAACCACTATTGTACGTTCAAAGAGTTAAATCCATATACACACCGGGTGGCGGTAATATTTTTTGGGTGATTAGTGCATTCCAGTGACATAAACGTACAGTTTCCAGCCAACGGCAAGCTGCAATTGACCGATTGTGCTAAATAAACTGACTTTCTGCTTCACAACCACTATTGTACGTTCAAAGAGTTAGATCCATTTACACGCCGGGTGGCGGTAATATTTTTTGGGTGATTAGTGCATTCCAGTGACATAAACGTACAGTTTCCAGCCAACGGCAAGCTGCAATTGACCGATTGTGCTAAATAAACTGACTTTATGCTTCACAACCACTATTGTACGTTCAAAGAGTTAAATCCATATACACGCCGGGTGGCGGTAATATTTTTTGGGTGATTAGTGCATTCCAGTGACATAAACGTACAGTTTCCAGCCAACGGCAAGCTGCAATTGACCGATTGTGCTAAATAAACTGACTTTCTGCTTCACAACCACTATTGTACGTTCAAAGAGTTAGATCCATTTACACGCCGGGTGGCGGTAATATTTTTTGGGTGATTAGTGCATTCCAGTGACATAAACGTACAGTTTCCAGCCAACGGCAAGCTGCAATTGACCGATTGTGCTAAATAAACTGACTTTCTGCTTCACAACCACTATTGTACGTTCAAAGAGTTAAATCCATTTACACGCCGGCTGGCGGTAATATTTTTTGGGTGATTAGTGCATTCCAGTGACATAAACGTACAGTTTACAGCCAACGGCAAGCTGCAATTGACCGATTGTGCTAAATAAACTGACTTTCTGCTTCACAACCACTATTGTACGTTCAAAGAGTTAAATCCATTTACACGCCGGCTGGCGGTAATATTTTTTGGGTGATTAGTGCATTCCAGTGACAGAAACGTAAAGTTTCCAGTCAACGGCAAGCTGCAATTGACCGATTGTGTACAATAAACTGACTTTCTGCTTCACAACCACTATTGTACGTTCAAAGAGTTAAATCCATTTACACGCCGGGTGGCGGTAATATTTTTTGGGTGATTAGTGCATTCCAGTGACATAAACGTACAGTTTACAGCCAACGGCAAGCTGCAATTGACCGATTGTGCTAAATAAACTGACTTTCTGCTTCACAACCACTATTGTACATTCAAAGAGTTAAATCCATATACACGCCGGGTGGCGGTAATATTTTTTGGGTGATTAGTGCATTCCAGTGACATAAACGTACAGTTTCCAGCCAACGGCAAGCTGCAATTGACCGATTGTGCTAAATAAACTGACTTTCTGCTTCACAACCACTATTGTACGTTCAAAGAGTTAGATCCATTTACACGCCGGGTGGCGGTAATATTTTTTGGGTGATTAGTGCATTCCAGTGACTTAAACGTACAGTTTCCAGCCAACGGCAAGCTGCAATTGACCGATTGTGCTAAATAAACTGACTTTCTGCTTCACAACCACTATTGTACGTTCAAAGAGTTAAATCCATTTACACGCCGGCTGGCGGTAATATTTTTTGGGTGATTAGTGCATTCCAGTGACACAAACGTACAGTTTCCAGCCAACGGCAAGCTGCAATTGACCGATTGTGCAAAATAAACTGACTTTCTGCTTCACAACCACTATTGTACGTTCAAAGAGTTAAATCCATATACACGCCGGGTGGCGGTAATATTTTTTGGGTGATTAGTGCATTCCAGTGACATAAACGTACAGTTTACAGCCAACGGCAAGCTGCAATTGACCGATTGTGCTAAATAAACTGACTTTCTGCTTCACAACCACTATTGTACGTTCAAAGAGTTAAATCCGTTTTTATTTTTGGGGTGCTTATTGAATTAAAGAGTATGTCAGACAACACGCAGAGGAGTGGCAGAGGAGGCAATGTTTCAGGAGCGAGCAGACGTGGCAGCAGAGGAAGGGGTCGAGGCAGCACTAGTCGCAGCCAGAGGCCAGTGCTCCTGGTGTCATCCAGCGGTCGTGTCTCCACCGACAACCCTGCCGTCATCGATTGGTTGACTCGGTCGTCTTCCTCTTCCCAGGTCACCTCTGACACCTACAGCCAACAGTCGGTGGGTATGTCAGACACAACCGTTAGTTGGCATGGCCCGGGAGCAAGCCCACTGAAATCACGTGTCCTCGACCTGCCCCTGTCCTTTGGTGTTCCCTCACCAAGCGAAGTATCGCATGCTGTGGGCTCAGCCCCACTGTACAGTGAGGAAGAGCTAACAGAGGGCGGTCAGGAACGGGGGGAGACATCCGCCTCTTCAGCAGCCAGGCGAAGAAGTAGTGGCGAGGAGAGTGGCTCGGTAGCCGGTCTAGAGACAGGTCTGTCTCCTGACCCACACGCAGCCGAGGGGGCTAGTAGTGACGCCGAGACCCTAATTGATGATGATGAGGTTGATCGCACTTGGCAGCCTCGTCGTCATCAGGCTATTGCTTCCGCATCATCAGGAGAAGAGGGTGCCAGCTTGCCAGCGAGCAAAACAGTCGGTGGGTTGCCCAGGAGGCAGCAGGGTCGCAGCAATGTCCGTGGAGCCAAACGGCCACGGAGTAGAGCACCAGCTCCACTGCAGCCTACCACCACGGCCAGTAGTGGTGCCGGTGTGCATGGAGGAAGTAGCAGTCAGCCAGTGAGGAGTAGCGGGGGCAAAGTTTCCTACTCGGCGGTGTGGCAATTTTTCGTCAAGCCGCCCGAGGAAGTAAACGTAGCCGTATGTCGACTATGTGGCCAGAAAGTCAAGCGTGGCCAGGGGGCCAATGTTGGGACTACAGCGTTGCGTCAGCATATGCAGCGTCGCCATTCGGTGGCCTGGGAAAACCGTGATAAAGATACGGCGGTTCTGCCTGCCCCAGCCCCCGCTCCATCACCCGCTCCGTTACTTGCTCCGTCACCCGACGTCAATCGCCCTCTATCAGCCAGTCAAGGCTCCAACACCTCTGCTGAGGGGAGTTGTCGCTCGTTGGCATCTTCCGCTCGTTCAGATGCTCCTTCTCCTGCTACTCCTCTTCACGGATTCCGTCAGCAGTCTTTCTTCCAAGAGACAACAGTTTGCGAGCACGCACCCGACGGTGTAGAAACTGAACGTCCTCCTGTCCAAGTTGCTGGTGCTGCAGTCCCTCCCTTTCCAAGTGGTGGACTCAGCACCTTTCCGAGAAATGATGGCTTGTGCCGAGCCGCGGTGGAGAGTGCCAAGCCGGCATTTCTTCACCAAAAAGGCAGTGCCAGCCCTGCATTCACATGTAGAAGAGATGGTGGGCCAGTCTTTGAGCATGTCGGTCTCTGCCAAAGTGCACGGCAGCGCCGACGTGTGGAGCTGTAACTACGGTCAGGGACAGTACATGTCATTTACGGCCCACTGGGTGAACGTGGTGCCGGCACAGCCGCACCAGCAACTTGGACAGGTCACGCCGCTTTTGCCTCCACGTTTGCACGTCCTTGGTCCAGCAAAGATGTCCGCCTCTACCACCTCTTCTTCCGCCGTGTCCTCAGCCGCCACCCCCGTGCCAAGTCCCATTACCCGACCGGCATATCACATGTGCAGGACGCAACGGTGTCACGCTGTGCTGCACCTGGTATGCCTTGGCGAACGTAGTCACACAGGGGAGGAACTTCTGAGTGTAATGAACAGAGAAATCGACAGATGGCTGTCTCCGCGCAAACTGAAAATCGGAACCATGTTGACCGACAACGGAAAGAACATGGTGTCTGCTCTGCGTCAAGGAAGGTTGTGCCATGCGCCATGCATGGCTCACGTGTTCAATCTGGTTGTCAAGCGGTTCCTAAAATCCACCATCCCACTGCAAGACATCCTTAAAATGTCACGTAAACTTTGCATGCATTTCAGCCATTCCTACACCGCAAAGCACACCCTCCTTGAGCTGCAGCGGCAGAACGGAATTCCACAGCATCGCCTGATCTGCGACGTTGCAACAAGGTGGAATTCAACCCTACATATGTTAGACCGCCTTTACGAACAGCGAAAGGCCATCACCGATTTCCTGATGTTACAAGCGGATAAAGGTACTCCCCTGTGTAACTTAGATGTCAGCCATTGGCAGCTCATGCGTGACACCTGCCGCTTGCTCAGGCCCTTTGAGGAGGCCACGCTATTCGTGAGTTGGCAGGACTATGGGATGAACGACGTCATTCCTCTGTTGCACGTCCTGGAACAAATGCTGTTAACAATGGCTGGTCAGGGTGCGGTAGACGTGGCGCACAGATCTCAACGCCACATGACCCCTGTGGGGGCAGGACAGGAAGAAGAGAAGGAGGTAGAGGAGGACATTGGTGCTCAGGAATTATTGAGTGAAATGGGTGGTTTTTCCACTCAGCGGACAGGAGTGGAGGAGCAGGAGCATCTGGTAGAGGAGGAGGAGGAGGAGACAGAGGACCCAGACGCACCGTGGCAGTATGCTGTGGAGATGGAGGCAGGGAGTCCCTTGCATTCCTTGGCACAAATGGCCCATAGCATGCTCGGTTGCTTGCGTAGCGACAGCCGAATAATAACCATCAGACAGAGGGATGACTTTTGGCTGTCCACCTTGTTGGACCCTCGCTACCGTTCAAAAATGGTGGCCTTTTTCACACCTGCTGAGAGGGAGGCCAAAATAAAGTACTATAAAAACCACCTATGTAGTCAGTTGGTCTCTGCCTTTCTGCGCCAACGTCCATCCTCAGACACTGTGGGCCCTGTGCGCTCGCGGGAATTGCTTTGTATATCTGTCGCCTTAGGGGCCGCTGTCTGGCGACATAATTTTTTGTCACTGTGTAGACATCTATTTATAGGCTGATGTTTGGCCACAAAAATATATTTAGTAATAACCTAGCCATTCAGGCCGCTCCCTGAACACCTCGGGAATTGCTTTGTATATCTGTCGCCTTAGAGGCCGCTGTCTGAACAGCTCATGAATTGCTTTCTATATGTGTCGCCTTTGAGGCCGCTGGCTGGACAGCTGATGAATTGATTTGTATATATGTACTTATTGTCCGCTGTCCGGACAGCTCATGAATTACTTTTTGTATATAGCCTTCCAAACCACTCTCAGAATAAGTCATGATATTCATGCTGTGTAAGGCCTTATAGGCCAATGGTCAATCAAGTCATGATTGTTATAGTGTGTATAGCCTTATAGGCCGCTGTCTTTACAACTTTATAATTCCATGCAGTATATAGCCCTATTGGCCACTTTCTGGCATCCAGTTGCTGTAGCCCCCATCACCACACTGTGCCACGGGCCCCTGTACCGCCTTCTCATACTGCTGCCAGATACATCCTCTGCCATGTGCGTCTTTGTCGTCTGCTCACGCTGCTGGGTTCCAGTTTTAAACATAGGCCTGTGTATGGCTTCCGAATACTGCTGCCTCCACCGCCACCCTGCGCCATGTGCCTCTGTCGTCTGCTCACGCTGCTGACGGCTTCCGCTTTTTAACCTAGGCCTGTGTATGGCTTCCAAATACTGCTGCCTCCACCGCCACCCTGCGCCATGTGCCACTTTCGGGTCTCCTCACACTGCTGCCAGGTCCATACTGATTCATGGCCCCCTGTACCGGCTCCTCATGAACGTGGTTCAGCGGGTTTGCATCACTTAACGGCAAATCGTTGACAAATGCTGGGATGTTCAGTGTTGTGCGCATTAAGCCAGACACCAAAGGGCAGCACAGACCTGTTATTACTCGCTCAAGCATGGCTGAACAAAACCAGTCTCTACCACAAATTGGACCCAGACCTGCCCAGGGTCTCGTAACTAGATTACACGGAGGAGTAGAGTCCGTTATCGGAATTAAATAGACAAAACGCCACACCAAAAAGAGTGGCCATTTCCAACACTTATTCCAGAAAGAGGAACAACCCGTTTCATATACGGCCCGTAGACGTTTCACGTCTGCCACATTCAGTCGATTTAAGACGCAAGCTCCACTTCCTGTGGTCTCTGACCGTCGATATACCTTTAAGTGTCAGCTTTGAAGCTATATTCCCTCCGGAGCACTGACACTGGTGCCCTTCCGTCAACATGCCTTTAAGTTTCAGTTTTCAACCATATTCCCCACAGAAGCCAAACTCTTGGGTATCCCAGAAGCTGCTCAGCGGGTCAGGGCAATAAAGCTCCCGGTTCGCAGGTTGTTCCGTCTTATGGATGGAAGTACGACAGTATATGATCTTCTTCGCACCCACGGCATTACCTCATAAAATTTCTGCATTGCATCTGCAATCACAACGCTGACTTCCCAGATCGCCACTCAGCCATTGGACTCTTGATAGTCGTCTCCCCACACTGCTGCTGGGGGGACTTTTTAACCTAGGCCTGTGTATGGCCTTCAATTGAAGCTGCTTCCGCTCCGCCACTCTGCCATTGGACTCTTGATAGTCGTCTCCCCACGCTGCTGCTGGGGGGACTTTTTAACATAGGCCTCTGTATGGCCTTTAATTGAAGCTGCTTACGCTCCGCCACTCTGCCATGGGCCTCTTGGGTATCCCAGAAGCTGCTCAGCGGGTCAGGGCAATAAAGCTCCCGGTTCGCAGGTTGTTCCGTCTTATGGATGGAAGTACGACGGTATATGATCTTCTTCGCACCCACGGCATCACCTCATAGAATCTCTGCATTGCATCTGCAATCACAACGCTGACTTCCCGGATCGCCACTCAGCCATTGGACTCTTGATAGTCGTCTCCCCACACTGCTGCTGGGGGGACTTTTTAACCTAGGCCTGTGTATGGCCTTCAATTGAAGCTGCTTCCGCTCCGCCACTCTGCCATTGGACTCTTGATAGTCGTCTCCCCACGCTGCTGCTGGGGGGACTTTTTAACATAGGCCTCTGTATGGCCTTTAATTGAAGCTGCTTACGCTCCGCCACTCTGCCATGGGCCTCTTGGGTATCCCAGAAGCTGCTCAGCGGGTCAGGGCAATAAAGCTCCCGGTTCGCAGGTTGTTCCGTCTTATGGATGGAAGTACGACGGTATATGATCTTCTTCGCACCCACGGCATCACCTCATAGAATCTCTGCATTGCATCTGCAATCACAACGCTGACTTCCCGGATCGCCACTCAGCCATTGGACTCTTGATAGTCGTCTCCCCACACTGCTGCTGGGGGGACTTTTTAACCTAGGCCTGTGTATGGCCTTCAATTGAAGCTGCTTCCGCTCCGCCACTCTGCCATTGGACTCTTGATAGTCGTCTCCCCACGCTGCTGCTGGGGGGACTTTTTAACATAGGTCTCTGTATGGCCTTTAATTGAAGCTGCTTACGCTCCGCCACTCTGCCATGGGCCCCTGTACCGCCTCCTCATGCTGCTGCCAGGCCCGTAATCTGCCATGGGCCCCCGTACCGACTCCTCATGCTGCTGCCAGGCCCGTAATCTGTCATGGGCCCCTGTACCGCCTCCTCATGCTGCTGCCAGGTCCAGAGTGTGTCATGGGTCCCTGTACGGCCTCCCATTGCTGCTGTCTCCATCGCCACACTCTGCCATGTGCCACTTTCAGGTCTCCTCACACTGCTGGTGGGTTCCATTTTGTCATAGGGTGCTGTATGGCCTCCCATTGCTGCTGCCTCCACCGCCACACTGTGGCTCCACACTCTGGTTTTGGCCCCGTGACTGCCCAAATGAGTGAAGTGTGCGGTGATTCTAAGATCGACGGCACTCATCTGCATGTCATACTGACTGACAGTATTATTTCTCTTCCCCAGCAGACTCCAAGGGCATTTAAATTAAAGGTACAGTGTTCTGCACTAATACAAAGGCTCTCTGAAGCCTAGAAACACCCTTTTTATAAGTTAAATTCGCAGCGAATATATTCGGCTCGAAGCGAATTTATGCGGCGAATTCGGCGAATCAGCCGAACCGAATTTTTGAATAATTCGCTCATCTCTAATTAAGATGATGGTGACCAAATTGTCACAATTAATTAAGCATGTGGTCAAGACACTCTACAGGAATTGCTGAATTCACTTTCTGCAAGGGCCTTCTATTCTGCTAGGGTCGCCAAGGTCCAGTCTTCCTTTTTAGGGCCATTATAACTGGTCTCAGAGCCTTCTCAAGCCACTCAATCCTCTTCAGTCCCTTCCGAACAAGTAGATTAGGATGACTTGTGTCCAGGTTTTTGGTTCCTTTTGTAAGGTTGATGGAATGCCTTTAACCGCTTCCATACAGGGCACTTTTACCCCCTTCCCTCCCAGGCCATTTTTCACACTGTGAATGACAATTGCACGGTCATACAACACTGTACCCAAACTAAAATTGTATAATTTTCTTCACACAACTGGAGCTTTCTGGTGGTATTTAACATTCAACACTGGGGTTTTTATTTTTTGCTAAATTAACAAAAAAAGACAAAATTTTGAAAAAAAACACATTTTTCTTTGTTACTGTTATAAAAGTTTGCAAATAAATAATTGTTCTTCATAAATTTAGGCCAAGATGTATTCTGCTACATGTCTTTGGTGAAAATAACCCAAATTAGGATGTATTATTTAGTTTGTAGGAAAGTTATAGAGTTCACAAACTATGGGATATCTCTGAATATTGATCAATCCTGAAGTACTGATGGACAATCTGATTTCTTGAGGTCCAAGAATTTCAGAACAGTACAGATATCCCCCAAATGACTCCTTTTTGCAAAGTAGACAGTCCGACGTATTTCATAAGAGCATGGCGAGTTTTTTGAAGTTGTAATTTTTTTGTCATAGTTTTTCGGAAAATGAAAAAAATGGAAAAAATTATTTTCACTATTTTTTTTTTACATACTGTCACCTGTGCAGTACAACGTCATCATATAACTGGCATGGCGGTAATCAGGGACACTGACTGGAAACAGTACGAAAAAAAAAATTATAATTTTTTTTTATTAGTTTTAAAAAAAAAGAAAAAAAATTTAATAAAAAAATAAAACTAATAAAAAAAATTATAATTTTTTTTTTATTAGTTTTAAAAAAAAGAAAAAAAATGTAATAAAAAATTAAGTTTTTTTTTCATATTTCACTATTACCAAAGTAGTACAATGTTACCATAGTAACATTGTACTACTTTGGGGAGGTGATCAGGGTTTTTGGTTGTTTTTTTTTACACAATTTGCTTATAGCAAAGAATTACTTTGCTATAAGCAAGCATTTACCTGAATGACATTGATTCATTCAGGGGGTTTTTTTTGTGCTTAGCTGTGATTTGGCCACGGCTAATCACATGACACAGCTGGGCTGTGATTGGCCCAGCTTGTGCATGTGATCGCTGTGACCATTCACAGCTAGACACGCTAGTATACATTGGATGGCATGAAAGTAAGCCATCCATTGTATACAACTGTCATGTGACCTGCTGTGATTGGTCACAGCAGGTCACATGGTATCGGCAATGGGACCAGTACTCAAATCTGTCATCGGCCGTGTCCGAGGTACACGGCCGGTGACAGATTGCGCCGCTGCGCGGCTCTGCGGGCATGCAAACTGCGCATGCCTGAAAGGATGCCATATGGCGTCCACCCAGAGGGATGAGGGGTTTTGCAGGCTATAGGCCGGGCGGGAACCTGTTCAATAGAAGCAAAGCTGTGGAAGTATTTTAAGTGCCTCCAGAGGACAGCTTGACAATTCCCTTATGGTGACTGAATCAAGCGCTCCTTCTACAAGATTGAAGCATGTTGTCACTGCAGAGTGTCAAGGGTTTTGAATCACCCCTTGGGTCAGTGTGTCCCTTTTGGGATTGGCCAGATACATGACCTTACCTTTAGAAGATGCTGTGGCCTTCAAGGATGTACTCAATCACTGCATTATTTATTGATCTTAGAAGGTGAAGCCTAAATTAATAGTGGTCAGTTAGCTTTCTGCCTCAAGATGAATGTCTGTTGAGTTAAAGGAGACTGAAGTTCAACAGTCAGTTTTCATGGTCACTCCAGAGAGGGTAGCTCTGCATTTCTGTCTGGGAGTAAAAAAAAAAGCCAGCACATAATCCAAGAAGTCAGCGAAGAGCTTCATGTCAGGATGCTTTCTGGTATTTTGGGGATTGTGCCATCCATACATGTCTTATGGGCACTCGGTGATAGACACATGGTCCTTCAAGGCAAGCTTTTCAGGCCATATTTGGGAAATCTTTCATCCTTCACATCTCAGTATGGGCCACATAAATTGCCTCACTCTAGCAGGTCAGGTAGGCTCAGTTGAACTCTCACCCCGTTACAAGTTGGGTTTCTGGACTGGTAGCAGTCAGAGGCTCAGGTCAGAAGATATGGATTACTCCCTGTATGAAAGTGAGCCTAAACTTGTGGTTGGAGAAGGAGAAAACTTCTGCAATGTCATTCCCATCTGATGACCTGGTGGTGCAGTCAGACACCAGCAAAGTAGTTGGAGAGCCCTAATTCAGGGGCAATGGGATGAGGACCAATTACCTTTTTCAAGGGTCCAAGCTGGTGTCCAACATCCTGGAGATAAGAATGGAATTTCAGGCTCTTAGCCTTCAGTCACTTCATCCAGGGTGGATCTGTCCTGTTGACGTTAGATAGCACAAAGACTGTCCTACATCTGGAAACAAGGGTGAACTCAGTTTTCTCCCTCCTGAAGGAGGTTTCTCAGATTCTAGAGTAGGCCCAAGTAAATATCTTGCAGCTATCTGTGGCCTATGTGCCGGTCGGAAGACTCTTTAGGCAAACTATTTGTCCAGGACAATCCTGGACAATAATGAATGGTTAAGACTGCCACATGTCTCTCAAGAGCTAACGGACTTTGTAATTTCTTCCAGAGGTAGACCTGTTCACATCCCCAGTCAACACCAATTTGCTGAAGTTCTATTCCATGGTCCAGCATCCACAAGCAATTTAGGATGGAGGTGCTGATCTCAGAGTGGATTTACAGGACAGCCTATGCCTTTCTGCCTCTCCCTCTGATTTGAAGCTTCCTGCTGATGTGTAACATTATCCCTCCCCTGTGTGTCTAGTTAGTTCCCAGCTGTGCTGACATGGAGCTGTCAGGAAAAAGAAAAATTGAATGACAGATACTTACCATAATTTTTCTTTCCTGACAAACTCTATTTTAGCACAATTCCCACCCATCTTGGTAGAACTAGTTACAGAACACTGAGGCTGCAGGTGTGCACAAATGTATGAGTTAGGTCCTGAAAGCATGGGGGTGGGGCCCTTATCCCACAGCTGTGCTGACATGGAGAAAGGAAAATTATGGTAAGTATCTGTCATCCAATTTTCCATTTTTTTGTTGCAGCACCTCATTGCAACCTTTGAAAACAAAAAAAAGTAAAAACACTCTTTACCCAAAACTCTGCAAACCCCTGCCCCAGGTTATTAAATGCAGCTTCTCAATCTCATTTCAATTCCCCATGCTGCAGCAAAGGCCTTATCTGACATGACACATGCAGCAAGGCAGGCTAGTAACTCAAGCACACATTTGGCCACCTCCCGCTAGTCATACATGATTGACACCCAGTTGTCCATGGCTATGACTGCTTGTAACAGTTACAGACTTGTTGTTTCTGCCTGCTATATTTGCTTGACTGGGGTAGAGACAGCCAAGAAAATTGTAAAAATAAAAAAAATTTAGATTTGTAAATGAATGTAGAAAAAATGTGTAGTGGTGAGTGGGAAAATGGCTGGGTCTCAGCAATTCCTTTTCTATCTTGTTTCAGGTACTGTTGGCCTCTCACTCTTTGATTAGGAAGAGCTAATCTGGTTCTCTATGTGCTTCCGAAATTGCCCTCTTTTAACATTAGAGACACTCCCATCTCTACTCTCATTGGATTCCTTGTAGCCATTACCTTTTCAAGGCCAGTGTCTGAGTTGGCAGACTTATCTTACAATGAACAAATTTTTTATTTTTGCATAGTGGAGTTTAGGCCTACTGCTTCCTTTTTCTAAATGTAGTGCTATGTCCGTAGGAGCTGCTAAGGTACTGTCCAGGTCTTCCTAAAACTTCGACCCTCAGCCAGGCACAAGGTAGTTTCACAGCCATGTACACACTCACTTTCACTCATTGTCTCCAAAGATCAGTCTAGAGGTTGTTCTTTTTGCAGTTTTATTGTTGGAGAACTTGGGTAGGGATGGGAAATTTATTAGGATACTCCAGTAATAGAACTACGTAGTTACTGTTGAGGACAGAATTTTCTTTCATAGTAGCCTTGAGCAAAGTCCCAGAGTCAGGAAGGGGTTAAATGGACAGTGCTCTTCAGGACACCAGCTGGTGTCCCCTTTTTCAGACCCACGCTGACTATACAGCAAAGCACCCAAGATATCACAGCATCTGTACTTACAAGGCCCATGGACAGAATGGTAGCCTACTTCCAATCTTCCAAGTGAAGCCCTCCAGTGATACCAGACAGATCTTTGGAAGACAAGTTCCCTGAGTCAGCTTTTTGAAGAACCAGGGTCATTCTCTCTCTCTCTCTCATTTCAGGTCCTCAGGCCGCATGGTAGCAGGTGCCTCGGGAGGTAGCATGCCTTTCCCCAGGCTGGTGCATATCATCTCCAGGAAGGACCCAGAGCTCAAAATGTCCAAAGAATAAATTCCCTCTCCCAGCATCCTTTAGGGCTACACTACCTGGTATTGGCTGGAGTGGCATTATTATTTATGTTGTGTTCTGCATGAATTCTACCTATACATCCAGAGCCTTCCTAGGTTTCTTGGATACAGAGGAAGCCAGAGGCAGAACTAGCAGCCCTTGAACACACTGAACAGACATTATTAAACAATTGCAACTCTCTGTTAAGCAGAAAGCCTAAGTAGATTTTTTGAACAGTTCTCCTGTTAAGCAGAGGAACCAACTATAATCTACTTATCCTAGAACCTATCTAGGAGGGTGCTACATGTAAAAAAAAATTGAAAAAAGGTCATGATGATATTGCACTGCTGTGTTTATTGATCATAGACACTGACTACTGCACTGATGACACTGTATGCCAGTGCCTCTGATCAATAGCCATACCAGTACAATATCACCATAATTATATTTTTTACATGCTGTCACTGGAGCAAGTGCAATGTCACTATGCTGACATTGTACTGCTGTGGCAGTGATCATGTACAAAGCACTGATATCACTGCATGCCAGTGTCCCCAGCTATTGTCTCTGATGCATGAACACAGTCACTGCTCCCAATGTGACATCCCTGCACCTGAACACCTGTGCATTCCCATGCGGATAAACATCACATGGAGCATAGATGCATACACCAGGTGTGAATGAGGATTGAATGAGCGATCCAAACACAGATCACTCTTCAGAGAGCACCACACATGTGAACAAGTCCTTAGCATTTTACAGGTAGTGAAGAGACGCCTACTTCAAATCCTTGGGCCCCACACAAGCATCCCCATTTACTTGAATTGGTCCTGATATGTGGGGGTACAGAGTTGCAAAACAAAGCATCACAACTGAGGCATGTGTAGCGCTACCCCTGAAGGAGCCATTGATTGTTTTCCATGGGCTCCCCTTTGCTTTGTGTCACAGCCAGGCACAGTGTATTCTTTCAGCCAAATATACACACTCCCACTCATTGTCTTCAACTACCAGTCTAGGAGATGTTTTGTTTTGGAGTTTATTGTAGAACTGGGGATAGCGATGGGGAATTGTAGTAGGATAATCCAAAATCAGAACTATTCACACAGAGGACATCGAGCTGATGTCTTATTTGAACACTTATGAAGTCTTCACTTACAGTAGACAGCAGTCTTCTCGTGTAACATATAGCAGCAAGTATATTTAGGAGTGTGCAAAGTCCCTTTTTGCAGTAGTAGTAGTTACAGGGTTGAGTCTCTCAGGTATAAGCCAGTTACAACAGACTGCGACAGCCCAAAGGTAACATAGTTGAGCAAAGTCCTTTGCAGTAGCAACACTTGTACAAGTTCGAACACTAGCCAGTGTTCTTTTTCCCAGACCCACGCTGACTATCATGCAACAGAGGGGTAGCAAAGCACACAGAGTTCCTAAGATCTCTAAGTGTCTGTACTCACAAGTCCAAGGACGGAATGGCTGCCTCCTTCCAATCTTCCAAGTGACTCTCTCCAGTGATACTATACAGATCTTGGGCAGACAGCTCCCCTCAGTCAGCTTACTGAAGAACCAGGGTCACTGTCTCCAAATTCAGGCCCTCAGGTTGACCCACCTCAGACCACATGGCAGCAAGTGCCAGGCGAGGCAGTGTGCCTGCCTGCTTGGTGCAATCCACTCCCAGAAAAGACATTGAACCCATGTGCTCTCAGATCATAAATACCACTCCCTGCATGCAATGGGACTGCCTTCCCCTGCAATTGGCCAGAGCTATATCCATATTCATGCTGTTCATTTGCCTAGGCCCTACCCATGTTCTGGAAAGCTCTCATAGCTTCCTGAAGGTGGGCAGAACTCAGACAAACTCCAACAGCACCAGAGCAGCATGAGCAGAATACCACGCTGAAATTATCTGACAGCCTCTCTGGTAAGCAGAGAAACACAGCTATAATTAACCTAACTATACACATTCCAGCACCTAACGAGGAGGGTACTACACATGCATACACCCCAGGTCATTGACTTTGCAACTATAAGATATATATGGCCAGGCCCGGGAGAAGCTTGCTGTCTTGGGAGTGCCGTCTGAAGTTGAAAGTAGGGGCCCAGCTGCTTTGAAGAGTTAGAGCAGGCTTTGCTGCCTAGACAGTGTGGGGAATTGCCAGTGGGTGAGCTATATACCTGCAGGCAGACCATCCACTTCCAACACGCCTGCTGATCAGGTGACTGCCCAGGGTCACTCGCATTGTCACCGTGACAAGCCCAGTTGAAGCTCAGCTTCACCAGATGCACGGCTCAGGTGCTTCTCACCAGGCCCGGATCCTTCAAGAGCCTGCTCCAGGACATTTCCATCCCTTGAGCCTCAGTATCTTCAGGATTGGTGAGCGGGTGGAGGCCCACACTAAGTACACTCTTCCAAAAGACACTGCAAACACACACCTTTACCTAATCTCCTTAGACCACAAGGCCTCTATTAGGAAATACTTGCACATGTTATTCATTATTACTGGTTGCAATTACACAGCAATTTCTTTGGACTTTTATTGAGCTAGCTGAAGATTTTGGAACACATTTCATTGCCAAGACTTTTCTCTCTTGTCTGCACCCTTTCACTTAAAGGACTCTCTGCCTCAGCACTGTATATATTAGGAGGGATTCACACTCAGAAATAGTTTACTGCAATACTTATTGATTTATCATAAACTGTGTTGATATTTATTGGGCCTGTGGCATCAGGACTTTAAGGGGGAGGACTGACACAGGAAGATCTTCTCTCTTCCTTTTGTACCTGGGGTCATAGTTTCTTTAAAGGCCTGCTTGTAGTTGCTGTCTGACTTTTATTGTACATCTGTGATCTGAGTCTTCAGGGACTAAACGGCTCATACTAAAAGTTATTTGCATTAACAATATTTTGCCTTTGTCTGTTGACTTGAAAAGTAGTAAATATTCAATTTCTTTACACCATTTTTGTGTCATTGCAAGTGTGGTCCTGTGTGAATCATGCCTGAACCCAGCGTGTCAGACGGTTTGCAAGGTCAGGACAACCTTTAGAGACCGTTATCTTCCAGCAGCCTCTACAGGGGTGGTGCTACACACAAGATACAATCTCTGGTACACACTCAGTCTAAACACTGAAAAAGTTTCACACGTGTTATTGTTTTGCTTGGGAGGAGTAACAAAATGTGTTTTGAGGTTTAAGTATTCCTATTTTTAAGTATTCCTATGCTGCATGTGAAGTCTTCAAAAGACTCACCATGCCTTTTAAAAATACCTCTGGATGTTTTCTCTCCAATATATGATCATGTGGGTTTTTCTACTGTCATGGTGCTCCAGGGCCTCCAAAAATGATTGGTAGTCAAAAAATTAGACACAGAATTTTTGCCCTTAAAAAGCCTGATGGTGCGCCTTGGATTTTGGGTCTCTCTATGTGGGTAGACTGTGAAAAGTTCTCACATGTGTGGTATCACCATACTTGGGAGGAGTAGCAAAATATGTTTTGGGGTGTAATTCCAAGTATGTCTATGTGGTGTTATATGAAATATCTTATAACAATGTTGTGTAAAAAAAAAAAAAAAATAATAATTTTCATTGCCAAAAAATGAAGTTTTCAGCAACTCACTATGCTTTGCAAATACTTTGGGGTTTTTCCACTGGTGTGGTCATTTTGTGGGTGTTTCTAATGGCCTGGCACTTCAGAAACTCAAGAAGTATGAGAGGTAGTCAGGAAATCAGATGTGTAATGTTTTTGCCTCTTACTAAATACCTTGGACTGTTTATACATGTTAACTGTTTATACTGTTAACCAATATAACAATCAACATACTAATTATCGTACAGAGTCTTACCAACAGCCTCATTTTTTAGGAGGGGGCAACACACGCAAGAGAAGCATAAGAACAAAGGAAACAGAGGAGGTAAAAGAATCAACCGATCCAAAAAAGAGAAAGACATAATAGGAAAAGGCATTTATAATTTAAGTGGGGTCAATCTCACACAACAAGAACTCCTAGTTCTGGATAAGGGCCTAAAGTATGCTCCCAAAGCCAAACTCAATAAGTTCCAGACTTACGTGGATATTCACAAGTTCACAAGAAGTCTAGCTATAAAGAGACACTTCATAAGTAAACCATCTAATACCATTAAAACAATCAACACCTCTATTTATTCAAACCTCCATAACGCTTCCTTATTCAATCCCCCACCACACACACAATCACATGTCAATATCTTCAAAGAACTAGTATTGAAAGATATTGAGGCTATCAAAATCAGAAACCCACATAACCCTAAAGACCTGGAAGCAGGCCTCAAGTCTCTACTTAAGAACAAAAACCTGGTAATAAGGCCCGCTGATAAGGGAGGAGGGGTGGTAGTTTTAAGTAAACCGGATTACATGCTGGAAGCCAACAGAATTCTGGATGATAAGGATACATATACTAAATTATCTAAGAATCCTACTGTCACATACAAACGTTCTTTAAAAACCATAATTAATAGGGGCTTTGAACTTAATGTGATAAACAAAAAGGAAAAGGAATACCTGTGCCCCAAAGCTCCCAGGCTTCCCGTGTTTTACTACCTTCCCAAAATACATAAGGACCTGGTACACCCCCCCCGGTAGACCTATCATCAGCGGAATTGGCTCTCTATGCCCCAGAGTTGGGGAGTACGTAGACTTTTTCTTGAAACCGTTGGTCCTATCTACTCCCTCTTACATTAAGGACACCAAACAAGTGCTAAATGATATTAGGGCCCTTAGTTGGAATCCAGTACTCAGAACCTTCCTTGTCACGGAAGACGTGGCATCATTGTATAGTAACATTGATCACAAAGAGGGCATGTACACAGCCAACTATTATCTTGATTTGGCCGATAATATCTCCTCAAACCATAAATCTTTTATCCTGGAGCTTTTAGACTTCGTGATGCGAAAAAACTATTTCTGGTTCAATAACTCCTTCTATTTACAGACCAGAGGCGTTGCGATGGGGGCAAAATTTGCCCCCAGTCTGGCCAATCTGTTCATGGCCATATGGGAGGAGGACCTCATTCATTCTAGAGAGTGGCCAGAGCTACTGTTCTATAAACGCTACATAGATGACGTCCTCCTACTATGGCAAGGTGAGGAGACAGCCTTGGTGAATTTTTTCGGTACACTTAATAATAATAATTTGAACATTAATCTGGTCTTTGAATACAGTACCGATCAAGTTAATTTTCGAGACATCACTATATTCAACAAGGGAGGATACTGCACAACTGAAGTGTTTTTCAAGAAAACTGACAGAAACGGGTACGTCCCTACTACCAGCTGCCATCACCCTAGGTGGCTGTCCAATATCCCTAGGAGCCAGTTCATGAAGGTCAGGCGCAACTGCACTGACATCAATACCTATTATGACAAGGCTGACATTCTGAAAAAACGGTTCCTAAATAAAGGTTACAAGGAGCACTTACTTGATACAGAGATCAACATTGTAGCCAATATGAATAGGGAATAGGGATGAATAGGGTCCACCCACACTACGCAGGAACATATTATGCCCTTTCATTACTCCCTTTTCTATACAACATAAGTCCATTAGCAGGGCAATTAAGAAAAACTGGGGCATACTCAAGGCCGACCCAGTTCTCTCTAAAGTTTTACCTGAGAGGCCGGAAATCATCTTCAGAAAGGCACAATCACTGAGGAATAGGATCGCCCCGAATGTGATTGACCCCCCTCCTCGTTTATTCTCAAACCTTAAAGGTTTTTTTCCCATGCAAGAGGTGCCAAATGTGTCTACATAGCAATATGTCCAAGAAAAAGATTGAAACTTTCACCTCAACAACAACAGGGAAATCTTATGACATCCCCATTTTCATTTCATGCAATACCCGTTATGTTGTATACCTTCTGGAATGCTCATGCCGGAAACAATATATAGGCAGAACAACCAGAAGATTAAGTGACCGTTTCCAAGACCACATATATAATATCAAGAGGGGTTTTCGTGAACATTTATTATCCAAGCATTTCAGATATTTTCACCAGAGCCATTATCCCTCAAATTCGTAGGGATTGATGTAGCACAACACCACTGGCGAGGTTCCAATAGATGTAGGCAGGTCTCCCGTATGGAGACCAAGTGGATTTTTGAAATGAAGACCTTGGCCCCTGCAGGTCATAATGTGGAAATTGATATCAACTGTTTCATAGATAACAGCTGAAGGGGCCAGGGTTTCTACACATCAGGACTGTCTATACAGTATCTTCATGATCAGTATAGCTATATGGTTTTATGTATCCATTTTATTCATTTATTATATTCATTTAAGCCAAACGTTTACAGTATATACATTTATATATTTTATAGAGTATATTTTATAAATTTAAGTTTTATACAAATCTAAGCTTTTATTTAACACACCTCTTACGAGGGTTTCTATATTAATATTTACCCATTGCAAGTTACTCTGAGACGATATGGACACTTACGTATGTCAATATTTTTACTTATTTGATGTGTATGATGTACTACATATAGGAGGAATGCAGAGATTTTAATTTTGTATATTTATGCTTAATCTAACATAATGCTCCTAGTCCTATGTACATCTATTTTATTATATTGTTCTATGTGAATTCAGTTGTTGAAGTTCTCACAGACGCACTTGGGTCCGCAGGATATTAGTATGCATGGCACTAGCAAAATGGCGTTCGCGGTATTCGCACATGTGCGAACCTATGTACGCCTGTGTTGTTCAGAATCTCCAATAAAATGGCGATCTTGGCACCCGCGCATGCGCAGTATTATACGCACCCGCTATATTTGGGTTCTCTATGAATGTGGCGTCCGTGACGCTCGCACATGCGCAGTAGCGCATATTCAGGTGGGATGGCGCACGCTCATTTGCATGCTCACCTGCCTATATATAGACCCATTCAGACATCAGGCGGCTATGGCATCACCCCTACAGTAGACATATAGTTATACAAAATACATCTAGGAGAAGCCCTTGCACGCCTTGACGTCACGCCGCCGGATCAAGGAGGTCCGGCGGCACCTATTTGCATACATACTGGTCAGTGTATTCAGCGGTACTTACTGCGCTTCTACCTATACCCACAGTCGTCCTGTGCTTTGATATACTCATGTATGTATACCTTTAATTTATGTTCAATAAATACTTAACTTACTACACTATGGGTATCCATACATTTGTTGCTCGGATCTGAGCATTTAACCCCAGCCCAGGACGACCCCAGATGTTCCATTGTGACCAGAGGAAGGAAGTGATAGCTATGCTGCACCAAACCTGAGGGACCCCTGGAGGACATCAACATCCAATCTGACTGCCCCCTCATCTGATGTCCAGCTGACTCTGGATCCTTATATGCGCATATTGATTGCGCTTCTGGTTAGTAGGCAATCTTACCATTTCTTCACTGGATATCCCACTGGATTTTTTAATAGAACTGTCACGTCAGCACTTCCCATTTTCAGCAAAGGGCCTGTTTACCTAGGACTGTGCTCTACATTTTGCATAATCATATCAGAATTTGTCACAAGTATGACAGAATATGACAAAAAAGTCCTATTAACTGAATAATATACAGTCCAAGGTGATGTGATATGACTCCAAAAAGGTATATTCCAGTGATGGAGTATGAATGACTTCAATCCAAATGGGTATATTTCAACATCCTAAAATGAAGGTGTAGAAAAATTGCCCACTCACCGGAAGTGCAATTTAATGTGCACATAGAAATTCCATGAAGCCGGAAGTCCCGTGATGGTACAGCCTGATGATGGAGGTGCCCTCTGATGGTAAATGGGGTGACGGCTGCCAGAGATGATGGTCTGGACCTATATCCCAAATTCTCCTGCCTGGATGGACTCCTAAAATGCTGGGCTGAGATGTGAAGGCTCAGTGCCAGGTGATAGAGATGGAAATACTCATGGTGTAGTATTATGAAATGTATTTATTGGGTAAAGATCATTATATTAAAATAATACACGTATAGGGTTAGAGTACCTATACAGATATGGTGTGAAATGAGCTCTTAGAATACACTGACCAGTGGGTAAAAAATGGTGGCCACCGGACCTCCTGATCCGGTGGCGTAACGTCAAGGCGTGCAGAGGCTCCTCCTAGACGCGCTTCGTGTAATAACACGTCTTCTGTAGGGGTGATGCCATGCATGCCTGACGTCTCCTTGCTCCTATTTATAGGAAAAAATTGCGCCAAAAAGTGTCCTGGCGCCGTTTTGCCGTTTTTCGGCCTATTGCGCATGCGCGGGCGCCATTTTGCCGGCTATTCAGCCTAATGCGCATGCGCGGGTGCCATGTTATCAGTGATACTGAAATCATCTGAAAATGGTCGGCGCGCGGTAGAAGATCGTGGCTCGCGCATGCGCAGTTTGAAGGTCTGTGGCATGTTCTCAAATCAATAAAATGGCCGCCGGAACTCTCGCACATGCGCAGTGTACCGCGCGCCGACCATTTTCAGATGATTTCAGTATCACTGATAACATGGCACCCGCGCATGCGCATTAGGCCGAATAGCCGGCAAAATGGCACCCGCGCATGCGCAATAGGCCGAAAAACGGCAAAACGGCGCCAGGACACTTTTTGGCGCAATTTTTTCCTATAAATAGGAGCAAGGAGACGTCAGGCATGCATGGCATCACCCCTACAGGAGACGTGTTATTACACGAAGCGCGTCTAGGAGGAGCCTCTGCACGCCTTGACGTTACGCCACCGGATCAGGAGGTCCGGTGGCCACCATTTTTTACCCACTGGTCAGTGTATTCTAAGAGCTCATTTCACACCATATCTGTATAGGTACTCTAACCCTGTACGTGTATTATTTTAATATAATGATCTTTACCCAATAAATACATTTCATAATACTACACCATGAGTATTTCCATCTCTATCACCTGGCACTGAGCCTTCACATCTCAGCCCAGCATTTTAGGAGTCCATCCAGGCAGGAGAATTTGGGATATACAGTCAGGTCCATAAATAATGGGACATCAACACAATTCTAACATTTTTGGCTCTATACACCACCACAATGGATTTGAAATTAAACAAACAAGATGTGCTTTAACTGCAGACTGTCAGCTTTAATTTGAGGGTATTTACATCCAAATCAGGTGAACGGTGTAGGAATTACAACAGTTTGCATATGTGCCTCCCACTTGTTAAGGGGCTAAAAGTAATGGGACAATTGGCTTCTCAGCTGTTCCATGGCCAGGTGTGTGTTATTCCCTCATTATCCCAATTACAATGAGCAGATAAAAGGTCCAGAGTTCATTTCAAGTGTGCTATTTGCATTTGGAATCTGTTGCTGTCAACTCTCAAGATGAGATCCAAAGAGCTGTCACTATCAGTGAAGCAAGCCATCATTAGGCTGAAAAAACAAAACAAACCCATCAGAGAGATAGCAAAAACATTAGGCGTGGCCAAAACAACTGTTTGGAACATTCTTAAAAAGAAGGAACGCATCGGTGAGCTCAGCAACACCAAAAGACCCGGAAGACCACGGAAAACAACTGTGGTGGATGAGCGAAGAATTCTTTCCCTGGTGAAGAAAACACCCTTCACAACAGTTGGCCAGATCAAGAACACTCTCCAGGAGGTAGGTGTATGTGTGTCAAAGTCACCAATCAAGAGAAGACTTCACCAGAGTGAATACAGAGGGTTCACCACAAGATGTAAACCATTGGTGAGCCTCAAAAACAGGAAGGCCAGATTAGAGTTTGCCAAACGACATCTAAAAAAGCCTTCACAGTTCTGGAACAACATCCTTTGGACAGATGAGACCAAGATCAACTTGTACCAGAGTGATGGGAAGAGAAGAGTATGGAGAAGGAAAGGATCTGCTCATGATCCTAAGCATACCACCTCATCAGTGAAGCATGGTGGTGGTAGTGTCATGGCGTGGGCATGTATGGCTGCCAATGGAACTGCTTCTCTTGTATTTATTGATGATGTGACTGCTGACAAAAGCAGCAGGATGAATTCTGAAGTGTTTCGGGCAATATTATCTGCTCATATTCAGCCAAATGCTTCACAACTCATTGGACGCCGCTTCACAGTGCAGATGGACAATGACCCAAAGCATACTGCAAAAGCAACCAAAGAGTTTTTTAAGGGAAAGAAGTGGAATGTTCTGCAATGGCCAAGTCCATCACCTGACCTGAATCCAATTGAGCATGCATTTCACTTGCTGAAGACAAACCTGAAGGGAAAATGCCCCAAGAACAAGCAGGAACTGAAGACAGTTGCAGTAGAGGCCTGGCAGAGCATCACCAGGGATGAAACTCAACATCTGGTGATGTCTATGCGTTCCAGACTTCAGGCTGTAATTGACTGCAAAGGATTTGCAACCAAGTATTAAAAAGTGAAAGTTTGATTTATGATTATTATTCTGTCCCATTACTTTTGGTCACTTAACAAGTGGGAGGCACATATGCAAACTGTTGTAATTCCTACACCGTTCACCTGATTTGGATGTAAATACCCTCAAATTAAAGCTGACAGTTTGCAGTTAAAGCACATCTTGTTCGTTTCATTTCAAATCCATTGTGGTGGTGTATAGAGCCAAAAATGTTAGAATTGTGTCCATGTCCCAATATTTATGGACCTGACTGTAGGTCCAGACCATCATCTCTGGCAGCCGTCACCCCATTTACCATCAGAGGGCACCTCCATCATCAGGCTGTACCTTCACGGGACTTCCGGCTTCATGGAATTTCTATGTGCACATTAAATTGCACTTCCGGTGAGTGGGCAATTTTTCTACACCTACATTTTAGGATGTTGAAATATACCCATTTGGATTGAAGTCATTCATACTCCATCACTGGAATATACCTTTTTGGACTCATATCACATCACCTTGGACTGTATATTATTCAGTTTATAGGACTTTTTTGTCATATTCTGTCATACTTGTGACAGTGTGTTTTATTTGTATAGCGCTGCACACCCCATTTTTATGTTTTACTTTTTGAAAGGTTTTGTGGTTCCTTTTTGTGCATCAGCAGCTTTACTTGGTGCGCTCGCTAACTCATACATTTACATATCAGAATTTGTGTTGATATTTGTATGTTTTTTAGCGCTGCACTACATCTTTTTATTTTTTGCAGGTTAGTGATGTCTGACTGCTATTATTTTGAACACAACTGTATATTATTTTTAACCAGCTAATTACAAATCCTACTCCAAGCATAAAAAAATTAATGGATAATGGATTTGAGGTTATGGATTATAACTATAGGTACTCTAGTTAAGGAAACCAAAGATGGTAGTCGACTCCTTTCCATTACCATACAATTTTCTGTAACAGTTCTCTATTATGTTTCAAAAGCTGTGGAGAGATGGGATCTAATAAAAAAAAATAGTGAACACACACTTCCATTAAGCACCTTTGTTGAACAATAGAAAACTTGGTCAATATAATTGTATAAAAATAATTTAAATGTCCGTTTTAAAGTCTTTCCATACAACAAGCTAAGCCTCTCCTTGTTAAGCCAAAAAATGATTACCCTATAATCTCGGAGTCTCCAAGAGAGGAATAGCCTCTTGCTGGCTTAAAGCAGATTTACCACTTATTCTAGTGTAGAGTTACCCCCAGAGGACCCTCTTGATTGCTTAAATCTAGTACACATGATCAGAAAATACTGCTTTTGAAGCGATCATACGATAATCTGATCGTTCGGACACAGCTTTAATCGGAAATTATTTGAAGGGACAAGCACCAAAATATTTCTTGTAGGATACCAGATCAAATGATTTTTGTTCAATCAGCTCAGTTTTCATCCAAAAATACAATACAAATGCACTTCCGAATTTTATTTCTGTCATACAAAAATTTAATTTGGTAACCTCTTCCCTTTCAATATGAGACTACCATGAAAAAAGAAAAACGGACGCTCATTCATCCAATATTCTCATCGTGTGTATGGGGCTTTAGGGTCCTCCTGCCTTGTCCAGTGATAACCCGCCCTGCACCTGGCTCCGAAAAACACACCTGAACTGTTGAATTGACTTTATTTACTGGCAAAAGCCTTGAAAGTGAAGTTGGGTTAGACAAAGTGAAGAAATGCAGCAGCAAACCATACAGAAATAACAAAGCCAATCACTCTGGTAAACAAGTGATTTTTATCTGTAAAGCTTGTCTAAAAATGCAGAGACCCTAACTAGGCCACTGGCCAGTGGGGTTCACAGTTTAGTCCTGCAAGCGATGGGGCCCTTGGATTATTTGTAGCAGTGCTTAGCAGACAGCAGAAATGGTAATCACAGCCAAATAAACACTTCAATGTGGCCAATAGGCCTCTCTCCACTTTGGTGCTCTGGCACACACAGTTTGGTCTTGGATGGCCACCCGACAATCAGGGTGGATATGGGTTGGAACTAGGCCACAACTTCTGAGTGAGGTCAGGCAAAAGGCATCCCATGTGGCACTCACTCTGGGCCTGATTTCTGTCACACCGCATGATACTGTACAACAACTCACTGGATGGCACAGCATGGCAGTCCAGTACAGCGACACAGTCTCTCTTGGTTTCAGCAACCAGCAACCCTTCATCAGTAATACAACACACACAGCAACAGTCTCTTTGGCGTAGCACAGCAGGACGTGTCTTTGAGGTTCTTTGGTGAAAATTTCTCCTGGCACAGACAGCACAACAGCTACAAGGTCAAGCTGTCTCAAACACAGCTCAGTTTTGAATGTCCTAAGCTCCATCTGCGCAGGTAAAGGAGATTCCTGTGCATGCATAAAAACAGGGAAGGGTTTGGGCATCCCTGGTAGCAGTCTACCGTGGAATGTGGAAACCCTATGAGTACATGAATAGACAGGAAAACTGGAGATGGAGCTCTCTTTGGATCTGAGCCCTACAGCACATCTGTGCATACTCAGGAGGCAGGAAGAATGTCTTGCCTCGGCGAGAAATGCAGAAGTGCGGCTTTGTAACACAATAAAGTATATTGTGAAAAAAAAATAGTGTCCATCGGTTAGAGAGAATGGGGGGAGGATGCAGGGTAGCAATAATGTTTAAAGTGAAGATCCACTTTAACTTCCTTAGCGGTATTCCTGAGTGTAGCTCGGGGTAAAATTTGAGTACCAAGAGCGGTAACCCCGAGCTACACTCGGGCTTACCATGCGGTGTTGCTCAGGGAGTCCCTGCAGCACTTACCTTGTCCTTCGCTCCAACGATGTGTCCCCTGCATCATCCCCGGCCATCTCCTCCGGCCGATGCCAGCATCCGGCTTCCGTGTTCCGGTCCCTGTGACGTCGGGATGTACGTTCGTCGGAATCGGTGGCAAATTTGAATTTTTTTAAAAATGTCATTTTTTTAAAATGACTATTACATAGTAAAACATTGCTGTTTCAATGCATTTCACATACATTTTGTCCCTACTGCTTTGTCCTGTGCCCTGCCTGCATTTTGACTGTTCTTTCTGCCTGGAAACTTAGAAAAGTCCATGGCGTCCAAAAAGCGTCCCTTTACGTCAAAAGCGGTTTTAGACCAGCTAGAGAACAGCGATAGTAAATCAGAACCACTTTAAGAATTGAGTGATAATGAATCGTGGGGAAATTCGTCATCAGACACTGAAAACGATTTTGCGTCTTTGCTCAGCGATGTGCGAATTTGCCTCTGTATTTCAAATTTCAGTGTTTTTGGTTTGATTATATTATTGAATTAAATGTATTATTATTATATTTTATGATTATTTATTAAATTATAATTTATGATTTCGTGTTTCAATTTTTCAATTTTTCAATTTTTCAATTTTTTCAATTTTATCCTACCCGGGATGTTTACTAGACTCTTGTTCGTACAGATTTCAGTGAGTTATTCCTAAAAATTACAGCTTACAATAAAAAACTACATATTTCCATGCAAAAAAATGGTACCACTTTCAGCACAAAAAATCGGAAATAATCAGACCACCGAGGAGGTTAAGCACCCTCTCAGTGGTGTCCCTATATTTTTTAATCCATATAGACTATGTACCACTGCTAAAATGATGGCAAAGGGCTAATACAAGTCAAAAACAACACAGGGCAGAGGGAAAGGAACAACTCAGCCTTGTAAATATAAAATAATATAATAACCCTTCGAAAGAAAACATATACCAATCAAACAAAAAAGTACACAATTTTTAGTCAGAATAATACACATCTTTAAATGAATGTGCAAATGTAATGTTTAGACTTCTGATCTATTAACCAAGCTCTTGTCTTGTTATTGCCCAATTGGTAATTAAAATACTTGGAACTTGTTAGTTTGTGGCAAAAAGAAATATCAAGAGGTCCTTGTCAATAATAATGGAAAAAGAACAGATGTATTATATAATGCTTTTAAAAAAAAGTGGTAGTATAGCATGAAACAGAACATGCTAATGATTCCCTAGTAATTTAATTGTTTGGAGTTAAACAGAACATTCATGTAACAAGTCCTTGCTTCCTCTTTCACAGTAATGATTCATTTTACACACTTGACAACCATTAACGTGGTGTTAAACCAAAAAGGAAACATTTATTATATAGATGCTTACCAATCCTTAGATGTGATGGCTGCCATAGTTTTCTTTGTTAGACTTTCTTTCTTCAGTTTTCATCTGGTGATCCAGCCAGCAAGTCTGTTGTTTTTCAAAAACATGAGCTTTCCAACAGAATGTATTAGTTTACATAGATGGGACAAGCCATTGAACACTGACAGGGGTTCTTACAATTATCATCTTTTATTAATTTACACTCACTGGCCACTTTATTAGGAACACCTTGCTAGTGCCAAGAAAATATCCCCCACACCAATACGCCACCACCACCAGTCTGAACCGTAGATACAAGGCAAGATGGATCCATGCTTTCATGTTGTTTATGCCAAATACGGACCCTACCATCTGAGTGTGGGAGCAACTTGTCTGCCCATTCTCCTCTGACTTCTGTTATCAACAAGGCATTTTCAACAAGGCATCAACAGGCAACTGCTGCTCACTGTAGATTTTCTCTTTTTCGGACCATTCTGTGTAAACCCTAGAGATGGTTTTGTGTGAAAATCCCAGTAGATCAGCAGTTTTTGAAATACGCAGACCAGCCCATCTGGCACCAACAACCATGTCACGTTCAAATCTCCTTTCTTCCCCATTCTGATGCTTGGTCTGAACTTCATCAAGTTTCCTTCATCACGTCCACATGCCTAATGAGTTGCTACCATGTGATTGGCTAATTAGTAATTTGTGTTACCAGGCAATTGAACAGGTGTACCTAATTAAGTGGCCGGAGAGTGTATGTAAACCCTTTATCCAAAAAGGAAAAAAACTGTTTGCTGTAACTGAATATAGTGTGAACTGGAGTTTGGCTTCAATTTACTAGTGTATCTAAATCTGCTAATACGTTTACCACTCCAATCCCTCCCAGACTGAAATGCTGCTTTCTGCTGTGCTCCTTCATCCAGAGTGGGGGCGCCCTAATACAGGAGGTGTGTTACTGACCAGATCACCAGGTGAAAACAGAGGAAAAAGAGCCTAAGAAAAGAAAAGTGATGTAGCCACCACACCTAATGATTAGTAAGCTGTAATATATTACATTTTTGGTTTGGGGTTTCAATACAGTTTCAAAGTCCAACTCCAAGCAACTGAAAAAATTTGATTCTTTTAGTGGGCCCCTTCACTTCAAATGTTATAGTTAAGCTTTTCTTCTACTTTAACGATTCTTAAACATGTTTCCTTACCCTTCCTCCTACCTATCCTGCAGACCCTTGTATAAAAAAGATCTGTGTACTTTTATACACTTAAAGTGATACTAAAAACACACTGTTTAAATACATTGTCCCTTCTCTTTCTGTATGTGGATGATGGCACTGTAATTATTTTAATAAAAAACAAACAAACATATAAATACCTTTCTCTAAGCAATGTACAGCTGTCATGTGACCCAGCTCTTTCCCAGCCTGTCTGCAGGGAAACAGTGGCAGAAGGACCTTTTAGCCGCTGGTCACAAAAAAAAACAAAAAAACGGCCTTTGGAATACAGAGTAAAGATAATCAATTAATATCAATTAACTGTTTTAAATAATCATACAAATATGTATTTGAAATCAAATTTTTATTATTTTTTGTGATAACATGGTGTGGGTGGATTTCTGCCAGTTACAGGCTGTGTAACGCCCCTCCAGCCTGTGTATTAGAATAACAGAGATGTGAAGCCTCCATCAATCAAGATATAATCTGTTCACTAGAGGGCACTACACATACACAATACTTAAAGTAGAACTGAAGTTAAATGTTTTTTTTTTCTTTTTGGATATAGTAAGAGAAGATTGTAACCCCTGTAAGGTTTATTTTTGAAATCTGTGTCCCATTGGGGAGGTTGCCCCTTGATTCCTGCCCCATAGCCTAACCAGAAAGTGGGAGAAAATTCCTGTAAAGTGAGGAAATTCCCGGTTATCACCCAGGGCTGTCTTTAACCCCTTGATGCCGACATAACACAAATATGCAGCCTCACAGAACTGGGCTTTTTTCCGTGGGGCCGCATATTTGCTTACCTGTCTTTGTGCTGGGAGCGTGCCGCACGATCGAAACCCGGGACTCCCGATTCCAGGTCACATGATCGCTGTGATAGCCTCTGATTGGCTACCACAGTGATCAGTCACTGTGCAGCCCGGCCCCCTTGTTTTTTTCTCTCTCTATGAATGGAGGAGAGAGATACATTGTATCTCTCTAACTCCTGGCATAGAGAGAAAAAAAATGTTTGTAAAAAAAAAAACATAAATAAATATTAAAAAATAAAGAAAAAATACCTAGATCAAGGTTTGATCTAGTTTAGTGTCAGGGTTAGTATTTGGGTCAGGGTCAAAGGTCAATATCAAAAGGTCAGGGTCAAAGGTCAGAATTAAAAAAAAAACATTGGTATCAGTGTCAGTTAGAGTCAATGTCAGTGTGTTTTAGGTAAAAAAAAAAAGACAAAAATAAAATGTGCACTATTGTCTCTGGTACTACAGGTAGAAACAACAAATAACATACACATATATGGTATGGCTGCGATCATCAAGAGCTGGAGAATTTATTTAGGGTTGTTCTTTGGTAGGTTAAGGTAGTAACAAGAAACACATAGCTAAATAAAAAACTTTTTTTTTTCACTATTTTTGGCCAGTTTTCCTTTGATAATAAAAAAAAATTAGTAAATATCCATTACCATTTACCACCAAATGAAAGCCCAATTTGTCCTGAAAAAAGCAAGGTATAATTCACCTGGATGTACAAAGTAGTTGTGATGATATGTACAGTTTAACTAACACATGTCAACATTGCAAAATTGTGCTTAAAGGATTTAGATTTGTTTTACCCTTAGGCTAATATTGATTGGACCTTGGGCAAACATTTTCATGCCTCTGCCCCCCCCCCCAACGTAATTTTGCTCTCAACCCCAACATTTAAAAAAAAAAACATACACACAGACATATTTAAAAACACTTTAATCAGGTAAACATAAAGAACTGGTCTACACTCACTGATTGGTTGCTGGAGTTACTGCACATCATTACCACTCAATGATTGGTTGCTAGAGGTTACAGCACATTATTACAGCTCACTGATGGGTTGCCATAGGTTACTGTGCATCATTACCACTTACTTATCGGTTGCTAGAGGTTACAGTACATCATTACGGTTCACTGATTGGTTGTTGAAGGTTACAGCACATGATCTCCTCACTGCCTGTACACCTTGGACTGGGGAGGTGAGGGGATGCACCACCAATAGACAGAAAACTCCTAGAACTTGTTAATAGCAATGAGTATAACACAGCACACACAGCTAAGAAGGTTAACTGATTGCAGGTAGAAGCAGAGCCCAATGTGAGCAGCATCCCCAAGAATAGACTGCCAGGAATAATGACTAGTTATGTCACCTGCAGTAGAAGGACCAGATGGGAATGTAGAAGTCATACAGGACAAGTGAGACTATACAAAGTTTGTCCTCCTGGTGCAGCTCGTTGCCAGGTGTCCAGAGGCAGCCAGCATCTCTTTGTCCTCCACCGTCACCTTCCCTCTCTACCACCAGCTCTACCCACACAAGTCATTGCAGCCCTAGCCAGGCACAGCAGCACTCCAGAGCCCTGCTCTATGCTCCAGCAGTGGCTGTGGCCACCCTGCTTTCTGAGCCAGGCTACCACTGTCATTGGCCCTTTGCACTGTCCACCTGCCATCTAGCCGCTGATGATTGGGCAGGACACTGTAGACTCCCAGGGTGGAACTGCATGTGTTGTGTGTCCGCGAAGTGTGTGCGCTGGAAAACAAAACCTGGGAAAACTATTTTCAGGCAGCACAGGCTCAAGGGGTAGCTGCTTTGGGCCCCACAACAATGACTGGGCCAAGGGAAGCCACCCCTTTTGTCGCACGTTGAAGATTACCTTGTTATCACCATAGTCACCAGAACTTGTTCCCCTATTGGAAGATATCCCCACTATTCCTGTTTTGGGGACAACCCATAATTTGGGATTTTCTTTAATTTTACATTTGATGATAATAGTAAGAAGGACTAATAGAGATGGTAAATCTCCCTAATGAGGACAAATACATCAAGACAACCCTAAGAGATGTTCTAATCCCTCTCCATTCTATCCAAAACTTTAAAAAAGTGTTGCCTTAGTTATGCTTTTCATTCAATCTTTTTCATATTCCTGGCAGCAAAGATTTATGTAGCAAAAGCATGGAAATTGCCTACAGTCAATATAGTCACAGCTAAAAATAACATTTCATGAATCATGCTTCATGAGAAACTAGCCAGTGTTGTTAGAGATAGGCAGGCCTGGTTTGAAAAGACCTTGAATCCCTGGTTACATTACGTGCAATCACCGGACTAAGTCAGCTGCAGGAGAAACGTCAATACCCTTTTTCTTGTTCTCTTTTTCCATCTTAACTCTCTTCTCTCTCTTATTTATATTTTTAGTTTTTCCCTTCTTTCTCCTGTTATTGCTGACTGCTATATGTTTTACAATGTTCTGACGAGAGGTTCATCTCCTTCTTTTTTTTTTCTTCCCATTGGGGTGCATGAGATCACGGGCTGTCCTGGGCTTGAATGGTAAAAGGTCCAAACTTTATCTCCAAGATTCTCACTACTTGGGTACCTTACCTTTCCATTGAACATTTCCTCTTTAACCCAAATAATATGTTGCATACTCCATGATGGATTTATTACCTTCTGTTACTTACTTCACCTTTTAGTCTGAACAACGATTCGCTTACCCTTTGTGTAGGTTAAAAACACAATAAACATATTGAAAACAAAAAAGAACCTGTGTACTTGCCTTTTTTGAAACTGCTCCGGTCTGGTCACGTGATCCTGCAACTCCGGTTCCCTAGTGTAAGGGAGTGCTCGACAACAGCTGTCAATTCCCAATGATATAAAGCCAATTATAGGCTCCCATGGGCCAGCCCTTGTCGATGCTCCTTCCTCCCCTCTGCAGCAGCAGCTCACTGAACAGAGCACCCAGTGCTGCAGGACCATGTGAGCAGTTCAGAGCAGATTCAGTCTTAAAGCAAACTTGTCATGAGATAACACTGCATAAATTGCCTTCACATGCCTGTATAAGCTCATTAAAATGCTATTGACTATCCATCATTCTGATTCTGCGCTACTTGAGCCCCCAACCCACAAGGCATGCTGCAGTATCACAATTTCATTGTGGAAGTGGATTGCATCCTAAAACACGTTTTGATGCTTTTTGGTATTCTGTAAAAGGACTTTTCACCATTTATTGTACTTTGTCATTCCTTCCTCCTCCTTTCTTTTACACAATTGTTAAGAATTTTCCTATTTTTTGTGACCTGTAAATAGTATAATTTACCTCTTACACATCCTCATTTTTGGTGGTGACATAACTTCAGCTGCAGGCAGCCTCCTGGCACATTCATGCCACTCATTTCAGAAGACAGCAGGTCACTAAGTACCAAAGTACTGCAATATTTTGTGCCTGCATGGCTGACATCTATGCAGGCTTGAAATCTTGTAAACCTTTGGCACTTGCTAACCTCCATCCTCCTGGGATGTGTGGCATGAATATCATAGGATAAAAATAGAGAAAGGAGCACCAGACCAAAACCTGATTAAAAGATTCCAAGAATTTGAATGTGTCACTAAACCCACAAAAGTAAAATCATGCAGTAAAGCATGCTTGTTATACTCCCTGTGGAACCTAAGGGGTTAATCCTCCGCATTATGTAAAAATTATGTTTGATCCTGTATTCTCTGATCTTCCCCTTCTACTGTCCCCAGTATATCTCTTGATAGAACAGAGGCTTGGAGGCTTAGAGAGTTTTTTTTTCTTGTGAGAGTGCATGTGATCAGCACATCTCTCTCTCATAGGGGAGAATGAAGAATCTCCTACAAGCATTAACCAGTGCTCTGCTGAACACTGATAGAAGTCACAAGTCACAAGACTGCTCTAACTGCTGATGAGAAAAGATATTTATCAGTTTATATTTACTAAAATGATTGCAATTCCATGTTCTATGTACTGTGGGAGACCTGATATAGTGAATGCAGGGTCCTGGGTTTAGTAACACTGTAATTGTTGGTAAAAAAAAGTCAAAAATAGCCAACGCATTTCAAGGCTTGACACAGCATAAGTCCAGAGAAAACAGTGATTTCACAGATTTATATTAGACCTCTCCACACAGAGTAACAACAGCAGGTGCTGAGCAGCAATGGCCTCTGATGGCTTTCAATACTGGTTGGTGCACTGCATGTTCCACACAAACAAAAGTGAGGGGTAAACGGAGAGATCCGGGAGCTCATGTAGAACCTTACAAGGAGGCAAAAAACTACAGTAAGAAATTATATCTTAAAAACGAATTGCAGGGCAGTTACGTATGGATTATTTTTGGTATTTATGGTTTACTGTCACTTTAGACATTTCAGTTTTATGCCTTTTATATTTGAAATACCATAAGAAAGAATGTTTATTCATATTCGTTTTGTGATTTATTGTAGAACGTACCTCCACTTACAAGCCTCATTAGTATGTGTTGAGAGTCATGCTTTCCCCATCTGTGATACAGCGCGTGGAAACTTCTTTAAGGATAAGTTCACTTTTAGAAAAAAAAAAAGCTAATTTTTTTTCTAGGTAAAAAAATGTGCATTTACTATTTTTGTTTGTAGGAGCCTGGAAAGCATCCCATGCAGGACTTCCACAGACTGTCAGTGTAAGCTATTTGCCTCTATACGTCATACGGCCAGGCAGTTTCCCACTGACAGGAAGAATCAGTGAACTACCAGAATGCTGAAAAGCGCCATGTTAGTACGTTGAGAACTTGAAGTTTCCAATTCACAGAACTCTGTGAATGAATGACGCGGCCCCGCACCATCGCGTTTTTTAAAAAATTGTGGCACAACCGGGGGAGAAGACTACCTGCTAGCGGTCACAACAGGGAATCGGGGGGTACGAGAGCCAGTGCTACAGTAGCATATTTCACTGTGAATATGGGTGTAACATGTTACGAAAGATGAACTTATCTTTTAGGGCCAATTCACGCTATAGAAACACAGTCCAGATGCATTCCAAATGCGTTTCCACATGCACGTTTTTGACGAGTTCCAGTGCATTTTTTATGCATTCCAATTTATTTTTTCCCCTCTCTTTTTCTTCAATTTAAATAGAGACATGTGCATTCCAGTGCATTTTTGATGCATTCTGGTGCATTTTCGATACATTTTCCAGTACAGTTCTGTGCAGCAAAAATGCAGCCTGTTCTACTTTTTTTTTCTGCAACTGGAATGCACTGGAACTGCAAGTACTGATGTGAACTATGACATTGACAACCATATAACCTACTTTCTGTGCATTTTGGATGCAGAGAAAAAGCAACTGAAATGCATGTAGTGTGAACTGGCCCTTAGTGCTGATTCACACATGTGCGGTGTGGATTGAAGCTCAGGTTTCCCAGCTACTTGATACAGTAGTTGTTCAATGGTTCAGGACAGATTTACATCAGGTTCAGGACAGGTTTAGATTTGGTTCAGGTCAGGATTTTATCCTGTTCACAACTGATGATGTGCGGTTCCATTGTTCCATCGAAATCAATAGCCTGTAATCCGCACCTGAATTGGACTGCACTGCTCAGAAATCGGACGTGACTCTTTTTCAATTTTTTTCACTGCTAGTGCACCAGACATGTGTGAACAGGCACCAGGAAGCAAAGTTGTTTCACATGTCATGTGGATTGGACAGGTTTCAAACCGCATCCAATCCACATATATATGTGAATTGGCACTTAATGTACCCTCAAGGAAGTGATCGTAAAAACTGAATACCGTTAGGGTCATGGACTTTATATATGGGAATACTGTAATGGAGGGTCTATAATACAATATTTTAATCATGTAATTTATGGTGACAGAATGTGTTCTATAGTAGAGCATTTTAGTTGACCTTTTTAATGGATACATGTAATAAATTGTTATTTTAATGAATTTTTGGGTCTGTTTAGATGGTGCCTTAAAAAAGTACTTTTGTATTTTTTTATACTTAGAATAATGTACTGATATCGAAGGTTATGGTACCTCGTTACCATCAGAATGTCTCTATCAGATAGTCAACAGCAGTACAGTGTGTAGAAAATCCCAGAACCTGATACCTTACTGGGATGCCTAGATCATAAGACTGGCTTTACAAAATTATAGTTTTCTTTAGTTCACATATCTAGCTGTTTACCTGTAGGTCAGCCAAAGTATTCTGGTGAACAGATTTAACTTCCTGAGCTAACCTCACAAAGAAGACTAGGCACTGCCATATACTGATTGGTAGAAAAAGTTTAGGAACGGTTTGCTGCCAAACCAGCTGTTAACAAGACCTGTGCTAATCACAGTGGACAAAATACCATTAAAGGTCCAGTTGGTTTCTAGGCTATTCACATTGTTTTCAATCAAGCCCTGCTGAAGGAGATGTTTTTGGACTCCTAAAACTTGTTGACTACTTTTTGGATTGTTCTCCTAAATTTCATTGGAATAAAGTCTTAACTGGACCTTTTAGCAATGTCTGGATTGGGGAGAGAACGGTAAAAGGCTGTTAAAGGTGATATGATTTGCCTGAGTTACTATTGTTTCCAAGAAACCTTAGTTGAGAATGGCTGACCTAGAGGATGGAATCATTGTAGAACCCCAAGGACCATGGAGATGTGTACAGTTAAGGTGGTCCTCTAGATAGTTCACAAAGGAGCACAGTTAAAATCACAAAAAGCAAAAGTTTCACTTTTAACACTTTATTACAAATCTTTGTAATACTAAATTATATAATGAACAATGTACAAAAAGTAGGACACTGAGCAGACAGGTTTGTTTTATCCATACTGTGAATCCAAGTACAAACATACAACAAAAGTATATTGTTTTTCACATTGCATATGTCTTACTAAATTGTATGTGTTGCCTGGAGTTCTTTCATAAAGAGTAACTCCACTTTTGTTGAGAAAGAAACATTCCCCTCTGGGTGATCTATGTACATTGCAAGGATTTTACCAAACTTTGTTGCAGATTCCTACCTTTTGTTATTCTGAAGAAATAGCTGTTTGTTTGTCTAGCCCATGTGCAAAATAAATGTGAATGGGAGTGATTTCATAATTATTAATCAGCTGCTACACTTGCAGGACTCTAGAAATGTTGCAGGGTCTGCATCTCTTTAGACATGATTTCCCTTTGGGAGAATCTCACCAAAAATAAAAGTTTCCTTGCAGAGGATGCCCAAAATCTGACTTGTGTCTTAGTACAGACTTCTGGGAAAATCAGTAGGACAATCACCCAAGCAGGAAATTACATTTCTGGGATGTGATCTGTACACATCTTGGTACAGAAGGCCTCTAGGCTGCCATAGTGCATTTTACAGAAAATTACAGTGCTACAGATTGAAAAGGAAAGGTAATTTTGCAATAACATACAATTATAATATGACTTGTGTCACAATTGTATATGCTATATTATTTTTTTTTTTGCCATTTTGTTTTGCTACAAAAGTGGAGTTACCCTGTAGCCCTTTAGCCCTTTCATTGCCACAGCCGTTTTTGCAGTTTTTGCGCACATGTTTAAAAAATTATTTTAGTCCTGAAGGTTACATGAACTCCAAAAACATTATATATTTTCTGAAAGCAGACACCCTAGAAAATACGATAGTGTCAGTTTAAATTGTTTATGTCACACGATATTACCACAAAGGTCTAGAAAATGCAAAATTTCAGTAAAAAATTCACTAAACTTAATTTTAGGGCACACAAACACAATAAATTACCAATTTTATGGTAAAATAAAAAAAAAGATGCGGTTGTAATGAATAAATAGATACCCAATGTGTTAAAAGTTAAATTAAGTACCCTATATTTTCCATAGGCCACACTTTAAAAGCCCTATATAGGTCAACAATTTAGTGTTACTGAGGAGGTCTGGTGCTAGAAATATTACTCTCACTCCGGTGTACACAGCGGTAGGTAACATGTGTATCGCAATCTGCTTTTTCATGTGTAGGCATCCCCGACGTGTGCATTTACATTCATATGTTGGGGGGGGGATTTTATGTGCTTGGGAGTAACTTAATTTTTTTTACAATTTAAAAACAATTTTTTTCTTAACCTCCTTGGCAGTATGATTCTTTCCGATTTTTGGTGCTGAAAGCGGTACCATTTTTTTGCATGGAAATATGTAGTTTTTTTATTATAGGCCTGTAATTCTTAGGAATAACTCACTGAAATCTGTCCGAACAAGAGTCTAGTAAACATCCCGGGTAGGATAAAATTTGAAACACGTAATCATAAATTATAATTTAATAAATAATCATAAAAAATAATAATATAATAATAATACATTTAATTCAATAATATAATCAAACCAAAAACACTGAAATGTGAAATATAGCGCCAAGTTAGCACATTGCTGAGCAAAGTCGCAAAATCGTTTTCAGTGTCTGATGACGAATTTCCCCACAAATAATTATCACTCAATTCTGCAAGTGGTTCTGATTTACTATCCCTGTTCTCCTAGCTGATCTAAACCGCTTTTGACCTAAAGGGACACTTTTTGGATGCCATGGACATTTCTCAGTTTCCAGGCAGAAAGAACAGACAAAATGCAGGCAGTGCGCAGGACAAAGCATTAGGGACAAGATGTATGTGAAATTGGTTGAGACAGCAATGTTTTACTATGTAAAATGTAAAAAAAAAAAGACATTTTTTAAAATTTTTAAATTTCCCGCCGCCAGCGGCGCCCGTACGTCCCGACGTCACAGGGACAGGACACAGAAGCCGGATGCCGGCATCGGCCGGAGGAGATGGCCGGGGACGCTGCAGGGGACACATTGCGGGAGCGCAGGGTAAGGTGAGTGAAGAACAAATGCCGGAGCAGTGCCGCATGGTATTCCCGAGTGTAGCTCGGGGTTACCGTTTGTGGTACTGAAATGTTACCCCGAGCTACACTTGGGAATACCGCCAAGGAGGTTAATCTTTTTTTTATCACATAGTGGACAAAAAGTCCATGTGATGATTTTTAGGTGACAGGTTCTCTTTAATGAGACATCAAAGGTCTAAAAGACCCTGGATGGCTCCCATGTGCTCCACTGAATGTAATGCATTGCACATTACATTACACTCGTTCCCAGGTATGCTGGTCAGGGATACCGAGAGGCAGACCCAAAAGTGACATCAAGCATGTCGCTTTCTAGGTCAGCAACAAGGAGGGAAGGAGAGCGGACCTGTGTCCACTTTGCTTCCTCCCCTCTGCCCAGCGGCATCCGCTATGTCAGACCCGGGCCGCAAATGAGCAAGCAGGGCCTGGGATACATGGGGGAGGAGCATGTGGGAGGGGCACCATTACTAGGGGTGTGTGGAAACAATTGGGCACCAGTGCAGCCACCTGAATGCTTCCATCTGACAGGCAGGAGACTGCTTGTCAGATTCACACACAATCCTGGTGGCTGTAAAATCCCTGTTGTCAGATCCATATGATGTACAGACCTGGCATCGAAAGGGTTAAAGCTGAACCCTGGACATGTTTGCAAACCCAATTATTACCATATAAAAGTAGTATGACATCAACACTGTGCTGTATATAACGTATACAAAGAGCTGAGGTCTGGGCCCACCCACTACAGGGTGCCTGGAAACATCCTGCAGAAGAAGAAAGAGCAGCATTGACAAGATTCGAGAACAGAAAGCCCCTGCAAAGATCGGATGTTTCTTGCTTGACTACTGCACACCCAACAAAATACACGTCTCTTGTATTTAGACAATATTTTCTGATCCTGAAGCTTTAACTTTTCAGAATTTGAAATGATACATATACGAAATCAATTCAATTGCATATCAATGCCCATGTTTAAGTACTAATGACGTCAAAGCGTGTCAATTCAGAAATATGTTATACCGGTCTACAGTATACCAACCCTGACAGCAGACAAATGATCTAGAGCAGACTTATGAAGTATAAAATTATAGTCACTGGTGATAGCATTACATGCTTATGAGTAATCAGGCATAATGTTTGCTGTTTGCAATTACCCTTTATTAGCAAGAGCAATTTGTACTAGGAAAAACATTTAACTGGAGAATGTAATCTGTTCTGACAATGACCATTTTCGATTACAAATTTACAACTAAGACTGCTGGCATCTTTTAAAATTTCCTGGTACCATCAGTAAAGTCTCAAGGAGGGATGTAAGGACTCAGGCAGATGTTACATGGGGTAATGAATATGCTTTATCAGCTTTTTTTTATATAAAACAATAAAATATATATTTAACATGCTGTATATTAGTGCTGTATGGTTCTATTCATTGATCCAAGTACTATTAACAAATAGAAGATATCTAAGTAGGAGTATAACAAAATGGCGCCCGTCCACATGCTGCCTTGGCATAGAGTGAGCTCCTCTTAGTAAAAATGGCTTCAGCTTAGCCTCCTACCCATGGGAAAACCCCTTATAACATGTTTCACCTAATAGAGGCTTAATTGTTGTTATAGTCTTTCATGTGCTTGACAAGCCAGTATTCAACCCAACAAGAGCCTGTAAATATTGTGGCCAGTTGGCTGGGATTACAAATTGGGGCACTCGAGTGGTATCAATTTTATTTAGTTTTGATTTAGGCCTCATGTACACTGCTGCTTCTAAACAAGAGTTTAGGAGCTTTTGGCGTTTTTTTTTGCCAAAGCCGCTGAACTCAACTCAATAAAAGCCTATGTCTCCATGTCCACATAGGCTTTTACCAGAGTTTAGGAGCAGTTAAACATTCCTCTTCTGAACGCAGAATAATCATGTTCAGGAGAGGATTGTTTTGGCCAAAAAATGCTAAACGTGGCAAAAACGCGTGTAAACGCGGCTAAATGTTAGCTGCGTTTAGCACTTGGGCGTTTATCCATGTCAATGGAGAATACTCTGGCCAATTAAATGAATAAACATCCAAATACTAAAGGTGGCTAAACGTGGTACTGTGTTCACACGTGTTTTGCCACGTTTAGCGTTTTTCTGTTTCCAGGAGAGTGTAACGACTAGGTGAGTTCATGTGTACATGAGACCTTAAAGTGTTACTAAACCCACAACAGTAAAATCAGTCTGTATATGCAGTAAAGCATGCTTGTTATACTCACTGTGGAACCTAAGGAGTTAATCCTCTGCATTGTGCAAAAAGGCTCTTTGATACTGACTTCTCTGATCCTCCCCTTCTTCCAGTGTCCTCCTATCTCCCAAAAAGACATATCGTGTGGAGTCACTCTGCAGTTTGGTGTGTATTGCTAGAGAGGTTTTTTTTTCTTGTTGGGAGAGTGCATGTGATCAGCACAGGTCCAATCAGCACTGTCCAGACAGAGGTCAGGGGTTCTGCATCCTTCTAGAGCAGAAAGAAAACTCCTCCTACAAGCTTTAATATGTGCTCTGCTGGACATTGATAGAAGTCCATGTTCTGTGTACTGTAGGAGACCAGATATAGTGAATGCAGGGTCCTGGATTTAGTAACACTTTAAAGACTAGTTCTGGCCAGCTCAGTAGATTGTTTTATTTTATTTTTTTTTTTATTTTTGGGTTTACATACATTTTAATGGGTGTGTTTATAAACAAGCTGATTTTCCATTTGCCTGTTATTCGCCTATATTGTGCTCAATATTTTTTGTGCAACATTCACCATATTTACACCCCAAAATTATTGGACATTTACTTAGTGAGAATACTTTTCCTGACATTTAGCCTGACATTCAGATATGTCTTTACTGTATTATTCAAGGACCCCTTCACACCTTTGTGATGTACTAGGTTCAGGGGCAGACTGACAATTAATGGGGCCCCCGGGCAATAGGGGATCATGGGGCCCCTGTGTCCTTGCCCAAACTCAAAAAAGCCTATGAAAAAGGTACCAGGGGCATCTCATGGGGCCCCCTACTGCCCCCGGGCCCTCGGGCAGTGCCCGAGTTTCCAAATGGTCAGTCCCCCCCTGACTAGGTTACTGTGTGCAGGTTAATGACTATTACATCAAAGCAGCCATAGAGCACTGAAAACCCTTTTTTTCAAACGGAATGGCACCCCCATTGCACTAATGCATGCCTAGTCCATTAGCAAAGGTGTGAAATTGTGGGCTGTGTCTGAGCAATGTATGTTGGCACTGCCCTGTATCTTGTGTACTCACCTGATAACCTCCATACAGGGAGAAAATGTTTTGTTTTTTTTACAGCCCGAAACAACAAAATCAAAAATATGTTTTATACTGACTTTTTAAATGGCAAAATTACTTTACAAATATATTGACCATATTCTCAAGTAACAGTAGAAATACAGTAAACATTCAGTTATCAAGCATTTTGAATTTTGATATTGCTAAACAAAAAAAAAATAAAAATATATATATATATATATATATATAAACATTAAATAAATGAAAAGCAGTTCTTGTGCTTTCTGTGGGTTTCATAGCATCCTTGTTTACTCTAATCAGTCTAATTCTGTGTGTCTTCTAAAATCACGTACACAATATACACAAAAACGTAAACGCTTTAGCCTACATTTGCACCTGAGCAGAGCATTTTCCTGGTGATTTTTACTTCTCATGCACACTGGATGTTTTAACAACGCTGGTAATGTTAGCTGTGTAAAATCATGTTTAAAACATGAGTTTTTCAGCTTATTTTTAGCGTTTTTGCATTGGCGTTTTCCCGTGTTTGCATTTTTTAGTTTTTTTTTAACAAAAAAAATAATTTTTTTTTGGTAAAAAGTCCAAAAACGCCGGTTTACAGTGTTTTACCGCATTTGTCAATGTTAGAGCATTTTTACAGTTTAAAAAAAACTCCTCTAGAAACCCACTAGTCCTGGGGATTTTTCCAGCCAAAAAATGTCCCAACCAAAAAACATTGATTACAGCCTATGTGTGCATGGACACATAGGATAACATGCTGGGGAGTTTACTGGCTGTAGGAAAAAACGTCAAAAGCCAAAAACAGCAGCTGTAAAAAATGTTAAGTGTGCATGAGGACTTTTCAGGCATTAAACAAGCATATTACAGATTTTTTACAAGCATTTTTTCATGTGTATCAAGCCTCATGTGTTTGTTTTCTGGGCTATGCAAGAGGAAGTGAGCAGATCTATAGGAGGAGAGGAATTCTTCAGGCATAAAAATGCACGCAAAACAAGCGTGTCACACATTTAAATGCACTCTCATTGAATTCTATGGGGCCAAAAATGCCTTTATATGCAAAATAAAAAAAAGAAGCTCTCATACTTTTTGGAGCATAGGGCGCACAACATAGGGTGACTGAATGTCCAAGTGTGAACAGGCACATTTAGAAAGAATGGGTTACTGCATGTTGAGCGTAGTCACGGGTGCTCAAGTGAGACTTTGGGCTAGTGTTTGTATGAATATTTGTAAGTCCTCTTGTAATCAACAATCCAGAAACATCAACTTTAGAAAATATAATAATGGATAAAAAGAGGAAGTACAAGGAGGGTTTTAAAGAAAGTGGGTTATAGCAATCAGCTTAAGTACCCCTACATTCGGAAGCATAGCACACCCTGTCTTGGGATATTAGGACAGAGGGTTTTAGGAAAGCTGTGGAGTGAAGTGGTGCAGAGTGTACAGCAGGAATAAAATAGCACACCCCACATTGCACCCTAATATACTCAGCGCACCCCACAATGCACCTCAATACGCTAAGCATACGGCAGCATCTTAAGCACACTCAGCACATAGCATTATTCACTATATTACATGTAACACTTCCTATCATACAACATGTTACGTATATTCAACCTACTACAATATGCACCTCAAACTCATCACTCTTCACCATGTACCTTGTTAGTTAGTACTGTGCCCAGGGCCGTCTTTAAGGAGGGGCAAAAAGAGTAGTTGCCCTGGGCCAAGACATTGTTGGGGACAATGCAGCAGTTTCATACTTGCCAACTGTCCCAGTTTACATTCCCTTCTCCCTGTAAGTCTTTGTCCCAGGCTGCCCATTATCTCAATGTGAAATACTGTCACTTATGCTGCCCAGCTCTGTCCTATTTTCATGCAAAGATGACTCTGTGCAGACCATGTCAGCATTCACATGTACATAATGGGGACATTCATATATAAATAGCAGTGGTAATGTGGCATTCATATGTAAATAGTGGCAGCAATGTGGAATTCATATGTATATTATGCCCCCCCCTGGATTCAGCCACCAACACCTCTGCTGGTGGTCAGTGTAACTTCCCCCTTACATTGATGGCCAGTGTGTGAGATGGGAAAAACAGCTCTCATTGTTTGAACACTGTTTGTGTGCAGTAAATTATGGTGTGGAGTAAATTGATATTTTGACTGACATTCTGCGGTTTAGCCACAAGATGTCACTGTTTTTCTAACACAGGCTCAAACTGCATAGATATTTGTATATTCATGAAGAGGTGGGGTTTTCACACAGAGTTGGGGTTTTTAATGAACAGGAGGAGGAGACTGCAGCCATGTTTTGGATGATGCTGAATGCAGGAGCCATGTTCTGGAGAATGCTGAATGAAGGGGCCGTGTGAGCTGCAGCTGGGTGAAGCTGATGAGATTGCTGCCAGGAAGCTGATGAGATTTCTACCAGGAAGCTGATGAGAGCAGAGGAACAACGCAGCATACACTGCAATATCGCAGGCCTGTTGGAGAGACATTTGTTCTGTTCAGAGTCACCAGCGGATACAAAGCAGACCCGGGTCGGTAAGATCGTGCACGCACCTCATTTCAATGTTGGCGTTGATAGACTGCGACCAGGCCTATAGTTAGTTAGTTAGGGTCTCTATTTCTGTCAGGCCACAAGTGTTGTTACTGATTATTGGAAGAACTCCACAACTTAAAGTGACATTTCACATTGGAGAACTGATAAAATCCTACAAACTCAAGCCAGTCTGGCGTTTTGCTTAGAAGGAATACTCAGGCACGTGCTACAGGACCAGTTATGCGAGAGGGAATACTGTAGATTTGTGTAAGATTGTAAGCTGTTGTGCTGCATCGCAGGCTAGCCCATATCGTACACCCATACACTGATTCCTGCTCTTTTAGGGTAATAACAGGTAAGGTGTGGCAGCTAAATTGTGCCTGCCAGTAGGTAAATGACTTCACTTTCTACCTTCATCCATCAGAAGGTGCAGTGCTGTGCAGCACAAGGGTCTCAGCCTTTGGGCTGGGTGTATGTAAATTTATTGTATGTTTCCAGCATTTGTGGTTGTGTTTATTTGCCACATCTAAGTAAAATTCTGTTGTGGCAAAAGCTGGTGTTGGGGTTGCTTTCCTCGTTCATGACGTCACTGTATCCTGGGGAGCCCACCCCGGTACACGGCTTACAAGTGTAGAAATATATTGGTTGTTGGTGTAGAAATCCCCTATTACATTGGTTGTCAGTGTAAATTATTAATTACATTGATGGTCAGTGCAAATTCCCCATTACATTGGTGGCCATTGCAAATTTCCCTTTACATTGGTTGTAAGTGCAGAATTGCCCTTGCACTGGTGGTCAGTGTAAATCCCCTTTACATTGGCCATCAGTTTTAATCCCCCCTAACACTGGGGGTTACTGTAGAAAAGTCACCTCCCATCCCCATTCAGCTCTGCCACTGATCCCATGCACCCCAAGCACTGCCATTGATCCCATCCCCCCAAGCACTGCCATTGATCCCATCCCCCCAAGCACTGCCATTGATCCCATCCTCCACACTACTGCCACTGATCCCATCAACCCTCCCCACAGCACTGTCACTGATCCCATCAACCCTTCTCCCACCAATGCCACTGATCACATCCTCCTGCCCAGCACTGCCATTGATCCCTGGACTCCTATGAATTTTCTGTCTATTGGTGGGTCCCCTAACCTTCTCAGTTCATGGTGTGCAGGCAGTGAGATGATGTGCTGTAACCTTCAGCAACCAATCAGTGAGATGTAATAATGTACAGTAACCTCTAGCAACCAACCAGTGGCCAGAAATAATGTATAGTAACCTCTAGCAACAAATCAGTGAGTGGTAAGGATGTGCAGAAACCTCTAGCAACCAATCTGTGAGTGGTAAGGATGTGCATAAACCTCTAGTAACCAATCAGTGAGCAGTAATAATGTGCAGTAACCTCTAGCAACCAATCAGTGATATGCTGTAACCTCCAGCAATCAATTGCAATTGCTGCCTGATCTGCTGCAGTAAACTGATTTTTAGTTCAGCTGCTATTTATTGTATGTCTCAGAGCAGGTGGAGAGTGAAATTCCATGGGGGGGGGGGGGGGGGGGCAAGAAAATGTTTGCCCAGGGTCCAATCAATATTAAAGATGGACCTGACTGTGCCACATACTGTAAAAACCAATATAATCATTCACCACAATACATGCAACAGACTGTGCCATACACGCCATTATACTCAGCAACATGCACCCCAACACACTACAGTAAGCACCCTAAAACATGCAGTATGTCAGAACAAGAAGTATGGACAAAACCTATTGATCTGCCATAAATACATTCAGCACCTAATTCCTTCCTGTGGAATGGCGCAACATGCCCTTTTGACATTAAAAGACTTGGTGCCAGCCCTGCCCAGTTGTTTGTTGTTAAACTATTGAATCCCATCCACTCTTAGAATCTCCATAGTACAGAGATTGTACTCTAGCACAATATAACAGTCTTCTTGAGATAAAGAAAGTGTAAAGAGGGCACAGGACAGTTCTGAATGTCTGACATGACCAACAGGTATCTTTTTGCATTCATCAAACCAATATAGCAAAACAGTTTACCAATGGGAACAAATAGATGTTCACTGTTAGGTTTTATATACACGTTAAGGCCTTTTGCACACAGGAGTAAAAAATGCTGCGTTTTTTACTGATCTGAAATAAGTTGCGTTGTTGTCTATAGGATTTTGCACACAGCTGAGTAAAATCAGTAATACGGCGTTGCGTACAGAGCAGTAAAACAAAAATAGAAAAATGTTTCATTTGAGTGCAGGAATTTACTCGCATACGAATGTTTACTCATCTACAAAGCCTATTTACACGAGTATAAATGAGTATATTACAATACTGGCAATGAAGATGAATTTTACTCATCTATACGCATCTACACGCTTATGCACCTCTACACACCTATACTCAACATTACTCAAGTCTTTACACATAGTTTTTGGCCCCTTGCATATGGGCGTCACAGGTTCCTGAGTAAATATTAGTAAATTATGATGCAAGGGGACTAATACATTCAGCAGTCCTAAGAATGCACCTTGTTGCACTCATTCACTGACCTGAAACAAATTGGCAGATCAGGAAAGTCAGAGGTTCTTCTCTTCATAAACTTACAGGGATATTCAATTTATATCGCCGGGACAATTAGTTCCAGGTGCCGGGCAGCTATTTTTTTTTACCTTTAGCCCTGCTGCGGGCAAGCAGCAGGGCGCATTTGTCAAGTGGAAGCATTCGGGCAGCAGAAGTGCCATCCGATTGCTTCCACACAGCCCACTATTGTGCCAGTCTCTGCCCCCCTGCACGCTATGTTTCCCGGGATCTGCTTGCCCATCTGCGGGACCAGTTCAGTGGGTGCCGGCAGGTATAGGGGAGGAAACATTCATTCTTGTCCTGACCCGGAAGTGATGTGACGTCACTTCCGGGTACCCGTTGACAGATTTCCCAGCCATCGAGGCCGGGAAAGAATGTAATGCAGTGCGATGTGCACTGCATTGCATCCAATGAAGTACAGGGGAGAAATGCAGGGTCTTTTAGACCCTGCATGTCTCAAAAAAGAGAACCTTTCATCAAAAAATCATCACATAGGGTTAAGTAAAAAACATTTTTTATTTATTTTTTAAAAATTAAAGTAACACCCAAGCATATAACCCAACCAAAATTTTTCGAGGCCCCCCCACCCCCACATATGTACGCACGTACAAAGGTAAAAGCACATGCTGGGGTGCCTATGCATGAAAATGACGATTGCGATACACGTTACATATTGCCGCACACGCCAGAATGAAAGCAATAATTCTAGCACCAGACATCCTTCATAACACTAAACTGATGACCTATAAGGGGCTTTACAAGCGTCACCTATAGAAAATATAGGGTACTAAAGTTAGATGCCATTTCATGAGCGCATTCAAATTTAAGGTTTGGCATGTTGGATATCTATTTACTCGATGCAACCTCGTCTTTTATATCTTACAAAAAAATTGGATAATTTATTGCTTTTTGTGCCCTAAAATAATTGTATTTTTTACGAAAATTGTGCGTTTCCTAGACCTTTGTGATAATATTGTGTGACATAAAAAATTGGAACTACTGCTATTTTATTCTCTAGGGTCTATTGATTTCAGGAAATATATCATGTTTTGTAGTTTTGTGTTATCTTCAGTACTTACATTATTTTTTAAAGGTGTGCAAAAAACAGAAATACAGCTCTGGTAGCGTAAGGGATAAAGGATAAGCCCGACACTCCCCTTTCCTGATGAGTTATTGCAATCAGTGCTCATTGTACTGCAAGATCTCTCTCCTCCCTGCTAGTCCCCGGGTGCGGTGCTGGAGACAGGCAGGGAGGGGAGGAGGAGACATACAGCACAATGTTAAAAATATTAAACATTTAAGTTGCCATAAAGCCCCTTTTGTTTTTAAAAATCCCAGACATTACTTAAAGCAGATTTAAATACAGTTTTGGTTAAAATATATTTTTTTTTATCAGGACAAGTAGATTGTCATGAAGGACAAGTACTGTAGATTGGGGCACTGATTTAGTCCCTCAACAAGTAGTTTTCTCAAAAATTTCCAAACCCCTGAATTATTGAAGCTAGGTCAGTTTGATAGCCAGGCAACTAGCATTTTCAGTAGAATACTTAGCAACAGTAGCCTCTTTTGAAAGGTTTCCTTTAAGAATACATAGAGTGTATTTTATTTATCATGTAACTATTCTGTAGCAATAACTCTATATTATAAATGACATAAAATACAAATATTTTCAACTGTATATATCTTTTATATTAGGACTCGCAGTTCAGGCTACGCCTCAGTAGTCAAAATATATATAAAAACAGATCGCCTACTCAAACCGTATTTACAATTGAAATTTATTCATACGCGCAAATAAAAATGAGTAAAATGTTAATAAATTGAATGTTTCATTTTCAGTCGTGGCTGACAGGTCTTAAAATTTTCCTACTGAATAATTATTATGTATTGACAGAGCAAAGAAAATAAAATTAACTTAAATGGTGGAAATAAAGAATAAATAAAGATGAATATACAGGCATTGCTGGTGTTCATGGTCTACAAATACCACACAGTGCCCTGGAACTGAACCTTGTTTTGCATAATTACTTAATGGAAATATATGATCTCTAAGAACTTGAGTGTTACCATAGAAAACCTCTTCATAAAAAAAGAGAGGATAAATAGCTGGTTTTCATTGAAAATTATGTTCTAAGAAATTATTTGAAAATAAACCATTTAACTCTGCTAATTAGCTTTTATCAAACTCAATTATTAACAATTTTAACACAAAGCAAGAACTCTATGAAACTGTTTTCTAAAACAAATTGAAGCCTTATATTCTGAGCCTTTACAGAGCAGTTCCCAATGCCTTGATCCTGCACCTTTGCACCAAGCAGCATGCCTCCCCAAATTTCTAGCTTTTCCTAGGCTCCTCTTTGGCTCTGACATTTCACATGACACATGCGGAGAAGGAGCCTGGAAGGAAGTACATTCTCCATGCTGCACTATATATGGGGTCTGTAAGTTCACGGAGGGGGTAATTGTACTGGGGGACAGAATGACCCGGGGGGATAACCAAGATTGGTGCTGATAATTGGAGGATTAGTGCAAGGAGGGGGGATTGGGGAAATAGGGAATATGATTTGTGTTAAGAAGTGGATTTTAGGGGGGAAGATGATTTGTGCTGGGAAGGGGGTGGAGAGGATTAGTGTTGAGGGTCAATTTAGGGGCAGGACAGGATTTGTGCTAGAGAGGTGGAAATGGGGGGGGGGGGTAGATAGGGCATAGGGCAGAGGATTGGTGCTGGTGTGTGTGTTGGGGGGAATTTGTGCTGGTGTGTGCGTTGGGGGGATTTGTGCTGGTGTGTGCGTTGGGGGGGATTTGTGCTGGTGTGTGCGTTGGGGGGGATTTGTGCTGGTGTGTGCGTTGGGGGGGGGATTCGTGCTTGGAGGGGTAAATTCTGGCAGAGAGGATTTGTGTTAGGAGGTGGAATTGGGAGGGGGCACAGATTTGTGTTGGGAGGGGGAATTTGGGGAGGAAGATTAGTGTTGGGGTATTTGGGGGAAGAGAGGATCTGTGCTGGGAAGACAGGATTTGAGGGGAGAGGATTAGTGCTGGGAGGGGTAATTTGTATGGAGAGGATTTGTGTTAGGACGTAAATTGGGGGGGGGGGGGGGTATTTGTGTTGGGGGGGGAATTGAGGGAGGAAAGAATTTGTTTCGGGGGGGGGGTATTTAAGGAGGAGAGGGTTTGTGCTTGGAGAGGATTTAAGCTAAGAGGCCTATTCAAGCCCCTCCCACTTTTAATGAAATTTGCTCATACCCACGCTCCCACATTACTACTCTCCTAGGGGTGCACAAAAGTGCCCCAGGTCTTTTACAATCCTAGCAACACCCTTGGAGTTACCACAGTTCATCACAATGTGTAAGGGTATGTTGATTTAGGGCAGCCTATTGCCTTTAAATGGGCTTGAAGCATGCCTTAATGTATGGACAAGATGAACACACCACTATGCACAGCATGGGTGCTGTGCTGTACTGCAGTCTGGGTGCAATATCTGCTTCTGTAATAGAATGGCTTCCGCCATTCAAGATTAAAGAACTACAGCCAAAGCTTTCTTGGCTCCTGTGGATCACAGGAGTTCAGTTTGTTCGTGATCCACCCCAGAGTCTGCAGTGGCACCTGGCTCAGACTCTCAGCGATCTGGTGAGAGCCTGATCCAGCCTCTCCCTTCCCCTCCACAGCCCAGTGCTCCAGTGAGTGTGGAGAGGGGCAGAGCAGAGAGCAGTGACTGACAGTCACCACTCTCTGCTCAGAGCGGCTGTGATAACTCAGCGATCAGCAGTCATGTGATCGCCGAGTTCGCACACATAGAGCCAGCAGGGGACAGATGCAGCATCAGAACTATGCTGCATCCACCTAGGTAAGTATGATTTTTAGAAAAAAAAAAGGAAACCCCATACTTCTCTTTTAAATACCAATGTTATACAGTTCACACATTGTCATGCAACACTGTACGCAAATTAAGTTATCTTTTTTTGTGGTATTTGTTCTCCAATGGGTTGTTTAAATAAATGAAAAAAGACAAACAATGTTTAAAAAAAATAAATAAATAAATATATATATATATATATATATATATATATATATATATATATATACAGTGAGAAGCAGAAGTATTTAAACACCCTGGGATTTTGCAAGTTCTCCCACTTAGAAATCATGGAGGGGTCTGAAATTCACATTGTAGGTGCATTCCCACTCTGAGAGACAGAATTTAAAAAAAAAATCAGGAAATCACATTGTATGATTTTTAAAGAATTTATTTCTAAGTGGGAGAACTTGCAAAATCGAATACTTCTGTTCCTCACTGTATATATATTATAGATTTTCTACTTTCTGTTATAACACACACACATATATATATATATATTGTAACAAGGTTAGCTCGGCAGCGGGTGTGTGTGACCCCCTGGATGGGTGCACAACACAAAAAGATAGGCACAGCACAACAATAGTGGAGGTGAAAACAAACAGGTGCAATTTATTTACAATATTTACAGAAAAAATGATAAACAAAAAGAGACATCAAAATAAATCCTGGCCAACTTGGCTACTTACTGCAACAACAGCTTTTCCCTAGCTACCCACTAGGTACAGCCTGCTGCTATACCTAGTTGCTAGTACTGGGAGGTTAGCCACACAGGCTTTGGTCTCTCTGCACACAGATAACAGGTCAGCTCCCCAGACAGTTCAGGCACAGATCTGGTTCCAGGGTGGAGCAACTCCCTAAGCACTCTGGGAAGCTTTATACAAGTGTTAATGAGCCCACTACCTTCAGCTGGGCTCATTATCTCAGTGCTGAAGGACTCAGCACTTCCCTCTAGTGGTACAAATCCCCATAAACCCTGAATCTCGGACAAATATATCGTCCATCCAGGACGCAACCAGGTGATTTCACCTGCCTACTGTCACATACCCCCCCCTCTTGTTTCAACCTTGGGGTTGTAACACCAGTAGCCAGGCAGGCATGTACCCGGGATAAAGCATCCACATTTCCCATCTGAACACCGGGGCGATGCTTCACCGTGAAGGTAAATTCCTGTAGGGCCAGAAACCACCTATTTACCCTTCTATTGGTCTCCTTATTTTGAGCCATCCATTTCAAGGGAGCGTGATCTGTGATCAGGTCAAAATGTCTGCCCAGCAGATAGTACCGAAGGGAATCTAGGGCCCACTTTACCGCTAAACACTCCTTCTCAATCGTGGCGTAATTTTCCTCGTGAGACTTTAGCTTTCGGCTGAGATAGATTACCGGGTGCTCCTCCCCCTGCCAAACCTGGGACAGCACTGCTCCTAAGCCAACATTGGATGTATCTGTCTGGACCACAAAGTCTTTTGAGAAGTCTGGTGAATATAGGACTGGCTGGCTACATAAGGCCCTTTTTAAAGACAGGAAGGCTGCTTCAGCCTCAGGGGACCACTTAACCATGACAGACTCCTTCCCTTTTGTCAGGTTGGTTAGGGGTACTGCCATAGAAGCAAAATGGGGAATGAATCGCCGATAGTAGCCAGCAATTCCTAGAAAAGCCCGTACCTGCTTTTTGTTATTTGGGCGTGGCCAATTCTGTATTGCTTCCACTTTGTTTATCTGAGGTTTTATTACCCCTCTCCCAATAGTGTACCCCAGGTACTTGGCCTCCTCCTGTCCAATCGTACACTTCTTTGGGTTGGCCGTAAACCCAGCTTTCCATATTGAGTCTAGCACAGCCTGAACTTTTGGCAAATGTGAGGCCCAGTCTGCGCTATGGATAATCACATCGTCCAAGTACGCTGCAGCATACTTCTGATGGGGACGAAGAATCTGATCCATTTTTCGCTGAAAGGTGGCCGGTGCATTCTGTAACCCGAAAGGCATTCTTTTATACTGGAATGACCCTTCTGGGGTTACAAATGCAGTCTTCTCCTTTGCCGACTTAGCTAGGGGAATTTGCCAATAACCTTTCGTCAAGTCTAGTGTTGTCATGTACCGGGCTGCTCCCAGTCGGTCGATTAGTTCATCTATCCTTGGCATGGGGTAGGTGTCAAATTTTGTAACTTTATTCAACTGTCGAAAGTCGTTACAAAATCGCCAGCTCCCATCTGGTTTGGGCACCAACACTATGGGGCTGGACCAGTCACTTTGGGACTCCTCTATCACCCCCAAATCTAGCATTCTCTGTACTTCCCCACGTATTGCCTCCCGTCGAGCCTCTGGGATTCTATAGGGTTTCAGTTTTACTCTTTCACCCGGTAGGGTGATAATGTCATGCTCCAACCCCGAGGTTTGTCCCGGCAGCTCAGAAAAAACCTCTGTGTTGCGGAGCACAAACTCTTTAGCCTCCTGTTTTTGAATTGTAGACAAGGTGACTGCTATTCCAACCTCCGGAACCAAGCAGTTAGATGGCGCTGGTGACAAACCCTCAGCAACTAGGGATTCCCTGTCCCTCCAGGCCTTTAGCAGATTGATGTGGTAGATCTGCTCCGGTTTCCGCCTTCCTGGTTGTCTGACCCTGTAATTCACCTCACTCACTTTCTCAATCACCTCGTATGGGCCATGCCATTTGGCCAGGAATTTGCTTTCAACCGTAGGGATTAGCACTAGCACTCTATCTCCTTCAGCAAACGACCTGGTCCGGGCCCCCCGATTGTACACCCTCTGCTGCGCTAACTGTGCTTGGGACAAATGTTCCTTTACGATAGGCATGACCTGGGCAATTCTATCTTGCATTTGGGCGACGTGCTCAATCACACTCCGGTGGGAAGAACTCTCACTTTCCCAAGTTTCCTTGGCGATATCTAACAGCCCCCTTGGGTGTCTCCCATAGAGCAACTCAAATGGTGAAAACCCTGTGGAGGACTGGGGTACCTCCCGGATGGCAAACATCAAATAGGGTACTAAATAATCCCAACCCTTTCCATCCTTATCTACCACCTTCCTTAGCATTTGTTTCAGGGTTTTGTTGAACCTTTCCACCAACCCGTCAGTTTGGGGATGATACACAGAGGTGCGCAACTGTTTTACCTTGAACAGTTTGCAGAGCTCTTTCATCACCCGGGACATAAAGGGGGTTCCCTGGTCCGTCAGCAGTTCCTTTGAAATACCCACTCGGCTGAAAACGAGGAATAGCTCCTTAGCTATTGTCTTGGCAGAGGTATTTCGGAGTGGAATTGCTTCTGGATAGCGGGTGGCATAGTCGAGTATGACCAACAGGTACTGATGCCCCCTAGCGGATTTCACCAGCGGACCTACCAAATCCATGGCAATCCTTTCAAAGGGGACCTCAATGATGGGAAGAGGTACCAGTGGACTACGGAAATGGGGCATAGGGGCCGACTTCTGACACACAGGGCAAGAGGAACAGTAATTTTCCACCTCCTTAATGACCCCAGGCCAATAGAACCGCTGCAGTACTCTTTCCCGTGTTTTCTCCGCCCCCAAATGACCCCCAAGGATGTGTCCATGGGCCAACTCCAACACCAACTTCCTGTAAGGTCTGGGCACCACCAGTTGCTCAATGGTTTCTTCTGCCCCCTGAGCAACTCGATAGAGTAGGTCCCTTTCCACAAGGAAGTATGGATAAGCAGCAGTTTTCTCAGGACTCACTAGTTGGCCATCTACTTTTACTACATTTTCCCGGGCTTTTATCAGCGTGGGGTCTTTCAGCTGTTCGGTGGCAAAATTTTCCCTATGCACCTCTAAGTCCGAGAAATCCAAAACCGGCAGATTTTCATCTGAGGAGGTGGGCTCCTCCCCAGTTCCTTGGGTCTCCCCAGCTAGTACCGACAAGGGGAACTTGGGAGAGACCTCACCACACTCAGACGCTTTCTGGGATTCACCTTCCTGGTCTGCAGGGGAGACAGTGGGGGGGGTCAGAACAATCCCAGAGTTCCCAGAATTTTGGAAAATCCCTCCCCACAATGGCATCATGTGGTAAATGAGGTACCAATCCTACCTGATGAGACAGGTTACCTTTGGGGGTCTCAAAAAACACAGTAGCCACGGGATACTCCCTAGTGTCCCCATGCACACAAATCACTGCCACCTTTTTATGCCCAGAGACCTTTGTAGTGACCATCTCCTCTCTTATCAAGGTTACCAAGCTACCTGAATCCAGCAACCCCACAATATTATTTCCATTAACAGTCATTTTGCACAAATGTTTCTCAGTGCCCGGGCTGGCCGTGCATACCACTGTCGCAAACAGCGACTGACGTCTATTGCTCAGAAAGTCACACTGCATAGGCTCATCCACCACTGGGCAATTAGCTGCAATATGTCCCTCTTGCCGGCAGCGGTAACAAATAATTTTTTTCACCGCTTCTTGCGGCCTTGGCCTTCCTGGCCGCTCTTGCCAGACATTGGGTAATACTCCCACCCTCTCACTCTCTCCACCCTCACCCCTTGTAGTCATCTTACCCGCCGCTGGGGATGGTCTGGTCTTAGGGTGGAAAGTCCGTGAGTCTCTGGAAGAGGAGGTCAGGTTCTCAGTAGCCAAGTATCTCTCCACTAGATCCACCAGCTTGTCTGCAGTTTCTGGGTCTCCATGGCTGACCCACTTTTGAATAGTATTAGGCAGAGACCTTAGGAACCGATCCATGACGACACGTTCCACAATTTTTGGGGCGGTCAAAGTCTCTGGCTGCAGCCACTTCCTGCTCAGGTGAATGAGATCATACATCTGTGACCTGGGAGGTTTCCCAAGCCGAAAAGTCCAATTATGTACCCGCTGAGCACGGACAGCGAGGGTAACACCCAACCGGGCCAAAATTTCCACTTTTAGCACATCATAGTTTTTGGCTTGGTCCGGCTCCAGGTCATAGTAAGCTTTTTGCGATTCTCCAGTTAATAATGGGGCCATCAATCCAGCCCACTGTTCTTTAGGCCACTTTTCCCTTTCAGCAGTCCTTTCAAAGGTGGTTAGAAACACCTCCAGATCATCCTCTCCAGTCATTTTTGGCAATAAACGGCCCACAGAAAATGATGGTGTTTTACCAGAATCATCACCAGCCTCAGTCTGCTGCCTCTGCTGGAGCTGCTTCAAAACAGCCTCAATTTGTTTCTGGTGTTTCTGGTCCTGTTGCACCAGCAATTCCCTATGGCGGACCTCTGCTTGTTCCAAGGCCTTCTGCTGGGCTGCAATGCTCTGCTGGAAACTTGCATTTGCCTGCTGTTGATTGGCATTTGCCTGTTGTTGATTGGCATTTGCCAGAGCCAACTGTCTGATTATCTCCTCCATGCTGGCCTTTAGTTACCACAACTGCCCGCATCCTCCACCATATGTAACAAGGTTAGCTCGGCAGCGGGTGTGTGTGACCCCCTGGATGGGTGCACAACACAAAAAGATAGGCACAGCACAACAATAGTGGAGGTGAAAACAAACAGGTGCAATTTATTTACAATATTTACAGAAAAAATGATAAACAAAAAGAGACATCAAAATAAATCCTGGCCAACTTGGCTACTTACTGCAACAACAGCTTTTCCCTAGCTACCCACTAGGTACAGCCTGCTGCTATACCTAGTTGCTAGTACTGGGAGGTTAGCCACACAGGCTTTGGTCCCTCTGCACACAGATAACAGGTCAGCTCCCCAGACAGTTCAGGCACAGATCTGGTTCCAGGGTGGAGCAACTCCCTAAGCACTCTGGGAAGCTTTATACAAGTGTTAATGAGCCCACTACCTTCAGCTGGGCTCATTATCTCAGTGCTGAAGGACTCAGCACTTCCCTCTAGTGGTACAAATCCCCATAAACCCTGAATCTCGGACAAATATATCGTCCATCCAGGACGCAACCAGGTGATTTCACCTGCCTACTGTCACAATATATATATATATATATATATATATATATATATAGGTGAAACTCGAAAAATTTGAATAGCGTGCGAAAGTTCATTTATTTCAATAATGCAACTTAAAAGGTGAAACTAATATATGAGACTCATTACATATTACATGCAAAGCAAGATAGTTCAAGCTGTGATTTGTCATAATTGTGATAATTATGGCTTACAGCTCATGAAAACCCCAAATCCACAATCTCAGAAAATTAGAATATTACACACAATCAATAAAACAAGGATTGTACATAGAACAATATCTGACCTCTGAAAAGTATAAGCATGCATATGTACTCAGTACTTGGTTTGGGCCCCTTTTGCAGCAATTACTGCCTCAATGTGGCGTGGCATGGAAGCTATCAGCCTGTGGCACTGCTGAGGTGTTATGGAAGACCAGGATGCTTCAATAGCGGCCTTCAGCTCTTCTGCATTGTTCGGCCTCATGTCTCTCATCTTTCTCTTGGCAATGCCCCATAGATTCTCTATGGGGTTCAGGTCAGGCGAGTTTGCAGGCCAATCAAGCACAGTAATCCCATGGTCATTGAACCAGGTTTTGGTGCTTTTGGCAGTGTGGGCAGGTGCCAAGTGCTGTTGGAAAATGAAGTCAGCATCCCCATAAAGCTCGTCTGCGGAAGGAAGCATGAAGTGCTCCAAAATCTCCTGGTAGACGGCTGCATTGACCCTGGACTTAATGAAGCACAGTGGACCAACACCAGCAGATTACATGGCTTCCCAGATCCACAGAGACTGTGGAAACTTCACACTGGGCTTCAAGCATCTTGCAGTGTGTGCCTCTCCATTCTTTCTCCATCCTCTGGGTCCTTGATTTCCAAATGAGATACAAAAGTTGCTCTCATCAGAAAAGAGGAATTTGGACCACTGAGCAACAGAGCAGGTCTGTTTTTCTTTTGCCCAGGTAAGATGTTGTTGTTGTTCAGGAGCAGCTTGACTAGAGGAATACGACATTTGAAGCCCATGTCCAGGATCCGTTTGTGTGTGGTGGCTCTTGATGCACTGACTCCAGCCTCAGTCCACTCCTTGTGAAAGTCCCCAACACTTTTGAATGGCCTTTTCCTGACAATCCTCTCCAGGCTGCGGTCATCCCTGCTGCTTGTGCACCTATTTCTTCTACACTTTTCCCTTCCACATAATTTTCTATTAATGTGCTTTGATACAGCACTTTGGGAACATCCAACTTCTTTTGCAATTACCTTTTGAGGCTTTCCCTCCTTATGGAGGGTGTCAATGATGGTTTTCTGCACAACTGTCAGGTCAGCAGTCTTTCCCATGATTGTGATTCCTACTGAAATAGACTGAGAGACCATTTAAAGGCTCAGGAACCCTTTGCAGGTGTTATGGCTTAATTAGCTGATTAGAGTGGGACACTGAGTCTTGAATATTGCACCTTTTCACAATATTCTAATTTTCTGAGATTGTGGATTTGGGGATTTATGAGCTGTAAGTCATAATCATCACAATTTTGACAAATCACAGCTTGAACTACCTTGCTTTGCATGTAATGAGTCTATCTCATATATTAGTTTCACCTTTTAAGTTGCATTACTGAAATAAATGAAATTTTGCACAATATTCTAATTTTTTGAGTTTCACCTGTATATATAAAATAATTCATACATTTAGGCCAAAATATTCTACATGTCTCATTAAGTATATATAGATATATATATCTATATATACAGTGAGGAACAGAAGTATTTGAACATCCTGTGATTTTGCAAGTTCTCCCACATAGAAATCATGGAGGGGTCTGAAATTCACATTTTAGGTGCATTCCCACTCTGAGAGACAGAATTAAAAAAAAAATTCAGGAAATCGCATTGTATGATTTTTAAAGAATGTATTTGTCTTGCACTGCTGAACATAAGTATTTGAACACCTGAGAAAATCAGTGTTAATATTTGGTACAGAAGCCTTTGTTTGCAATTACAGAGGTCAAACGTTTCCTGTAGTTCTTGACCAGGTTTGCTCACACTGCAACAGGGATTTTGGCCCACTCCTCCACACAGATCTCCTCTAGATCTGTCAGGTTTCGGGGCTGTCACTGAGCAACACTGAGTTTCAGCTCCCTCCAAAGATGTTCTATTGGATTTAGGTCTGGAGACTGGCTAGGTCACTCCAGAACCTTGATATGCTTCTTACGGAGCCATTCCTTGGTTATCCTGGCTGTGTGCTTCGGGTCGCTGTCATGTTGGAAGACCCAGCTACGACCCATCTTCAATGCTCTGACTGAGGGAAGGAGGTTGTTGCTCAAAATCTCACAATAAATGGCCCCATTCATCCTCTCCTTAATACAGTGCAGTCGTCCTGTCCCCTTTGCAGAAAAGCACCCCCAAAGCATGATGTTACCACCCCCATGCTTCACAGTAGGGATGGTGTTCTTGGGATGCAACTCATCCTTCTTTTTCCTCCAAACACGACGAGTGAAGTTTAGACCAAAAAGTTCTACTTTGGTCTCATCTGACCACATAACTTTCTCCCATGCCTCCTCTGGATCATCCAGATGGTCATTGGCAAACTTCATACGGGCCTGGACATGTGATGACTTGAGCAGGGGAAGCTTCTGTGCAATGCATGATTTGAAATCATGACGGCGTAGTGTTCTACCGACAGTGACCTTTGAAACTGTGGTCCCAGCTCTCTTCATGTCATTGACCAGCTCCACCCTTGTAGTTCTGGGCTGATTCCTCACCTTTCTTATCATCAGTGATACCCCACGAGGTGAGATCTTGCATGGAGCCCCAGTCCGAGGGAGACTGACAGCCGTCTTTAGCCTCTTCCATTTTCTAACAATTGTTCCAACAGTTGATCTATTTTCACCAAGCTGCTTGGCAATTGCCCCGTAGCCCTTTCCAGCCTTGTGGATGTCCACAATTTTGTCTCTGGTGTCTTTTGACTGCTCTTTGGTCTTGCCCATAGTAGTAGTTGGCGTCTGACTGACTGTGGGGTTGACAGATATCTTTAAACAGCTCAGACAGGTGCTACTAAGTTAGATTAATGAATGGAGTAGAGGTGGACTTTTTAAAGGCACAGTAACAGGTCTTTGAGAGCCAGAATTCTTGCTGTTTCTTAGGTGTTCAAATACTTATGTTCAGCAGTGCAAGACAAATAAATTCTTTAAAAATCATACAATGTGATTTCCTTATTTTTTTAAATTTTTTTTTAATTCTGTCTCTCAGAGCGGGAATGCACCTACAATGTGAATTTCAGACCCCTCCATGATTTTTAAGTGGGAGAACTTGCAAAATCGCAGGGTGTTCAAATACTTCTGTTCCTCACTGTATGTGTGTATATATATATATATATATATATATATATATATATATATATACATACACACACACATGTAACTACCTGCAACTGCTGCCCTGCCCTGTAGTGGGGCGGCACATGGTTAAAGCAAGATTCAACCCAAAACAAAAATGTATTTTATTACAGCTTATAATTCTTAGATGTGGTGGTGGTGTGTTTTTTTAAATATTGATTCACTGTTGATCTGGCCAGAAAGTCTGTTATCTTTCAACTTCTTTTAACAGACCAAATAGTTCAGCATGCCCTGTCCTTTGAAGTGACACATGAATTGTCACATGAAGTGAGAGGAATCCCTTATTCCCACCAGAATCACCAGAACTACGGTCCCCACTGGAAGATTCCCCCTTTATTCTTCTTCTGGTGACAACAACCCAAAACATGAAATTTTTTTTCACTTTCAATGATAATGGTGAATAGGAGAAATAGAATAGGATTAAAAAAAAATTTTTTGCCTTTAGTTACACTTCAAATTGTATAAGGTGCGGAACCGAGACATATTCAAAATTACAAAGGAACACACTGGGACTTAGGTTTTGTCTCATCCCTTCCTGCCCACAGACTGTGTTTTAACATTCCACAAAATGATGACTCATGCTGGGGATGCATTAATAAATGTCCTCCATTTGAGATGGTGTTGCTGAAGCTTAAAGATGATGGAGTCTTCTTCGTTAACTGCCTCCCTCCCACCATATAAGGTAATGATGGGCGCAAGGTGGTTCTCTCTTTCTGGGAGGACATCATATGATGTCCTCCCACTCTAACCACACGTGTGCGGCTCCGGGAGCGCGCAGCGCGGCGATTGGTAGTGTGCTGTGTCCCTCGGACACAGCGGATGACCCATCAATGGAAAGAGCCGAAGATGTCGGCTCGGTCATGTGGTCAGATGTGTCCAATCACAGCTGATCGCATGTAAATAAGGAAATGCCTGTTATCGGCATTTCTCTCCTCCCGAGCTGTCATGCTGACATTTGTGCCATTGCTCCATTATCAATGCTGCTATCTGGATAGACATTGTCATTCATACATATTCATACATATTTTGGTATATTGCTTTATGAAAGACATGCAGTTTAAAATGAAACTTGGTACTTCTGTTTTTCTCTTGTGTGGATCTTCAAAAATGTCTGTCTTTTTATTTGAGAGATGCTTTATCATTATCTGGTTACAGAGTGGTGATAAATTGTGACACATATTACTTCAGTAAGCTACAGAGACATCAAAATGAATTCTACTAGGTATGACTCTGACTACTGAAATCAGAATGTGTGGACACAGATGCCCATTATACTGTATAAATAATGACTATACTCTACAGTATGAAAAAATAAAGAGAAACAGCGCAAACATAGACCTCTAAATAAAATCAATATACAAAGTGCAAACATAAATGAAAAATTGATCAATAGTGAAGTCCATCAAGATAAACCAAAGTTCAAAAAATATCAAAAAATATTTGTGCAAAAAGAAATATTTTCAATTTCTTCTTCTATCATAAAGGAACTTCCACCTTCCACCCGTGAAAACCAATATCAAATGCACTCACCAGATATATCTGGTGAGTGCATTTGATATTGGTTTTCACGGGTGGAAGGTGGAAGTTCCTTTATGATAGAAGAAGAATTTGAAAATATTTATTTTTGCACAAATATTTTTTGATATTTTTTGAACTTTGGTTTATCTTGATGGACTTCACTATTGATCAATTTTTCATTTATGTTTGCACTTTGTATATTGATTTTATTTAGAGGTCTATGTTTGCGCTGTTTCTCTTTATTTTTTCATTATTTGTGTTGATCACAGTGCACAGCAGCAGGATAGAACCTGTAGTAGAGTGTTTCACTAGGCGCAGGAATAATCTTTAATACTCTACAGTATGTAGAAAAAAACATCCAGGTGGCTGACACTACATAAAATATCATTGATACAAAACTGACAGTTAATGGTTCGTAGCATTGGATAGTGTTCACCCCACCCTAGGGAAGGCAATTTTGATAGAAGAATATTGCAAATTGAAGCAATATTCAAATATTCAACTTAAAAGTTCCACAACAACTTGTCTTTCCAGGACAAGAACATTTTCAACAAGTACAGAAAACACACCTGGTGTGTTAGATGAGACGGAGCTGTTTGCAGAGCCGTGGCAAAGAGCAGAGGACCCATCATACCAAGTGGCTCCTGCAGGATTCAGCTCACAGGAAATGACAAGGACACTGCATTTCTGGTCAGTTCAGCAGTTATTTTCTGTACTTGTTGAAAATGTTCTTGTCCTGGAAAGACAGAAAACGAATGCAGCCACCACATCTGAAGACTGGCTCTCTATTGAGCTAAACGATTTCCAGGACTCCAGCTGGAGAATGGTGGCAGATTAGAGTGGTTTTGATGATTATTGTAGTAGGTTTGTTTAGCAGCGTGGAGGCCAGAAGTGTATTTGAGAAGGGTGAATTTGTAGAGGGTGAAGTCTTGCAGGTATTTAGTTTTACGCAATGCTCGCTCAAGAGCACGGCTGCATCTCTTGAGACTTCTGGTGTCATCTTTTTGCCTGGGTTGTGACAGGCAGGGCCAGGTTCTGCTTGTAGAGAGAGGAGCAAGTGCGTCCAGGGAGGATGATAGTATGTTGTGGTAGGCAGATGTGGCCAGGTCTGGGCAGGACAGGGGTGCAGTTTTATCATAAAAGCACTCAGTAGCAGAGTGAAGAAGGGAAGGGCTGAGGTGATGGAAGTTTCTGTGGGTAGGTACAAACAAGGTGTCTAGACCAACACCAGCATCAAAGGCATAGGCATAAGTCACTAGCCTCACTAGGACCACCCCATGAGGACGTCATGGTGACAAAACGTGTAGGGCGTGGCCAACTGGATGCTGACGTTGTGACACTCCTCCTGTATCTGTCGAAGAGGACCCGCTGTGAGCGGTGCTAGTGATTTATGCCTATGCCTTTGATGCTGGTGTCGGTCTAGACACCTTGTTTGTAAGTGTGTTACTACATTAAAATATGCTTTGGTTTTAAACATGCTGCACTATTATGCCTTTTCTTTGTCTTTGAACATGGTTCCAATGCCTATGGAGAATCGCATATCCATCTAGGAGAGAGTGGTTGCGGAGAGCTTTTCCATGATTGTCTGGAATCAATCCTTAGTACAGAGTGGTGTTTTTTCACATCCTAAGGGATTCAATACTGCAGAATATTGCACCCTACACCTGGAATCAGAATATTCATCACTCCCAGAGCAATAGCGCTTATGTTGGTCTATGAATTGATCAGCATATAGCTCTGGTGAGTTACCCAACATTATTTGGGGGTGGATTGCACATGGTGGTTTCAAATTTATTCTGTGGGACTTTGTCAAAAAGTGTTTGGACTTTCACACATTGATTTTTGGACACTTTATGGTTTATTCACAATTTATTTTTGAAATGTCCTGTTTTATTTCATATTGATCTATGCACATTTTATTGGGAGATTTTTTATGTTTTTAGCTCATTCCAGTTGAATTTATTTTGACCAAGATTATATAATAATTTTTGGGTTTGGAGTTGCTGCTATACTAATTAAGGGTGTGGCGCTTTTCTAAATAACATTCTAGTATGAGGAGTAGGAGAGAAGGAAGTAGAGTTGTAAGTGACACTGAAGGTGCGGTGAGATAGGTAAGATTCAAACCAACTGAGAGTACAGTCATGGAGACCAAGTAAATAGAGTTTGTTGAGGAGGAGGGGGTGGTCCACTGTGTCAAAGGCAGCGGAGAAGTCCAAGAGTAAGAGTACGAAATAGTGACCATTCGTTTTAGCAGTTAGTAAGTCATTTGTGAGTTTTAGGAGAGCAGTTTCTGTGGAGTGTGAAATCCAGACTGAAGGGGATCGAGAAGGTTATTCTCCAGGTGGCAGCTCAGCCGGTTGTAGACTAGAAGTTCAAGTAGTTTGGAGGCAAAAGGGAGTAATGAGATGGGTCTTAGGTTGCTAAGATTGGTGGGGTCCATTGAAGCCTTTTTAAGTATGGGAGTGACTAGCGCATGTTCTAAAGAGTTGGGGAAGATGCCAGTAGAAAGGGAGAGATTTTTTTTTACATTTTTTTTCCATGAAAACCTGCCCCTAGTCTCTCTCTCTCTGAAATTGGGGACTATTAGAATTGCTTACATACTGTGCAGCAAGTCTGTACAATATTTCTGGCTCTCTTTGGTGTATTACTATACTCTGATTCCTGGAGTCTGCCTCTGAAATTGTAGCTGACTAAAGCTGATGACATACTATGTACTAAGTTTGTGCGATATTTTTGACTATTGTCTCTGAAATAATACACTCCAATTTGTATTTCATTATAAAACCCACCTTGTTTCTTCCTTTTTAAATTGCAGCCTAATAACACACATGGTACCTCAGCTGCACAATACTTCTGGCTATTGTTTGGGGAATAATACACTCTAATTTTTTTTCTTGATAAAACCTGCCTGGGTCTTCCCTCGTAAATAGTGGCCAAGCTGCTTACCACTTCCTGTCCGGACACTTTTACCCCCTTCCTGTCCAAGGCAATTTTCAGCTTTCAGTGCTATCACACTTTGAATGACAATTGCGCGGTCATGCAACACTGTACCCATATGATTTTTTTACCATTTTTTTGAGACAGATAAAGCTTTATTTTGGTGGTATTTATTCACCGCTGGGATTTTTATTTTTTTTGCTATGTAAATGAAAATGTCCAAAAATTTTGAAAAAAAGTGTTTTTCTTATAAAATTTAGCAAATAAATAACCTTTCATCATAAATCTTGGCCGAAATGTCTTTTTAGTAACAAAAAAAAAAAAAAAAAGCCAAATTAGTTTATAACCACAAATTATAATTTTTAAACATTTTGTTATTTTTTTTACACTTTTATTTTATTTTTTTATATTATTATTTATGTTTTTTTTTTTTACATACTGTCACCCTAGCAGTACCGTGTCACCATGGTGACACTGTACTACTTGTGGGGGGTGATGAAGATTTTTTTTTTTTTTTTTACACTGATTGCTTTTACACCCATATAGGATGTACAAGCAATCATTCTCCTTCTCTCTGTCTGCATTCTTGCAGCCATTGAGAAATACTGAGTGAGCTGATATTGGTCACAGCTTGTCACATGGTACAAGGCTGTTGTGAATAGCCTTGTACCATGTGACCTCTGTGATCATTCACAGATTTCACACGTAGTAAGCAATGATGTCACAAGTGACATCTTGCTTACTACTTTGCATGTGATCAGATTGGCCAATCAGTGATCACATATCGGTGTTTCACTGTGTCCGGAGGACACAGCGGGCACTGGATCGCGGTGCTGCGCGCTCCCAGGGAGCGCGCACAGCTAGAAATGGCAGGTGCCGTTTATAAACGGCAACCCGCCCCTGGAGTGCCACCGTCCTGCCGTTTATAAACAGCAGGCGGACAGCAAGTGGTTAAGTAGTGTTTTTCATGTCATGTCTGTACATGTCTATACAATATTTCTGACTATCATCTATGAAGTAACACTCGCAGAAAATTTTTTGGATATCCCTCTTAAATTGTGCCCTAATAAATATGCTTATATACTAATCATATAGTATGCTTATATGGTAACATGTACATTGAATCGGTGCACTATTTCTGGCTTTTCCTGTAAAATAATACTCTGATTTTTTGATAAAAAAACCTGCCACATCTTTCCTTTTTTGAAACCTGCTTACATACATTGCCTTAACTATACAATATTTTTGGCTATTTTATGTAAACTATTTTTTTTCAATTCAATACTGGATACATATTTTTTTACAGACTTGCTTTACAACTCTTACGTGTGTGTTAATTATTATTTACTGTTCCTGTATTGGATATCTTGAGTGCAGCTTTCATCTCCTGTGAAACATTGAGTGTCCACTTATTTCATTAGGCTAACAATATCCTTCTTTCACATTGTTAAAACAGTCCAAACTGGAAATCCATTTATTTTCTAGGGATTCGCTTCGGGTTTGCCCTGAATCTACTGTATATCTGGCCCACATTTTAAATGGTCAGAGTTCAAATGAAATCCAAACTTTCACTCCATCCCATAATGCAATGTGGTGCACTGTGACCTTTAGTCAGGTGCAATTGTTTGGTCCCAGCCCCCTCACTGTAAAAGGCTCCTCTCTCAGCAGCCTTTTGTAAGTTTGTTGGAGTTAGCAGTGAGAGACAAGTGACAGTACTTTTATGGGGAGAGAAACGTTTGTGCTATTCTACTGTGCTAGCATGCTACCACAGAGTTATACAATGCATATGCAGTGTTATATTCAGTGCTGTATATTGTTGCTTATATACACTGCTCAAAAAAAATAAAGGAACACATTTTAATCAGAGTATAGCATCAAGTTAATTAAACTCCTGAGATATTGATCTGGTCAGTTAAGTAGCAGAGGGATTTGTTAATCATTCAGCATGACCGTTTTGGTGGTGGGTCAATGATGGTCTGGGGAGGCATATCCATCGAGGGACACACAGACCTCTACAGGCTAGACAATGGCACCCTGACTGCCATTATGTATATGGGATGAAATCCTTGGACCCATTGTCAGACCCTACACTGGTGCAGTGGGTCCTGGGTTCCTCCTGGCGAACAACAATTTGGCAAGAGTATGCAGCCAGTTCCTGGAAGATGAAAGAATTGATACCATTGAATGGCCCGCATGCTCACCTGACCTAAATCCTAATTATGTTTCGGTCCATCTGACACTGTCAGGTTGTACCTCAGACTGTCCAGGAGCTCAGTGATGGCCTGGTCCAGATCTGGGATGAAATACCTCAGGACACCTTCCGTTGTATCATTAGAAGCATGCTCCAATGTTGTCAGGCATGCATACAAGCACGTGGGGACCATACAAACTACTAAGTACCATTTTGAGTTGCTGCAATAAAATTTCAGCCAAATGGAATAGCCTGCTGAATCATTTTTTCACTTTGATTTTTGGGGTGTCTTTGAATTCAGTCCTAAGTAGGCTGATAATCTTCATTTCTATCAAACAATGGGGCATCCTTATGTTCCTAACACATTTCTCAGTCCATATCAGTATAGATATCCAGCATGATATTTTTCCACATTGAGATCTGATGTGCTTTCAAAGTGTTTCTTTAATTTTTTTGAGCAGTGTATTTCAGTGAATTGCAGCTTGGAGGACTAAGGAGAGTGGAGTGTTAACCCATCTGTTTTCAGTGTGGAGAGATCCATCACTCCTTTTTAAGACAGTTTTGTTTCTGCTGTTGTGTGTCAGTGACAAGTTCAGTTGCTGTGTTGTTGCGGTTTCCTTTTCTTGTTTTATGTAGGGTTGTTTGTTGCTTTTCCTTTTTTTCCTTTTTTTGATCGGTAGTCCCATCCATTTTTTTATTTATATGTTTATAATTTTAAAAAAGTAGTTTTGCTTTGCTTCACGTGTTTTAGGGTTGATGTTTGGGAGTTCATTTTTGTTTTTTGATGTATATTTTATGTGTTTAATTTTGTTTGGGCCTTTCCCTTTTTTTGTTTATGGATCAGCAGTTGTTACTGAAACTGGAGAATAAAGTTGTTTCTGTGCAACTATTAAGCGAGGGGATTCTGCATCCCCAGGCCAAAGTGGTGGTTGGAGCACAGCATCAAGAAGCAGGGCACATATGTTTTTCTTTCTTAGCAGTGCGTGGATGGAGCTTAAGGTGCCCTAGCAGGGACATTGTGGAACTGCACTCGCTAATGTCTAAACCAAAGGCAGGGAGCTGAGGTAATGTAAAATCAACATTAGGGAAGGTCTCCCAACTTAAAAGTGGGCAGCAACTTGCACAGCTATTTCTTTTATAACCTATGTGTCACATACCTGATCGAGGCTGAGCTGACCAGAGGGCTGCTCTTACACCTCTTGTCCTGTTTCCCTTGGGGATGATGAGAGGGTATAACAGGGCACAGAGTGGCATGGGTGCCTGTAGGAGATCAGGTTCAGAATATCTTGGAAGCATAAGCAGAGTTGGAGCAGACGAACTGGCAGTAGGAGGATACTGGATCTTGGATGCATGCTCAGATGAGCAGATGTCAGCAACAACCGTGTAGCAGAAGTAGTAGTTCATGGCTTGCTGAGTAACTTTGCTGGCTGCTGAGAAGGATGCAGGATACAGACTGGAGCTGGTTGTGCTGCCCCATGTCCTCAAACATATTGACTGTGACAGATCAGCCACTTCCAACTCCTCCTCAATGCCCTCTTTCCATGATTCATCCTCAAAACCACCAGAGCCCTGAATCATTTAAGAGGCTATGTAATGGCTCAGGCAAAACTCTGCCTTGTTGTTTTGCAGCTGGTATGCCTAGAGGGCAGGAACCATACTGGGGTTGAGATTCTATCAGCTTTGCAAGGGCAGAGCTTGTCCAGCATGCAATCACGCCACTGGGCTGCCCTGCAGCCAGTGTGCTTTCTGAACATACACTTTTTGCGCGGTGGGGAGAGGGAGCTTTGTTACAGAAAGAGTCCACCTGTCTCCATAAACAGTTGACTGACTAACCTGTGTGAAAATGAGCTATTCCTAGAGCAGCGATAACATCTAAGCCCCTGCTGCAGATGGTATAATTTGTTTTGTTTTAGTCTCTTTAAAATATTGTGGCCTAACAGTAAAACCTTCAATAGAAACTGCCTGGTGTCACTTGCTATAATTGTGGAGGAATAAAATTTAACTTTTAAATGACATATGGAAATCTGTCTGCTCTATAATTTACTCCTATTAAAAAGGATGAGATTCTATGCAGCAAATCTGCACAATTGTTATATTCTATTACAAAGTACAGTGTAATTTAGTATTTATGGCTGTAATATGCTTGCTCCCTTCCTCTGATATTGACTCCTATTAAAAAGGGTGAGATGCTATGCAGCAAAGCTGTTCAATCTTTATATAAGTCCCAAAAATATACAATATAACTGAATATTTACGGCTGAAATATGTCTAAGTTTTTGGAATTGTGCCCTAATTAAAAAGCATGTGATTTTGTGCAGCAAATCTGTACAACTTTTATAATCTGTCTCAGAAAAAGTAGAGGGTGAATTAATATTTCTGGCTGAAATATGCCTGCTCTTCTCTGAAATTGCCTCTCATTAAAAAGGATAATATTCTTTGCAGCAAATCTGTACAATTGTTATATTCTGTCTAAATTAATATTCTGTCTAAAGTAATAGTCTATTTTAATATTTCTGGATGAAATCTGCCTGCTTTTTCCCTCAGAAAAACAGTCTATCCAAAGTCAGCTTAATAGATGTGGTTTGTGATTCAACTCTCTTTAATGCCCCAAGCACACGCTAAATTATGACGCTCTCATTTAAATCTTCAGTTAGTAACAGATATCAAGAAATGGACTACAAATAGGCATGTGATGGTACCTCACACCAACAATTTTACAATAAATATAAACTTCAGTGTCTGAGTTATGCTGTAGATGTACAAGAGACTGAAGAAATGTGTTAAACATCTTTTGGTCACGTCCAGTTCTCCAGACCTTTTGGACACAAGTACAGACATTTACTGACCATGTGGTACCTAAAATACCTACTTTTTTCTCCCTTCATCATAGCAATGTGCCACTGGAAGTCTGTACGAAAATCACTAGTAAGACATTTAGTGAATGTGGTCTGTGTGTGCATCCTTGCCTTCTGGCATTGTAAAGCATTGGTTTCGGACATTTGATCACATAGAGAAATTAAAAGGTTCCATAAAAGGTATTCTGCCAGATGTGGTTTCATCCCCCAAGCATGCTATTTGCAGAATGTGTGTATTATCAATGATGCCTTTAAGATGCCTGAATATACCCTCCAATTGTTTTTGCATTTGGTACGTGCCTGCCTGGGCAGTACCCAGTTCCCATGCCCTTTGTTTGACAATTTCTTGCTTATCATCCTTACAAATGGCCAGAACTAATTTTTAAGGTTCAATGGAGTTCATGAAAATGTCTGAACTAGTGCTTTCATTAAGTAGGCTGTGAAGCTCTTACTATATACAGTCAGGTCCATAAATATTGGGACATGGACACAATTCTAACATTCTTGGCTCTATACACCACCACAATGGATTTGAAATGAAACGAACAAGATGTGCTTTAACTGCAGACTGTCAGCTTTAATTTGAGGGTATTTACATCCAAATCAGGTGAACGGTGTAGGAATGACAACAGTTTGCATATGTGCCTCCCACTTGTTAAGGAACCAAAAGTAATGGGACAGAATAATAATCATAAATCAAACTTTCACTTTTTAAAACTTGGTTGCAAATCCTTTGCAGTCAATTACAGCATGAAGTGTGGAACGCATAGACATCACCAGACGCTGGGTTTCATCCCTAGTGATGCTCTGCCAGGCCTCTACTGCAACTGTCTTCAGTTCCTGCTTGTTCTTGGGGCATTTTCCCTTCAGTTTTGTCTTCAGCAAGTGAAATGCATGCTCAATCGGATTCAGGTCAGGTGATGGACTTGGCCATTGCAGAACATTCCACTTCTTTCCCTTAAAAAACTCTTTGGTTGCTTTTTCAGTATGCTTTGGGTCACTGTCCATCTGCACTGTGAAGCAGCGTCCAATGAGTTGTGAAGCATTTGGCTGAATATGAGCAGATAATATTGCCTGAAACACTTCAGAATTCATCCTGCTGCTTTTGTCAGCAGTCACATCATCAATAAATACAGGAGAAGCAGTTCCATTGGCAGCCATACATGCCCACGCCATGACACTACCACCACCATGCTTCACTGATGAGGTGGTATGCTTAGGATCATGAGCAGTTCCTTTCCTTCTCCATACTTTTCTCTTCCCATCACTCTGGTACAAGTTGATCTTGGTCTCATCTGTCCATAGGATGTTGTTCCAGAACTGTGAAGGCTTTTTTAGATGTCGTTTGGCAAACTCTAATCTGGCCTTCCTGTTTTTGAGGCTCACCAATGGTTTCCATCTTGTGGTGAACCCTCTGTATTCACTCTGGTGAAGTCTTCTCTTGATTGTTGACTTTGACACACATACACCTACCTCCTGGAGAGTGTTCTTGATCTGGCCAACTGTTGTGAAGGGTGTTTTCTTCACCAGGGAAACAATTCTTCGGTCATCCACCACAGTTGTTTTCCGTGGTCTTCCGGGTCTTTTTGTGTTGCTGAGCTCACCGATGCATTCCTTCTTTTTAAGAATGTTCCAAACAGTTGTTTTGGCCATGCCTAATGTTTTTGTTATCTCTCTGATGGGTTTGTTTTGTTGTTTCAGCCTAATGACGGCTTGCTTCACTGATAGTGACAGCTCTTTGGATCTCATCTTGAGAGTTGACAGCAACAGATTCCAAATGCAAATAGCACACTTGAAATGAACTCTGGACCTTTTATCTGCTCATTGTAATTGGGATAATGAGGGAATAACACACACCTGGCCATGGAACAGCTGAGAAGCCAATTGTCCCATTACTTTTGGTCCCTTAACAAGTGGGAGGCACATATGCAAACTGTTGTAATTCCTACACCGTTCACCTGATTTGGATGTAAATACCCTCAAATTAAAGCTGACAGTCTGCAGTTAAAGCACATCTTGTTCGTTTCATTTCAAATCCATTGTGTTGGTGTATAGAGCCAAAAATGTTAGAATTGTGTCCATGTCCCAATATTTATGGACCTGACTGTATATATATATATATATATATATACACATACATACATATACACATACTGAATATAAAAAGTCTACAAACCCCTATTAAAATGTCAGGTTTCTGTAATGTAAAAAAATTAGACAAAAATAAATAATTTCAGAACTTTTTCCACCTTTAATGTAACATATAAACTGTACAACTCAGTTGAACAACACACTGAAATCTTTTAGGTGGAGGGATGTAAAAATAAAAAAAACTAAAATAATATGGTTGCATAACTGTGCACCCTTAAGCTAATACTTTGTTGAAGCACCTTTTCATTTTTTTACAGCACTCACACAGTCTTTTTGGGTAGTTGTCTATTTGCATGGCACATCTTGACTTGGTAATATTTGCCCACTCTTCCTTGCAAAAACACTCCAAAATCTGTCAGATTGCAATGGCATCTCCTGTGTACAGCCCTCTTCAGATCACCCCACATATTTTTGATCAGATTCAGGTCTGGGCTCTGGCTGGGCTATTCCAAAACTTTAATCTTCTTCTGGTGAAGCCATTCCTTTGTTGATTTGGATATATGCTTTGGGTTGTTGTCATGCTGAAAGATGAAATTCCTCTTCATGTTCAGCTTTCTAGCAGAAGCCTGAAGGTTTTGTGCCAATATTGACTGGTATTTGGAACTCTTCATAATTCCCTGTACCTTGCCAATATTGACTGGTATTTGGAACTCTTCATAATTCCCTGTACCTTGACTAAGGCCCCAGTTCCAGCTGAAGAAAAACAGCCCCAAAGCATGATGCTGCCACCACCATGTATCACTGTGGGTATGGTGTTCTTTTGGTGATGTGCAGTGTTGTTTTTGCGCCAAACATATATTTTGGAATTATGGTCAAAAAGTTCAACCTTGGTTTCTCCGAACCATAACACATTTTCCCACATACTTTTGGGAGACTTCAGATGTGTTTTTGCAAAATTTAGCTGTGCTTGGATGTTTTTCTTAGTAAGAAAAGGCTTTTATCTTGCCACTTTACGCCATAGCCCAGACATATGAAGAATACGGGGGATTGTTGTCACATGTACTACACAGTCAATACTTGCAAAATTTTCCTGCAGCTCTATTAATGTTGCTGTAGGCCTCTTAGCATCCTCCCTCACTTTTGCGCCATATTTTCTCCACTTGATGCTGACTGTCTTCACTGTGTTCCATGGTATATCTAATGCCTTGGAAATTCTTTTGTACCCTTCTCCTGACTGATACCTTTTAACAATGAGATCTCTCTGATGCTTTGGAAGCTCTCTGCGGACCATGGCTTTTGCTGTAGGATGCGACTAAGAAAATGTCAGGAAAGACCTACTAGAACAGCTGAACTTTATTTGGGATTAATCAGAGGCAATTTAAATGATGGCAGGTTTGTACTGACTCCTATTTAACATGATTTTGAATGTGATTGCTTAATTCTGAACACATTTACAAATATATGTTGCGCTCCTAAATACTTCTCAATAAATAATACTTAAATTATTACCATTAAATTAATTCAAATTATGATACAAATAACTAATAAAAGTGTATAAATACCAAAAAATATTTAAATAGATAGTTTCAACTAATCAATCTCCTCCAAATAAATATCAAAATAATTCCACATGAAATACTCCTCTAAAAAAATATTTTACCAAGTGCTCATAAATCATCTATTAGTGACATGATGTACTTACTAATACCCTCAATTTCATTTATATTCATAATACTCTCATTTAATATAATAAAAATAGTAAACCAACTAATAACACTCAACTAAAACGCATTTAAATGATCCCCCATATATAAAAATAACCAAATGCTCATAAATAATTAGTAGTGATTAGTATGAATCCAAATATCATCAAAATAATAGTCCCATTGAATAAACAATTGTTTATATATAGTGACTTGGTGCTTGTTGTTCTTCAATTTGTGACTTTTGTGAATCCTTCAAATAGTGAAGATGTGCGCTCACCTCCTTTGATGCCTGCAATTAGGCTATACACGCTTTTGGTTCACTTTCCCTGGAACCTGCTAGACATATACTTTTGCTGGTAAAATAGGGAGATCCTTCCTTTAGGAGTAATGGATGTATCCTCTGGTGGCTGATTATCCCCTCAGGGATTACACACTCCTTTTGTTATCCCAGACCTCCTAATTATCCTCTCCTTGTGTTACTCCGCATGCAGGAAGAAATAGAGGACATAGTGCTTTACCTTTTAAAACTTTTTATTCCCACCATCCAAGTATTAAACTCACATTAGACAGGTTTATATAACGCAATATCCCATTGGAAATCCTCTGCTGGCCTCTGAGTCATACACCTGCCGTCTATCGTGTTGTGCGGCTCCTCTCCGAGTGATGACGTAGCCCCTCCCCTACGCGTTACGCCTCCAATCACGTGGCTTCATCAGGGGGTTGTGACCCCTGATGAAACCACGTGATTGGAGGCATAACGAGGCTAAGATTCAGGTGCAGTTGAGCAGCAAGGAAACGCTACTAAAAACACTGAAGCACAGGCTGATGATGTTTAAATAAGGTGCCTCCTGCACCAGGAAACAATTCATGAGCTGGGGGATGTTTGGCCAGACTCACTACCTTGCATCTAACAGGGGAAAAAATGAAAGTGCAGAGCAACAGCCAGTAAGCACAGGGAGGCTGCCTAGACTCATTACCCTGGAGCTGAGACAGAAATATAAGAGGAGCTAGAAGACTGCCAAACAAGAAGGAAAAAATATAGTTCAGGGGTACTGGTCCCACACAGTCACCAAAGCATCCATTGCTTCCACTGGAGGACCCATATGCCTGGATACAAATCCATTCAGTGCATTTTACTCTGGTTCTACATTTGATGTAATGACCACTCCCTTGGTCCAGGTGCTGCAAGCTGAGAAAGTCCAACTGCCAATTGTCTGTCTAGGTTTAGACAGCAAAAGAAGAAACAGAATGTTCTGTCTAGGACAGGATCCTACCTGTCTTGTTATGAACAGTCTTCCTGTGCTGTAGAGGCCTGAAGTAAAAAGGGGGCAAATGGAAATGTTTTGAAGGAGGCTAATAGAGATGAGCGAATTATTCAAAAATTCGATTCGGCTGATTCGCCGAATTTGTGGAATAAATTTGATTCGATGCAAATTTATTCGCTGCGAATTTAACTTATAAAAAGGGTTTCTAGGCTTCAGAGAGCCTTTATATTAGTGCAGAACACTGTACCTTTAATTTAAATGCCCTTGGAGTCTGCTGGGGAAGAGAAATAATACTGTCAGTCAGTATGACATGCAGATGAGTGCCGTCGATCTTAGAATCACCGCACACTTCACTCATTTGGGCAGTCACGGGGCCAAAACCAGAGTGTGGAGCCACAGTGTCGCGGTGGAGGCAGCAGCAATGGGAGGCCATACAGCACCCTATGACAAAATGGAACCCACCAGCAGTGTGAGGAGACCTGAAAGTGGCACATGGCAGAGTGTGGCGATGGAGACAGCAGCAATGGGAGGCCGTACAGGGACCCATGACACACTCTGGACCTGGCAGCAGCATGAGGAGGCGGTACAGGGGCCCATGGCAAGAAGAAGAAGAAGAAGAAGATGAGGATGAGGATGAGGATGAAGAAGAAGAAGAAGAAGTAGGATGAGGATGAAGAAGAAGAAGAAGAAGAAGTAGGATGAGGATGAAGAAGAAGAAGAAGAAGAAGAAGAAGTAGGATGAGGATGAAGAAGAAGAAGAAGAAGAAGTAGGATGAGGATGAAGAAGAAGAAGAAGAAGAAGGATGAGGATGATGAAGAAGAAGAAGTAGGATGAGGATGAAGAAGAAGAAGAAGTAGGATGAGGAAGAAGAAGAAGTAGGATGAGGAAGAAGAAGAAGAAGAAGTAGGATGAGGATGAAGAAGAAGAAGAAGAAGAAGAAGAAGTAGGATGAGGATGATGAAGAAGAAGAAGAAGAAGTAGGATGAGGATGAAGAAGAAGAAGAAGAAGAAGAAGAAGTAGGATGAAGAAGAAGAAGAAGTAGGATGAGGATGAAGAAGAAGAAGGATGAGGATGAAGAAGAAGAAGAAGTAGGATGAGGATGAAGAAGAAGAAGAAGAAGAAGTAGGATGAGGATGAAGAAGAAGAAGAAGAAGTAGGATGAGGATGAAGAAGAAGAAGAAGAAGAAGTAGGATGAGGATGAAGAAGAAGAAGAAGTAGGATGAGGATGAGGATGAAGAAGAAGAAGAAGAAGAAGAAGGATGAGGATGAAGAAGAAGAAGAAGAAGTAGGATGAGGATGAAGAAGAAGAGGAAGAAGTAGGATGAGGATGAAGAAGAAGAAGAAGAAGAAGAAGAAGAAGAAGTAGGATGAGGATGAAGAAGAAGAAGTAGGATGAGGATGAAGAAGAAGAAGAAGGATGAGGATGAAGAAGAAGAACAAGAAGAAGAAGTAGGATGAGGGTGAAGAAGAAGAAGAAGAAGAAGAAGAAGAAGAAGAAGAAGTAGGATGAGGATGAAGAAGAAGTAGGATGAGGATGAAGAAGAAGAAGAAATAGGATGAGGATGAAGAAGAAGAAGAAGAAGAAGAAGTAGGATGAGGATGAAGAAGAAGAAGAAGAAGTAGGATGAGGATGAAGAAGAAGAAGAAGAAGAAGTAGGATGAGGATGAAGAAGAAGAAGAAGAAGAAGTAGGATGAGGATGAAGAAGAAGAAGAAGAAGAAGAAGAAGAAGAAGTAGTAGTAGGATGAGGATGAAGAAGAAGAAGAAGAAGTAGGATGAGGATGAAGAAGAAGAAGAAGAAGAAGAAGTAGGATGAGGATGAAGAAGAAGAAGAAGAAGAAGTAGGATGAGGATGAAGAAGAAGAAGAAGAAGTAGGATGAGGAAGAAGAAGAAGTAGGATGAGGATGAAGAAGAAGAAGAAGGATGATGATGAAGAAGAAGAAGAAGAAGAAGTAGGATGAGGATGAAGAAGAAGAAGAAGAAGAAGTAGGATGAGGATGAAGAAGAAGAAGAAGTAGGATGAGGATGAAGAAGAAGAAGAAGGATGAGGATGAAGAAGAAGAAGAAAAAGAAGTAGGATGAGGATGAAGAAGAAGAAGAAGAAGAAGTAGAATGAGGATGAAGAAGAAGAAGAAGAAGAAGTAGGATGAGGATGATGAAGAAGAAGAAGAAGAAGGATGAGGATGATGAAGAAGAAGAAGAAGAAGTAGGATGAGGATGAAGAAGAAGTAGGATGAGGAAGAAGAAGAAGTAGGATGAGGAAGAAGAAGAAGAAGAAGTAGGATGAGGATGAAGAAGAAGAAGAAGAAGAAGAAGTAGGATGAGGATGATGAAGAAGAAGAAGTAGGATGAGGATGAAGAAGAAGAAGAAGAAGAAGAAGTAGGATGAAGAAGAAGAAGAAGTAGGATGAGGATGAAGAAGAAGAAGGATGAGGATGAAGAAGAAGAAGAAGTAGGATGAGGATGAAGAAGAAGAAGAAGAAGAAGTAGGATGAGGATGAAGAAGAAGAAGAAGTAGGATGAGGATGAAGAAGAAGAAGAAGAAGAAGAAGTAGGATGAGGATGAAGAAGAAGAAGAAGAAGTAGGATGAGGATGAGGATGAAGAAGAAGAAGAAGAAGGATGAGGATGATGAAGAAGAAGAAGAAGAAGTAGGATGAGGATGAAGAAGAAGAGGAAGAAGTAGGATGAGGATGAAGAAGAAGAAGAAGAAGAAGAAGAAGAAGTAGGATGAGGATGAAGAAGAAGAAGTAGGATGAGGATGAAGAAGAAGAAGAAGGATGAGGATGAAGAAGAAGAACAAGAAGAAGAAGTAGGATGAGGGTGAAGAAGAAGAAGAAGAAGAAGAAGTAGGATGAGGATGAAGAAGAAGTAGGATGAGGATGAAGAAGAAGAAGAAATAGGATGAGGATGAAGAAGAAGAAGAAGAAGAAGAAGAAGAAGAAGTAGGATGAGGATGAAGAAGAAGAAGAAGAAGTAGGATGAGGATGAAGAAGAAGAAGAAGAAGAAGAAGTAGGATGAGGATGAAGAAGAAGAAGAAGAAGAAGTAGGATGAGGATGAAGAAGAAGAAGAAGAAGAAGAAGTAGTAGTAGGATGAGGATGAAGAAGAAGAAGAAGAAGTAGGATGAGGATGAAGAAGAAGAAGAAGTAGGATGAGGATGAAGAAGAAGAAGAAGAAGTAGGATGAGGATGAAGAAGAAGAAGAAGAAGTAGGATGAGGAAGAAGAAGAAGTAGGATGAGGATGAAGAAGAAGAAGAAGGATGATGATGAAGAAGAAGAAGAAGTAGGATGAGGATGAAGAAGAAGAAGAAGAAGAAGTAGGATGAGGATGAAGAAGAAGAAGAAGTAGGATGAGGATGAAGAAGAAGAAGAAGAAGGATGAGGATGAAGAAGAAGAAGAAGAAGTAGGATGAGGATGAAGAAGAAGAAGAAGAAGAAGAAGAAGAAGAAGTAGGATGAGGATGAAGAAGAATTCCAGTGCAGCAAAAAGTGTATCTGCAGAGAGCTCCGCTATTTCTGACAGTTCTCTGACAGTTCCTTCACATTTACAGCGGTTGAAACATTGTATCTATTTGTTTCCGAATAAAAACATCTGTATCCTAAATGGAAACAAATAGATACAATGTTTCAACTGCTGTAAATGTGAAGGAAATGTCAGAGAACTGTCAGAAATAGCGGAGCTCTCTGCAGGGACACTTTTTGCCGGCTGTAGAAGGGATGAAAATCGGCCGATCGGGGAAAATTCGATTCGCGCATCCGAAGTTTGCTAATATTCGAAACGAATTCCACTTCGCCAGGTTCGATTCGCTCATCTCTAGAGGCTAACATCATGCCCAGGACTCTCATGCAAAACAAAAGAGTTGGGTAACTCTTGAACTGTTAGGCTTGAATGTGAGACCTGAAAACCTGAAGATTTCCTTGGGGAAGGAACATTCTGGCCTGAGCTGCTTTCAGGACTAACCCAGATACTGTACTCCAAACAAGGAATCGGTTCCAGCAAAAGTTTCTGAAGGGTCAGGATCCACCTAAACCATTGCAACTTCTGGAGGAGGTCATTTAACTATTGCATAAAGGGATTGTCATGAGAGAAAAGCAAAGTTAATACTAGGGCTTTAGTAAACACGTAAGGTGAAGATGTGGTGGCCGGGCAGCACCAAGCTGCATGACAAACTAAAGCTTTTGGATGGCAGAAATCTCTGAATCCTTCAAATAGACACTGAATAGTTTTTTTTGCATGTGCACTCCTAATCTAGAGCTGCATCATCAATAGTTAGGGATAAGGAGGAGACAGGAAAGTAAAATGGCAAAATCTCCTTTGAGTAGCTCATAGCTGAAGAATAAAGATGAGACTCCCTGATGTGACCAACTTGTAAAGTACATAACCAAGCCTAGAAAAAAGGAAAAATAACTCCCACACTAAATAGCAAATATAGGTAGCCTTAAAACCTAAAAAACATGTAAGCCCAACATTTCATATTCCTGATATGTGCCTGCTGTACCATGCATTTGTGTTAAAAAGCATACATTTTTCTCTTTGTATTGCTTCCTTTGTGTGAAATATCTGATGTTCTTGCCAGTTCCTATGCTTTTCTGTTGCCAAAAAAACTGACCACACTAGACATGAGAGCACATAATAGCACAGCTTGGTCAGCTTTCTGGCTGTGCTGAGAAGTCAGCCTGCTCTCCTCCATTGAATAGGTGCTGACACGCCACCCTGCAAGCCATTCACTGGGAAGAACATTATTCTGTGGTTTCTCCTCCCCTACCTCTCTGCACTCATTATGCAACTGAGAACAGAGGGTATGTGATCCTATGTAAAAAAGGAAAGAAAAAAGGTAATTATATATATATATATATATATATATACACACACACACATACATACATACACACACACACACTTCAAATGGTTAGAAGAGTGAGTGATATGTGGCATAAGCTTCTAATGCTGGGCATAAAATGACAGAATAACAAAACCTCCCCCCTCCCCTCCTGAATGACCCCTTTTTGGAAAGTAGACACCCAAAACTATTTGCTGAGAAGCATGTTGAGTCAATAGAAGAATATATTTTTTACCACATGTTTTTGGGAAATTACCACAAAAAAAAATGTTTTATTTTTTTTAAAACACAAAGTTGTCACTTAAAGGATTTATTGCTCACACATGTCCTGGGTATATGTGGAATTACACCACAAAATACATTTTGCTACTCCCCCCATGGTGTATCTAGGGTTGCCACCTCACCCCTTTAATACTGAACACATTAATTACACAGGTTCTGAGGCTTATTTTAATTCAGATAAGGCACTGAGTTTAATTGCCTTAATCAGCCACAGAACCTGTGTAATTATTGTGTTCGGTATTAAAGGGATGAGGTGGCAACTCTAGATACCACATGTGAGAGACTTTTTGGCAGTCTAGCCGCGTACAGGACCCCAAAATCCAATAATCCTCATTACACTTCCTGACTACCTACCATAGTTTTGGAGACCCTGAAATGCCAGAATAGTACAACCCCCCCCCCCCAATTGACCCCTTTAATGAAAGTAGGCACGCCAAAGTATTTGACAAGAAGCATGGTGAGTATTTTGCAGATCTCATTTGTTGCCACAAGTTTTTGGAAAATTAAAGAAAACAAAAATTTATTTTTTCTTTTCTTTTTTAAAACCTAGTGAAAACATGAGATTTGCAAAATACTCACAATGCCTCTTATTAAATTCCTTGGAATATTTACTTTCCAAAAAGGGGTCTTGGGGGGGGGGGGGGATTGGGTTGTGCTATCCTGCCATTTCATGGCCTTTGAAACTGATAGGTAGTGAGGAAGTGAAATGTTACACACCTTTAGGGCCAGTTCACACTACAAAAATGCATTTTTGCTTACAGTTCACACCACACTCCATTCTGCTGCAGTTTGCTATGTTCCAGTACAGTTCTGTGCAGAAAATATGCAGCATGTTCTACTTGTTTTTTTTTCTGCACTGGAAACTGGAACTGATTGCACTGGTGTGAACTAGGGCCATTGGAATACATGGAAAACACTGTGCATGCATTTTTCATGCAGAAAAAAAATGCACTGGGCTGCAACTAGTGTGAACTAGTCCTCAAGGCTAGTTCACACCACAAAAATGCACTCTGGATGCATTTTGGATATGTTTTTGCTTGCAGTTCACACCACACACAGTTCCGGAGCAATTTGCTATGCTCCAGTATGGTTCTCTGCAGAAAAAAATGCAGCATGTTCTACTTTTTTTCTGCACTGAAAACAGACTGGAACTGACTGCACTAGTGTGAACTAGGGCCATTGGAATTCATGGAAAACACTGTGCATGCATTTTTGATGCAGAAAAAAAGCACACTGAACTGCATCTAGTGTGAACTAGCCCTCAGGCTTTCAAATGGGCCATTGGATTTTGGGCTCCTGTTTTTGGCTAGGCTCCCAAAAAGCCTCTCATATGTGGTATCCCCATACTTGGGAGAAGTTGCAGAATATTTTTTTTGGGGTGTACTCCACATATACCCATGGCTTGTGAACAATAGATCATTTAAATGACAAAATTAAATTAATAAATATTTTTGTCATTTTCCAAACTAGAGATGAGCGAATCGAAGTAGGCGAAGTGGAATTCGTTTCGAATATTGGAAAATTTGCCGAATCCGAAAAATATCATACTTCGGATGCGCGAATCGAAATTTTTCCTAAAATGGCGGCGACATGTGCGGCGACGGAGCGGGGATGTCTGGGAAGCCGCGTAGACAAGGCGCGCTGACCCATAATGCATTCATTAATGACATGTGATCGCATTAGCCAATCAGCAGCCAGCCAGCCAGCACTGTGTAATGGTCGAGCTATAAATGGCGGCCATTTTAGAATTCTCCATTTGCCTCCAGTCATTCAAGAGAGGCAGACCTGGCTGTATTGAGGGAGAGAGTTAGGGCCACAGAAACGTTACTTAGGGACAGAGAAACGTTACTTAGGGACAGAGAAACATTACTCAGGGACACAGAATTGTTACTGAGGGCCACAGAATCGTTACTGAGGGCCACAGAATCATTACTTAGGGACACAGAAACGTTAGTTAGGGCCACAGAATTGTTACTCAGGGACAGACACAGAATTGTTACTGAGGGCCACAGAATTGTTACTGAGGGCCACAGAAACGTTACTCAGGGACACAGAATTGTTACTGAGGGCCACAGAACTGTTACTTAGGGCCACAGAAACGTTAGTTAGGGCCACAGAATTGTTACTCAGGGACAGACACAGAATTGTTACTGAGGGCCACAGAATTGTTACTGAGGGCCACAGAACCGTTACTTAGGGCCACAGAATTGTTACTCAGGGACACAGAATTGTTACTGAGGGCCACAGAACCGTTACTTAGGGTCACAGAATTGTTACTCAGGGACAGACACAGAATTGTTACTGAGGGCCACAGAATTGTTACTGAGGGCCATAGAACCGTTACTTAGGGCCACAGAAACGTTACTCAGGGACACAGAATTGTTACTGAGGGCCACAGAACCGTTACTTAGGGCCACAGAATTGTTACTCAGGGACAGACACAGAATTGTTACTGAGGGCCACAGAATTGTTACTGAGGGAAACAGAACCGTTACTTAGGGCCACAGAAACGTTACTCAGGGACACAGAATTGTTACTGAGGGCCACAGAACTGTTACTTAGGGCCACAGAAACGTTAGTTAGGGCTACAGAATTGTTACTCAGGGACAGACACAGAATTGTTACTGAGGGCCACAGAATTGTTACTGAGGGCCACAGAACCGTTACTTAGGGCCACAGAATTGTTACTCAGGGACACAGAATTGTTACTGAGGGCCACAGAACCGTTACTTAGGGCCACAGAATTGTTACTCAGGGACAGACACAGAATTGTTACTGAGGGCCACAGAATTGTTACTGAGGGCCATAGAACCGTTAGTTAGGGCCACAGAAACGTTACTCAGGGACACAGAATTGTTACTGAGGGCCACAGAACCGTTACTTAGGGCCACAGAATTGTTACTCAGGGACAGACACAGAATTGTTACTGAGGGCCACAGAATTGTTACTGAGGGCAACAGAACCGTTACTTAGGGCCACAGAAACGTTACTCTGGGACACAGAATTGTTACTGAGGGCCACAGAACTGTTACTTAGGGCCACAGAAATGTTAGTTAGGGCCACAGAATTGTTACTCAGGGACAGACACAGAATTGTTACTGAGGGCCACAGAATTGTTACTGAGGGCCACAGAACCGTTACTTAGGGCCACAGAAACTTTACTCAGGGACACAGAATTGTTACTGAGGGCCACAGAACTGTTACTTAGGGCCACAGAATTGTTACTCAGGGACAGACACAGAATTGTTACTGAGGGTCACAGAATTGTTACTGAGGGCCACAGAACCGTTACTTAGGGCCACAGAAACGTTACTCAGGGACACAGAATTGTTACTGAGGGCCACAGAACTGTTACTTAGGGCCACAGAATTGTTACTCAGGGACAGACACAGAATTGTTACTGAGGGACACAGAATTGTTACTGAGGGCCACAGAACCATTACTTAGGGCCACAGAATTGTTACTCAGGGACACAGAATTGTTACTGAGGGCCACAGAACCGTTACTTAGGGCCACAGAATTGTTACTCAGGGAAAGACACAGAATTGTTACTGAGGGCCACAGAATTGTTACTGAGGGCCACAGAACCGTTACTTAGGGCCACAGAAACGTTACTCAGGGACACAGAATTGTTACTGAGGGCCACAGAACCGTTACTTAGGGCCACAGAATTGTTACTCAGGGACAGACACAGAATTGTTACTGAGGGCCACAGAATTGTTACTGAGGGCCACAGAACCGTTACTTAGGGCCACAGAATTGTTACTCAGGGACAGACACAGAATTGTTACTGAGGGCCACAGAATTGTTACTGAGGGCCACAGAACCGTTACTTAGGGCCACAGAAACGTTACTCAGGGACACAGAATTGTTACTGAGGGCCACAGAACGGTTACTTAGGGCCACAGAATTGTTACTCAGGGACAGACACAGAATTGTTACTGAGGGCCACAGAATTGTTACTGAGGGCCACAGAACCGTTACTTAGGGCCACAGAATTGTTACTCAGGGACACAGAATCGTTACTTAGGGCCACAGAATTGTTACTCAGGGACAGACACAGAATTGTTACTGAGGGCCTCAGAATTGTTACTGAGGGCCACAGAACCGTTACTTAGGGCCACAGAATTGTTACTCAGGGACACAGAATTGTTACTGAGGGCCACAGAACCGTTACTTAGGGCCACAGAATTGTTATTCAGGGACAGACACAGAATTGTTACTCAGGGACAGACACAGAATTGTTACTGAGGGACACAGAATTGTTACTGAGGGCCACAGAAACGTTACTCAGGGACACAGAATTGTTACTGAGGGCCACAGAACCGTTACTTAGGGCCACAGAATTGTTACTCAGGGACAGACACAGAATTGTTACTGAGGGCCACAGAATTGTTACTGAGGGCCACAGAACCGTTACTTAGGGCCACAGAAACTTTACTCAGGGACACAGAATTGTTACTGAGGGCCACAGAACTGTTACTTAGGGCCACAGAATTGTTACTCAGGGACACAGAATCGTTACTTAGGGCCACAGAATTGTTACTCAGGGACAGACACAGAATTGTTACTGAGGGACACAGAATTGTTACTGAGGGCCACAGAACCGTTACTTAGGGCCACAGAATTGTTACTCAGGGACACAGAATCGTTACTTAGGGCCACAGAATTGTTACTCAGGGACAGACACAGAATTGTTACTGAGGGACACAGAATTGTTACTGAGGGCAACAGAACCGTTACTTAGGGCCACAGAATTGTTACTCAGGGACACAGAATTGTTACTGAGGGCCACAGAACCGTTACTTAGGGCCCCAGAATTGTTACTCAGGGACAGACACAGAATTGTTACTGAGGGACACAGAATTGTTACTCAGGGCCACAGAATTGTTACTCAGGGACAGACACAGAATTGTTACTCAGGGACAGACACAGAATTGTTACTGAGGGCCACAGAATTGTTACTGAGGGCCACAGAACCGTTACTTAGGGCCACAGAATTGTTACTCAGGGACACAGAATTGTTACTCAGGGCCACAGAATTGTTACTCAGGGACAGACACAGAATTGTTACTCAGGGACAGACACAGAATTGTTACTGAGGGCCACAGAATTGTTACTGAGGGCCACAGAACCGTTACTTAGGGCCACAGAATTGTTACTCAGGGACACAGAATTGTTACTGAGGGCCACAGAACCGTTACTTAGGGCCACAGAATTGTTACTCAGGGACAGACACAGAATTGTTACTGAGGGACACAGAATTGTTACTCAGGGCCACAGAATTGTTACTCAGGGACAGACACAGAATTGTTACTCAGGGACACAGAATTGTTACTCAGGGACACAGAATTGTTACTCAGGGACAGACACAGAATTGTTACTCAGGGACAGACACAGAATTGTTACTCAGGGACACAGAATTGTTACTGAGGGACAGACACAGAATTGTTACTCAGGGACACAGAATTGTTACTCAGGGACACAGAATCGTTGAATTAAAGAGTATGTCAGACAACATGCAGAGGAGTGGCAGAGGAGGCAATGTTTTAGGAGCGAGCAGACGTGGCAGCAGAGGAAGGGGTCGAGGCAGCACTATTCGCAGCCAGAGGCCAGTGCTCCCGGTGTCATCCAGCGGTCGTGTCTCCACCGACAACCCTGCCGTCATCGATTGGTTGGCTCGGTCGTCTTCCTCTTCCCAGGTCACCTCTGACACCTACAGCCAACGGTCGGTGGGTACGTCAGACACAACCGTTAGTTGGCATGGCCCGGGACCAAGCCCACTGAAATCACGTGTCCTCTTCCTGCCCCTGTCCTTTGGTGTTCCCTCACCAAGCAAAGTATCGCATGCTGTGGGCTCAGCCCCACTGTACAGTGAGGAAGAGCTAACAGAGGGCGGTCAGGAATGGGGGGAGACATCCGACTCTTCAGCAGCCAGGCGAAGAAGTAGTGGCGAGGAGAGTGGCTCGGTAGCAGGTCTAGAGACAGGTCTGTCTCCTGACCCACACGCAGCTGAGGGGGCTAGTAGTGAGGCGGAGACCCTAATTGATGATGATGAGGCTGATCGCACTTGGCAGCCTCGTCGTCATCAGGCTATTGCTTCCGCATCATCAGGAGAAGAGGGTGGCAGCTTGGCAGCGAGCAGAACAGTCGGTGGGTTGTCTCCATCGCCACACTCTGCCATGTGCCACTTTCAGGTCTCCTCACACACTGCTGGTGTGTTCCATTTTTTGTCATAGGGTGCTGGCAGATTACGGGCCTCCCATAGCTGCTGCCAGGCCCCTAATCTGCCATGGGCCCCTGTACCGCCTCCTCATGCTGCTGCCAGGTCCACAGTGTCTAATGCCATGTGCCACTTTCAGGTCTCCTCACACTGCTGGTGTGTTCCATTTTTTGTCATAGGGTGCTGGCAGATTACGGGCCTCCCATAGCTGCTGCCAGGCCCCTAATCTGCCATGGGCCCCTATAGCGCCTCCTCATGCTGCTGCCAGGTCCACAGTCTCTCATGGGTCCCTGTACGGCCTCCCATTGCTGCTGTCTCCATCGCCACACTCTGCCATGTGCCACTTTCAGGTCTCCTCACACACTGCTGGTGTGTTCAATTTTTTTGACATAGGGTGCTGGCAGATTACGGGCCTCCCATAGCTGCTGCCAGGCCCCTAATCTGCCATGGGCCCCTATACCGCCTCCTCATGCTGCTGCGAAGTCCAGAGTCTCTCATGGGTCCCTGTACGGCCTCCCATTGCTGCTGTCTCCATCGCCACACTCTGCCATGTGCCACTTTCAGGTCTCCTCACACACTGCTGGTGTGTTCAATTTTTTGACATAGGGTGCTGGCAGATTACGGGCCTCCCATAGCTGCTGCCAGGCCCCTAATCTGCCATGGGCCCCTATACCGCCTCCTCATGCTGCTGCCAGGTCCAGGCGAACGTAGTCACACAGGGGAGGAACTTCTCAGTGTAATGAACAGAGAAATCGACAGATGGCTGTCTCCGCGCAAACTGAAAATCGGAACCATGTTGACCGACAACGGAAAGAACATGGTGTCTGCTCTGCGTCAAGGAAGGTTGTGCCATGCGCCATGCATGGCTCACGTGTTCAATCTGGTTGTCAAGCCGTTCCTAAAATCCACCATCCCACTGCAAGACATCCTTAAAATGTCACGTAAACCTTGCATGCATTTCAGCCATTCCTACACCGCAAAGCACACCCTCCTTGAGCTGCAGCGGCAGAACGGAATTCCACAGCATCGCCTGATCTGCGACGTTGCAACAAGGTGGAATTCAACCCTACACATGGTAGACCGCCTTTACGAACAGCGAAAGGCCATCACCGATTTCATGATGTTACAAGCGGATAAAGGTACTCCCCTGTGTAACTTCGATGTCAGCCATTGGCAGCTCATGCGTGACACCTGCCGCTTGCTCAGGCCCTTTGAGGAGGCCACGCTATTCGTGAGTCGGCAGGACTATGGGATGAACGACGTCATTCCTCTGTTGCACGTCCTGGAACAAATGCTGTTAACAATGGCTGGTCAGGTTGCGGTAGACGTGGCGCACAGATCTCAACGCCACATGACCCCTGTGGGGGCAGGACAGGAAGAAGAGGAGGAGGTAGAGGAGGACATTGGTGCTCAGGAATTATTGAGTGAAATGGGTGGTTTTTCCACTCAGCGGACAGGAGTGGAGGAGCAGGAGCATCTGGTAGAGGAGGAGGAGACAGAGGACCCAGACGCACCGTGGCAGTATGCTGTGGAGATGGAGTCAGGGAGTCCCTCGCATTCCTTGGCACAAATGGCCCATAGCATGCTCGGTTGCTTGCGTAGCGACAGCCGAATAATAACCATCAGACAGAGGGATGACTTTTGGCTGTCCACCTTGTTGGACCCTCGCTACCGTTCAAAAATGGTGGCCTTTTTCACACCTGCTGAGAGGGAGGCCAAAATAACGTACTATAAAAACCACCTATGTAGTCAGTTGGTCTCTGCCTTTGTGCGTCAACGTCCATCCTCAGACACTGTGGGCCCTGTGCGCTCGCGTTCCGCTGCCATGGCAGCAGGGGAGGGGTGGGGTGGTAGGAGCAGTGGCAGCTCCACCAGCAGCGGCTGCCTCAGTCTGCAGTCGATGATGAGTAGCTTTCTTCACCAGCGCAGTGAGGAAACTACTAACCAGCCACAGCAGCAGCAGCAGCATCAGGTGGACCTGGAGCAGGACCTCAAACAACAGGCTTGGGCCTACTTGGACAGCACCCTGCCAACCGAGGTAGACAATCCCCTTGACTACTGGGCAACGAAACTTGACCTTTGGCCCCAACTAGCTGAATTTGCCCTTGAAAGGCTGTCATGCCCGGCCAGTAGCGTGGCATCGGAGCGCGTGTTTAGTGCGGCAGGAGGTATTGCAACTCCGCGGAGGACACGACTGTCCACCCAAAGTGTGGAGAGACTGACGTTTGTGAAAATGAATCAGGCGTGGATTAGTCTGGATTTCAAACCACCAGTTCCTGACACAACTGACTAAATCCGCCATGAATCATGCCCCAAACATGTGCCACTTTCAGGTCTCCTCACACTGCTGGTGTGTTCCATTTTTTGTCATAGGGTGCTGGCAGATTACGGGCCTCCCATAGCTGCTGCCAGGCCCCTAATCTGCCATGGGCCCCTATACCGCCTCCTCATGCTGCTGCCAAGTCCAGAGTCTCTCATGGGTCCCTGTACGGCCTCCCATTGCTGCTGTCTCCATCGCCACACTCTGCCATGTGCCACTTTCAGGTCTCCTCACACTGCTGGTGTGTTCCATTTTTTGTCATAGGGTGCTGGCAGATTACGGGCCTCCCATAGCTGCTGCCAGGCCCCTAATCTGCCATGGGCCCCTATATACCGCCTCCTCATGCTGCTGCCAGGTCCAGAGTCTGTCATGGGTCCCTGTACGGCCTCCCATTGCTGCTGTCTCCATCGCCACACTCTGCCATGTGCCACTTTCAGGTCTCCTCACACTGCTGGTGTGTTCCATTTTTTGTCATAGGGTGCTGGCAGATTATGGGCCTCCCATAGCTGCTGCCAGGCCCCTAATCTGCCATGGGCCCCTATATACCGCCTCCTCATGCTGCTGCGAAGTCCAGAGTCTCTCATGGGTCCCTGTACGGCCTCCCATTGCTGCTGTCTCCATCACCACACTCTGCCATGTGCCACTTTCAGGTCTCCTCACACTGCTGGTGTGTTCCATTTTTTGTCATAGGGTGCTGGCAGATTACGGGCCTCCTATAGCTGCTGCCAGGCCCCTAATCTGCCATGGGCCCCTATACCGCCTCCTCATGCTGCTGCCAGGTCCAGAGTCTCTTATGGGTCCCTGTACGGCCTCCCATTGCTGCTGTCTCCATCGCCACACTCTGCCATGTGCCACTTTCAGGTCTCCTCACACACTGCTGGTGTGTTCAATTTTTTGTCATAGAGTGCTGGCAGATTACGGGCCTCCTATAGCTGCTGCCAGGCCCCTAATCTGCCATGGGCCCCTATACCGCCTCCTCATGCTGCTGCCAGGTCCACAGTCTCTCATGGGTCCCTGTACGGCCTCCCATTGCTGCTGTCTCCATCGCCACACTCTGCCATGTGCCACTTTCAGGTCTCCTCACACACTGCTGGTGTGTTGAATTTTTTGACATAGGGTGCTGGCAGATTACGGGCCTCCCATAGCTGCTGCCAGGCCCCTAATCTGCCATGGGCCCCTATATACCGCCTCCTCATGCTGCTGCCAGGTCCAGAGTCTCTCATGGGTCCCTGTACGGCCTCCCATTGCTGCTGTCTCCATCGCCACACTCTGCCATGTGCCACTTTCAGGTCTCCTCACACTCCTGCTGGTTTCCATTTTGTCATAGGTTGCTGGCAGATTACAGGCCTCCCATAGGTGCTGCCAGGCAACAAATCTGCCATGGGCCCCCGTACCGCCTCGTCACGCTGCTGCTGGGTCCACAGTGTGACATGGGTCCCTGTACCGCCTCCCATTGCTCCCACTCTGCCATGTGCCACTTTGAGGTCTCCTCACACTCCTGCTGGTTTCCATTTTGTCATAGGTTGCTGTATGGCCTCCCATTGCTGCTGCCTCCACCGCCACACTGTGGCTCCAAACACTGGTTTTGGCCCCGTGACTGGCCAAATGAGTGAAGTGTGCGGTGATTCTAAGATCGACGGCACTCATCTGCATGTCATACTGACTGACAGTATTATTTCTCTTCCCCAGCAGACTCCAAGGGCATTTAAATTAAAGGTTCAGTGTTCTGCACTAATATTAAGTCTCTCTGAAGCCTAGAAACACCCTTTTTTAAGTTAAATTCACAGCGAATATATTCGACTCGAATCGAATATTTTCCACGAATTCGCCGAATCAGTCGAATCGAATTTTTGAATACTTCGCTCATCTCTATTCCAAACACGTGGTAAAAAAAATAAAATTCGCTATGGACTCAACATGCCTCTCAGCACATAGTTTCGGGTGTATACTTTCCAAAAAGGGGTAATTTGGGGAGGGGGGGATTGTGCTATCCTGGCATTTCAGAGCCTTTGAAATGAGGAAATTACACAATAAGTCATTGGATTTCAGGCTCCTGAATGCAGCTAGGTTCCCAAAAAGTCTCATGTGGTATCCCCATACTCAGGAGACGTAGCAGTATATATTTTGAACTATAATTTCACATATATTCATGGCATGTGTGAGCAACACACCATTTAACTGACAACTTTGTGTAAAAAAAACAAACTTTTTTTCATTTTCCAAAAACTTGTAGAAAAATAAAAATCTTCCATGGACTCAACATACCTCTCATAAAATAGCTTTGAGTGTCAACTTTCTGAAAAGGGGTCATTTGGGGGTGTTTGCACTGCCCTAGCATTTTAGCACCTCAAAAAATGTGATAGGTGGTCAGAAAGTAAAATCTGTGTAAATTCCAGTATCTATACCATAGTTTGTAGACGCTATAACTTTCACACAAACCAATTAATATACACTTATTGGGATTTTTTTTTACCAAAGAATACATTTTGACCTAAATTTATGCTAGAATTTGAGTTTATTGGATATTTTTTATAATAGAAAGTAGAAAATGTAATTTATTTCAAAATGTTTTTTTTTTTTATATTTGTATTATATTTTTATATTTGTTTATATCACAAAAAATAAAAAGCCCATTGGTGATCAAATACCACCAAAAGAAAGCTCTATTTATGTGAAAACATGACATACATTTCATTTGGGTATAGCATTGCATGACCGCACAATTATCAGTTGAATTAGCCAGCACTAAATAGGAAAATATGGCCTAGTCAGGAAGGGGGGGGGGGGTAAATCTTCCAGAGGGTAAGTGGTTAAAGGATTGGTGTTTTTTCCATGTCTCCCTCAAAGTCACGTAAGAAGGAGGACCCTCTTTCCACTGTACATAATTAAAAAAAAAAAAGACAGGAACTGAAGTTAAATCTTTCCAATTAGCCACAGGTTACAAAAAATTCTGTCAGGGATTTGAACCATTCCATGTGCCATCCTAAATGTTAAAAAATGGCTTTAGATTATACTTTAAGCATTGTTAACATTTTTATACTATTCTCTTTTACTGTATAAGGTATTTTCTTCATGATAGTTCCCCGTAGGCTATGTATAGTACTTGCTTCAAATGAGCAGAAAATTGTTCAATTTTCTCTCAATTTGATATTGTCCTGTAAAGTCTTCTATCTACCTTATGGATTTAACATCACCGAGGCACAGCTCTTTCATCTCAGCAACTAGCTCATTTTTACACATAATGGTTAACAATAGCCTAATTAGACCTAGAAGGTCTGGGTTATATGTTACATGGGTACAAGTAGGATCTAGCCTGGTCATTTCCCATGATTCTGTTCTTTTATGTGCTCTTGTACAAATGTTGCCATTAGCAGGTCTATCAGTCTAATAGCTGTATCTTCAAGTTAATTACCTTAGTTACTTAAATGTAGCTAATGCACATTTATATAAAAAAAAGGTCAAACCATAAACATAATTATGGAGGTAAAATGTTGAAGATGCATAACAGATTTAAGGGAATTAATAAAGAAAAATACAGCATGTAGAGTCCTAAGCATAAAGTTTACCTTTGAGGAATACATTAAAGTGTCTCTGTCACCACTGGGTGACTAACATTAACCTGAAAAATATAGCATCTAAACATAGTTTTCTGGTAGCCCGTATCCTCAAATGCATCCCCTTTGCTGCTTCCAGCAGCTGCAGGTATCCAACACTTTGGGCATTTTGAATACCTGTACCCCTGCCTCACACTGCAATTCTTCCCACCAGCTTGTACATCTTGTAGCGAGGTCCAAGCCAGTGAGGGGAAATAAAGCATGTAGTGAAAGAAGAAGGTATTCATACACAGTAGCCAAAGATCGCCAAAGGGGTGGCATTTGAAGACATGGGCTGCTGGAAATCTAAGCATAGATGCTATTCTTTTACAGGTTAGAGTTAGTTTTTAAGAGACCCTGTGGCGACAGAGTCCCTTTAAAGTTTGTGACATCAACCACTGTGTTCTGATCCAGGCCTGCGCAAATGCAGTGTCAATCCATACAGGCCTGTCTCGATCAGCTTTCTTGTGTCAAGTGGGTTTTGCATGACCCTTCAAATCCTTGGCTGGATTTGAAGGAGGGAATGTGAGTCCGTAGGAGTACAAAACCTAGCTGAAGCAAATTAGAAGGACATCAACTATATCAAAAGCATCTCAAATTGATGTAAATATCCTAAAACCTGCGGACACTGGCCCTTAGAGAGCCCACTGTGAAATATAACTCATATACCCGCTTAAACATGGTTGTATGGGTGGTAATTTACAGATAAGTATAAAACTTGCAGGTCTGACTGGGGGCAGGGGAGTATACAATAGAAGTGTAACTGCACCAAAGGTGCTTTAAAGGATATGTTTTCCCTTAAAAAAAAAAATTTCACATATTTTTTGTGGGTAAAAAAAAGTGAATTTATATAAATATATATATATATATATATATATACAGTATATATCACATTTTTTAATTGGGAGCCTGTAAAGCATTGCACCCACAATCCAGCAGATCACAGGTGTAATGCAAATCTCCTGCAGACTGTCAGTGTGAGCTGTCTGCTTGTTCCTCATACGGGCAGGCAGGTTCACAATGACAGGAACCATAAATGAACTACCAGCGCTCTAGCACTTCATTGAAAACTACAGCCTCAAAGGTTGTTGTAGTTTTCACATTCACAGAACTAAATTGTGAAAGCGGGAGAAGATCCCTGGCTCACTGTCACTAGAGGCTGCGGATTGGGGAAAGGCTGCAGCAGTGGGAACATGTAACATTTTCCACCCTAAAAATGGGAGGAACATGTAACATGTTCCCAAAGGTGAACTTATCCTTTAAAACCTAATTCTATCCATTTTTGTTTTAAATTTTGGTTAGGGAAATGGCTAATATTTTCATTACATCAATATTTTTGTCTGTGACCCCATTGAGGAGATTTTCCCCTCACTTCATGCAGCAGCAATAAAAATTATCAATATAATTATTATTTTGTTCTCTGTTCCTGTTGGAGAAATTTCCCATCAATACCTTCCCCAACAGTAAATGAATAATAAAATCAATAAACACTTCACAGAGCCTCTAGCCTTTTCTTCTCTATCCAAAATGAAATACATTTAGGTTGGAGTTGGTGCCAAATAAAAAGCTATAGGAAACATGTATTTAGAATGTCATAACATTGTTTTACTAAATGGAAGTAATTGCCTTAATAGAATCTATGAAAGCGGACTGGAGGTAATGAAAAAAATGTTAATAATTTTGAGATCCAGTAGTATCAGACTTCATCCTCTTAGAATGTATATACCTGTAGAAAGTATAAAGATTCAAAGTAATTTTATTAGCAATTTTTTTGCAACTTCTGCATCTTCCAAGTCTAGATGGTTTCCAAAATATCAAAGGGTTTACCCCTTTGCCCAAGCCAACAAAAAGAATACCAACTCAACTTTTACATTAATATACAAACATAGAGGAGTGATGGCAGAAGTGGTCTGTCCATCCATTCAAGCTACAATGTCCTATTTGATATCAACAATAAAAAAGATTTTATTGCTGGTGGTTGCTGCTTTTCTAAATATGCAGCAATGTTATTTACAGTATGTTAGGAGACTTATGGCAAACCCCAGTAAGTATGTTATACTTATGCCCTTTGCCATATATATTTATCTATATGGATTCACTGTCACAGTTTTTACACACATCTATAAACACAGCTAATTTAAAAAAAAAAAAAGAAGTTTGAACTTTTCAAATTCACTGTCCAATCACGACAACTATCTAACCTGTTTTCTGTTATTGCTACAAAATTATAATCTACCTTGCCACTTCTGTTACTTGGATCACTACCATTCCCACTCTCACTACAAAAGTCATTCCCCTGGTTGCTAGGGGCATATTCTGTTGCAGCAATGCCATTCCAGAACTTACATTCTCAATATCAGCCAAGTAGGCTAATGTATTAGCATCAATTAAAGACTTGCCTTCCTGACACTCTTCTCCTTTATTCTGACTGTAACTCATAGATATTCTAACTATCTGTGGATTAGGGTTGCCAGCTCATCCCTTTAAAACCAAACACATATTAATTACACAGGTTCTGGGGCTGATTAAGGTGGTAATTAAACTCACTTAATGCCTTATCTGCAGTAAATTAGCCTCAGAACCTGTGTAATTAATATGTGTTTGGTTTTAAAGGGATGAGCTGGCAACCCTACTCTATCATATAAATAATTTCCATTCAAGTCTATGTAGCTACAAATTGTACCGCACAACACTATACTTGCAGAGGAACCATTTTAAAATTGCATCACAATCATCTTTTTCACACAAATAGAGCTTTCTTTAGTGGTATTTGATAACCACTTTTTTTTTACTTTTTATGATATATTTGAAAAAAGTCAGAAAACTTTGAAAAAAAATGTTGTTTTCTACTTTGTGTTATAAAACATATCCAATGATCATAAGTGTAAATTATTTGGTTTGTGTGAAAGTTTTAGAGTCTATAAACTATGGTAAATATATTTGAAAATTGATCAGTCCTGATGTACTGGTGACCTCATTTCTTGAGGCCCTAAAATGTCAGGACAGTACATATACCCCCCAAAGTACCCCTTTTTTGGAAAGTAAACAGTCTGGGCTATTTAGTAGGAGGCATGGTGAGTTTTTTGAAGTTTTAATTTCTTGTCACTTTTTTTGAAAAATTAAGTACAGCATCATCATATGACTTGTGTGTTGACATTGTGATCATGTGATCGCATAGCGATCATGTGACTCCCTGGCTTCTCATAATGGCCAGCTGCCAGGACACAGGAGTTATGGGACCCAGGGAGTGCGCCAGTGTGCATGTGCTAAGCATGTTTGCTTAACCAGCCTGTGCTGCCTGCAGTACATGTACTGTGGGCCATCCAAAACAGGTTTAACAGCAGAGTGGGGACCATAGTGTTCTAGACTGCCATATATATAGCCACGTGTTTACCTTAAGTGTGCACACATGTCCTACACACAATGTCTATGATCGGGCTGTGATTAGACAATGCAAATTATAGTCAAAATGCACAAAGCCAATTAGAGTGGCGCTGTACTTTGTGACTGCTTTGATGACTAATCACAGCAATCACAACTGTAAACAGTGCAATTGTTTACATTTTAGAGCCCTCCCCTTCCTTTCACAATAAAAGAAGGGTTGGTAGGAGAATTCCATCAAATATTTCTTCAGTCATGTAGGCAGCAGATTTAAGGTGTGCATCCACTTGTGAGATCCACCATTGTGAAGTCTCCTTCATCAGCCACAGTGTTGACACCACCATAACACACTTGCCAGAGACTAAGACCCCACATTAAAAGAGATCAAATAGCGTTGCAGTCTATCATCAGACGAAATGATTCAAAGTCTTTCCTGGCAGGATGGATGATGGACCTACAGCTGAGCATCAAATGCTATGAAGATTACTCTCATAGTCCCACAGACACAGGATGAAAGACATCTTGCAAAGCAACTACCATATGTAGAGACCCAGAGAAACCAGTTATCTGACTAGTAGGACTGTCTTACCTACACTCATACTGGGAAGTATGAGTAGTAGGTATGTCAGTCCTACTAGTAGGATAGCTGGTTTCTCTGGGTCTCTACAGATAGGAATTGCTTTGCAAGATGTCTTTCATCCTGTGTCTGCCCTTAGCTCAGGATTACAGGCAGGAGGTGTGCTTAGCTGAGAAAACCCCTCCTCCCCTCCTTAAGACACCTGGGTTATATGACATCATTTGCCTAGGCATGGAAACTAGGAAGTAACTAAAGAAATATTAAAGTGGAACTGTACTGAGCACCACAAACCAAAATGCTATTTAATTCATTGGTAATATTGAAAGCAAACTCACCCATCCAACCATGTCACTATGCTTTATTTAGCTGAGAAATCAGTTTAAAAAAACACCCTTTAGCATTTCTGAAAGTGGCCATCTTGAGTAAGTACAGATGATTCATTTACTTCCTGGAATCCATTTGCCCTTAGCTCAGGCATTGGCTGACCTGAGAACCCTCTCTCCTCTCCTGAATACTGCTGTGGCATCATTTGACTAGGCGTGGAAACCAAGAAGTAACTGAAGAAACGTATACAAAAGTTAAAAACAAGTCAATATGAAATACTTTCTTATCCGTTTACAGATGCTAGCAGTATAAGGATTAAACATAGTCCATGTTGATTGAGGGAGTGAGGTATCACTTTAAAGAGGACAAATAGAAAGTGATTCTCTCTAATGAGGACACAGCAGCAATAACTTGACATGTGTTCTAATCCCACTCCACTTTGCTCCATCCAAAAGTATACACTACAGTGCCTAAAGTATTGGGACACCCCTCCAAACCATTGAATTCAGATGTTCCAATCACCTCCATGGCCACAAGTGTATAAAATCAAGCACCTAGGCATGCAGACGTCTTCTACAAACATTTGTGAAAGAATGGGTCACTCTCAGGAGCTCAGTGAATTGAAGTGTGGTACTGTGATAGGTTGCCACCTGAGCAATAAGTCCATCCTTAAAATTCCCTTGCTACTATATATTCCACGGTCAACTGTTAGTGGTATAACAGAGTGGAAGCAACTGAGAACAACAGTAACTCAACCACAAAGTGGTAGGCCACGTAAAATGACAGAGCGGGGTCAGCGCATGCTGAAGTGCACAGTGTGGAGAAGTCTCCAACTGTCTGCAGAGTCATTAGCTAAAGACCTCCAAACTTCGTGTGGCCTTCAGGTTAGTACAACAGCAGTGCATAAAGAGCTCCATGGAATGGGTTTCCATGGTCGCATCGAAGCCTTACCTCACTAAGTGCAATGCAAAGCTTCGGATGCAGTGGTGTAAAGTATGCCACCACTGGACTCTAGAGCACTGGAGACGTGTTCTCTGGAGTGACAAATCATGCTTCTCTGTCTGGCAATCCAATGGACATATCTGGGTTTGGCAGTTTCCAGGAGAACAGTACTTGCCTGACTGCATTGTGCCAAGTGTAAAGTTTGGTGGATGGGGGATTATGGTGAGGGGTTGTTTTCAGGGGTTGGGCTTAGTCCCTTAGTTCCAGTGAAAGGAACTCTTAAGGCTTCAGCATACCAAGACATTTTGGACAATTTCATGCTCCCAACTTTATGGGAACAGTTTGGGGATGGCCCCTTTCTGTTCCAAAATGACTGCGTACCAGTGCACAAAACAAGGTAGGAAATGGATGAGTGAGTTTGGGGTGGAGGAACTTGATTGGCCATTAAAGTTCATGTAAAGGCAGGCATCCCAAAACTTTCAGCAATATAGTGTGTGTGTATATGTTTTATAAATATATACAGGGTGTCCCTAAAGTCTGGAGGCATAGGAAATAGCACTAACTATATGTTTTTTTTTCAATATGCATTTTGCCTATGCATCCAGGCTTTAGAGACACTATATATATATATATATATATATATATATATATATACAAATAAGTAAGAACAGGATCTCCAGATCTTGCAATAAAGTTTTTTTTTACATCAAATATACATCTTCATACAAAAATAGCACAATTGCACCGTTTCAAGCATATCATTGTTCTTCATCAAGTTAATGTAATTTTGTTACTATTGAACTACTCTATACATCAAAACAGGGTGTGGCTACACAGGTGTATCCCCTATACCAAATTACAGAGAGCCACACAGAAAAATCACTTCTAAGTATGCAAAATAGAAAATTTTCATGCAGTCTAACAAATTATTATACATTTGTAGAGAAAATTTCTTTCCAAAACTACCTAACAAAAATGAAACCTATTTATATATAAATTAAATAACCACCAACATAAACCAAAATTCAGCAATATATGTTTTATATATAGATTATATACTGTATATAAAAAGTTTTGCTATACAATAAATATTGCTAGAAGAGAGCTCCATATGTCTAAAAAAAGTATATAACATTCACTTGGATGTGGTTAAACCGGAGTTCCACCCAAAAAGGAAAGTTCCGCTTTAATGCTTTGTCCCCTGCTCCCAATAAGGATTGCCACCTTTGGGGAGCGGGGGGGGGGGGGAGTTGTCCTCCCTTCCTTCCTCTCCATAGTCCCAAAAGACTATGGGGCCATTCACAAAGCGCAGTGCTTCTCGCACATGCGCAGTGGGCACCCGGCTAGAAACCGCAAGCTGTCAGAGCTGGGTGCCCACATTAAAGATGCCGGCACCAGGGAGAGAAGACGGCCAGTGAAACCAGCGGTGGTGAGGACACCGCTGGACCGAGGGACAGGTAAGTGTCTTTATTTTTAAAGTCAGCAGCTACAGTTTTTGTAGCTGCTGACATATTTATTTTTTTTGCAGCTGGAACTCTGCTTTAAGCAACAATATTTAACTAAAAAACGTAAATGTATGAAATAGCCACAAGAACAACAGACGTTTTAAATAGAAAGTGATTTTGTTCATTGTTCTAAATTTAAATGTGCTATTTTTGTCTTTTAAATTTACTACATCCAAATATATGTATCCAAACATGCTAAATCCGAAATATCTGAAAATATAGAGTAAAAATAGAAACAACGCAAATAGAATGCAATTATGGTTGTTGTAATGTTAATAATACCAAGAGAAAAGGGTCAAAGACAGCTTAATGATTCTTTTGGATGTTGAACTCTGAAAAGAAAATCCATCATTATTAAATCAATTACACCTTTTTGGCTAGAAATACGTGTGTGTTATTAGTTTCTTTATCCAATACATATATCCCAACAATAAAAAACAGAATTTCTATAAATATTACTTCAAAAAGCATTGTTTGTTTGTTGCCAATGCAGCCCGAAAGTTATAAATAGAATTTTCCGTGCTTACGCAAATTATGAAGTCTATGAGTTTTTATATTACGGTCACATTTGGCCTCATTTCCAAAAACGAGAGAAAGAAAAACTAATAGTGTTGTTCATTGCAACCAGATGGTAGTGTGAAGTAAGAAACTGACAAATGGAATGTGATTGGCTACGCATCCACTATCCTTTATTTCCTTTACTTGTTCACACACGTATTTCTAAAATGTCTTACTTATTGTAAATTGTTGTGAAAAGTTTAGATATTTATCAATAAACTAATATCTTAGTGCTTATTTTTGTATGTGGACCACTTTAGAAGACCTAGTATGTAAGAATCAGATATCAAACCCTTTATTACAGAACTTGTAGAATGTCTTAATTTTTCATTGAAATCATGGTAAGGTCCTAATGCTACGTACCAGAGGTCAGAGACTATAGTGTGCAAGTGCAGTTTCACCTACAGCAGCCCCCATTTCCTTGAACTTGGGTTCAGACTGATGCGGTGCGGAATTCTCACCGGTTTGTGTGCGAATTCCGCACTGCATCACAATCGCACCCTGTTCATGCGAACCTCTGCAGGTGTGTATGTTAAGTTAAAGTCCACTCAAAAGTGGAAGCTCCGCTTGTTTGCCTCCCCCCCTCCACTTCCATATTTGGCATCTTTTGGGGGGGGGGAGGGAGCGGATACCTGGTTTTGACAGGTACCTGCTCCCACTTTCGGCTCAGTTCGTCGCGGGAAAGTGAGCCGGAAGTTCGGCCCCCTCCTCCATCCCGCAGTCTCCTGGGAACTGTCATCAGCCTAGTGCCCACAGTAGAGATGCCGGTTCCATGGAGGAGAGAAGGGGAGAAGGGATGGCGCGGGTGAGAACATAGCTGGGCTCCGGGACAGGTAAGTGTGTGTTTATTAAAAGTCAGCAGCTACAGTTCGCAAAACGCAATGCGATATGCAGAATCAGATCGCATGGGTATGAATACACGAATGATCCGATTCTAGTGTGGTCCTCTACCTTTTTGATGTGGATGTGGTGCGATTTGCAAATCTATGGCTCAAACCGCACCGCAGAGAATTTGCATGTGATTTGCACAGGAATGCAGTGGGGTTCCTGTGCAAATCACATGCGATATGCCGCACCGCAGAAGTGTGAACCCAGGCTAAAGGATAAGTTAATTTTTTGCACAGAAATGCATATTTTTTTTGCCTGCAGGAGCCTGGAAAGCATTGTACCAGCAATCAGTAGATCGCTGATGCCATGCAGGTCTCCTGCAGACCTGTCAGTACGGGATGTACAGGCAAGCAGATATACTAACAGGAAGAATCAATGAACTACCACGGCGCTCCACAGCACTGTGGTAGTTCATTGAAACCTGCAAGCCAACAGTCACTAAGACTGTCGGGACTTGTAGTGAATTCAGTCATGGAAATCTGTGTATGAATAACACAGCCGTGTGGGAAGGGCACTCACAGCCATGACGCTTTCAAATTTGACAGATAGTGCAGGGGAACGTTTCCCCCCTACTTCTGTCAGAGGGAGGGGGGGCAGTGGGCGGCAGTTGCAGTATTGGGAACATGTTATGTATTCCACCCTAAAAATGGGTGGAACATGTAACATGTTTCCAAAGGTGAACTTATCCTTTAGGGCTGGTTCACACTATAAATACACAGTATACACAACCAGATGTGTTCCGGATGCGTTTTTGGATGCATGTTTATGATGCGTTTTTTGCACATTCCGGTGCGTTTTTTATGCGTTCCAGTGCGCTTTGTATGCATTACAGTTAATTTTTTTCCCCTCTCCTTTTCCTCAATTTAAATAGGGACATGTGCGTTCCAGTGATTTTGGTGCATTCCGGTGCATTATTCATGCTTTTTACCACGTTCCAGTACAGTTCTGTGCAGAAAAAATGCAGCCTGTTCTACTTTTTTTTTCTGCAACCGGAACGCACTGAAAGTACAAGCACTGATGTGAACTATGACATTGACAACCATATAATCTACTTTCTGTATGTTTTGGATGCAGAAAAAAAGCAACTGAAACGCATGTAGGCCCTTAAAGACTTTTTTGAAAAAGCCATTAAACAATGTGCAATACTAATACAAGGCAACACATTAAATAAAAAAAAAGTTTTTTAAAATGTTAACAAGTGATCAAATGAAAGCTATTAAAGTGGAACTAAACATTTTCAATCAGCATTAGCTATTTTGAATCCTTATGCTGTCATCCTTAGTAATTAGAAGAAATACTAGATTTAATTGTTATAATCTTTTTTTTGTGTACATTTCTTCCATTGCTTCCTGGCCTCTGACCTAGGCTGAAGCAATGTCTCACATCTCAGGAGTCTTTATGGCATCTTTTTCTCTTTCATCTGGAGGAGGGGAGGAAGGGCTTTCTCAGCTATGCATACCCTCCTGCCTGTATGTCCGAGCTAAGGGCAGATGGATTCCAGGAAGTAAATGCTACATGAATTGTTTGCCCTTACTCAAGATGATCATGACTATAATACTAGAGGGTGTTTTTAACCGCTTCCCGTCCGCCCTATAGCGGAAATACTGCTACAGGGCGGCACAGGTGTGTAAAATCACGTGTGTATATATGTGTGATTTTGCATTTCCAGGTAGGGGGCGCTCGCAAGCCACGCACATGCCCTACCCGTGCCTTTTGTGGCCGCGGCTGTCAATCACCGGGTCTGGGCCAGTAATTACTCGCCGACTCCCAGTGATTTCCGAAGACAGGGAGGAGGACTGTTTTGTTTACTAACAGTCCTGCTCCCTTTCAGCTCGGGCACACTGCTCTAGAGTGAATTACAGTGAAGCACAATGACACAGCCCCCTAGTAAAACACTTCCTGCACACAGTTAACCCTTTGATCGCCCCTCATATTAACACCTTCCTGCCCAGTGCCATTAGTACAGTTTCAGTGCTTTTTTTTTAGCACTAATCACTGTAGTGGTGTCACTGGGGATATCAGTGACACAAAGTCAATTCCCCCCAGTGTCAGAATGTCCGCCGCAGTCCCACTATAAGTAGCTAATCGCTGCCATTACTAGTAAAAATAAAATAAAATTCCAGTATATATAACACCATTTGTAAACGCTATAACTTTCACGTAAACCAATTAATTTACACGTATTGGGATTTTTTTAAACAAAGACAGTACTGACCTCGCTCTTTGCTAACAGGATCGATCCCTCTGTTAGCAGAGAGCGAGGTCAGTACTGCTCCAGGAGTTGGCAGAGCACAGACCGGAGAAGACACCGGTCCCGCAGTCGTAATAGAAAGAGCAGGGTCCAGAGAAAATCCAGACATCTTGGCTGAGTTAGAGAAACAGGAGTCTCACAAAGGAATCTAATGAAGGAGAAAAGCTGCTGACCTATTTGAAATTAGGGATCCAGGGTGATCCTGCAAGCCTGCTGGCCCCTAGGGGTCACCGGGAGGAGGTGAGGAGGCAATCTAGCCACCTTTAGGAGAAGAGTTTGGCACTAACCACAAATTTTTTATCACCACACATCGCATGGTTATATTTATCACCTGATGGACTGTGTTTTTCATTGATTATCCAATAAATTTGATTATATGTTTTTTGCACCTGTTTTGGCACTTTAGCACTTTTTTCACTTTGCATATGGTGCAATATTACTTGGTCACTTTATATTATATTTTTATGTATAAGCATGATTTTGATCATTGATCCTAGACACTAGATTAATTGTATATGTGATCACTTGAGGTCCATATGATACACAGTTATTTATTATACATTGATATTTATTTTATATCATTTATTTGGGAGTATTTCATGGATTATATTATATGAATTGGTCACATTTATATATATTTCTATGTTTATTTATTCATTTATTTATTTGGTCACATATTTATATTTTTACATTTATTGATCTATATATTTATATATTTATTTTGAGTGCATTTATTTAGAGCGCCACACTATTTATTTATAGAGTTTACACTGTATTAGGTATCAGCAGGGGAGTGTTGGCAGCTTAAGGTTGGTCTTTCACCATTTGTAGCGCAGGAGGATTTCTGACTATTTATCGACTAATAATAAATATACTGTATACGGTGACTAAAGTGCATCATTAGTAAAAATGCAAATCAAGTCCAGAAAATTGGGTGATCCATACTTCGTGCTGGTAATCATAAATGGTGAGGGCTGGTAATATGATTGCACTCACAAGAAGCACACAGGATATGCGCATATATAAAAATATCCAACAGTGGTCATTGGGGTCTGGGCAGGGGCTGTGGGGTCATCAGGCACTATGGAGAAAATTGGGTGATCCATACTTTGTGCTGGTAATCATAAATGGTGAGGGCTGGTAATATGAGTGCACTCACCAGAAGTGCACAGGATATGCGCATATATAAAAATATCCAACAGTGGTCATCGGGGTCTGGGCAGGGGTTGCGGGGTCATCAGGCATATTCAAGGCACACAAGGTAACTCCACTCCTTCACAGGGCACACTCAGCTCCTAGGGACAGCTCACCATTGTCATAAGACCATCAAACCAGGAATACCACAGGGACAGTTCCACGTTGGTAACAGACCACCAGAACAGAAGCATCAGGGTTTGGGGGATATCTCCACCTTAGGGGCTCGCATAATATAAGCCAGAGACAGATAGGTGCTAATAGTGTAGTAATTCTTTAGTAAAGTAGCAGCACAAACTTAATAAGAAAGCACTCACATTGAGATAGGAACAGGTAAAATGGCCGCCGGCCTTCCTGACAGCCATGTGCAGCGTGACATCACTCTGGTAGGCTCCTACTGATGCGTTTCGTGCACCAGCACGTTATCAAAGGGATGAGCCTACCCAAAGCACGCCATGACTTAAATAGTCCCCCGAGCATGTGCGAGTGAGCATCATGACAGCGTACCGCGCATGCACGAGCGGGATAGACGCGGGGAAAGGACAATACGTCCAAGTTCCTGCGGAGAAGATAGCGGAGGTCTGAATTGGCCAGGTGGCTATAATAATATAAACATAAAGGTGCCAAAAATTGTATGGAAATAAAAAGGAAACGATCCTGGATAGAACCTATGGACCGCCATGATATTGGAGGCTAAATAGGGGACCATATTAATGGAAGCTGCCATTTTGTTGGAGACCAAGACAGTCTCCAAACGATAGTAGACTTATTAAAATTAAATTTTATGTCTAGAACGATGGGCTACAAATCTCAGCTGATATGGCATGAGAGTTAAAAAGATATAATCAGCAAACAGCCTTATAATTAATATGTGACTTATATAAGAGAATCAAAAGCACAGAAGCTGCCATTTTCTTGGAGACCAACATCCATGCCGTCATAGACAAATATTAGTACATCATTAGATGTCCATTATGAAAACGGACTACAAGTCACAAACAAATACAGCATGAAAAATAAAAATGTATATAGCCAACTGGTCAATAAATAACCTATAAAACATAATGCAAAAAATATAACACTATGGAGATAAAACAGTGAGTGCTAAGCAAAAGTTAATGAAACAATTGAAATGATCACACAGGTAAAAGTGATATTAAACTTAAAATATGATAGTATACTATTATTTAAGTAAATATGGTCCAAAACATAAAATGTTAAAAATAATCTGATGTTACAAATACAGTAAATAAGCGTGAAGACCAGACCGATAATGATTCAACAAGACTCATGTCATATAACTAGATGACTAATCATAAATAAAGCAAAAACAGACATAATAGCACACAAAATAGATGTTCAGACTCCAAACTAGTATGAAAAAAGTTTTTTTTGATGTTAAAACAAAAACCCCTTGATAAAAGGTTAAAAACATAGACAAAGCAAGTAAACGTATAAATATAGATGCATAAAAATAGTAAATGCATTACATTAGATGTGTATGAAATAAATAAAAACAACTCTAAAAATGTAAAAAATGGTGATAAAAGGTGAGAACAATGATAAAAGAAAGGACAGGATCTAACTATTATCTATGAAACAGTTTATGTCCAGATCAATGTTAAGGCCATTAGGAGAGAGGGACTTTAATTCTATAATCCACTTGGTCTCTAATTGTGAGACGGCCCTCCGTTTATGGCCACCCCTCCAGTGCGGTTTAATAAGGTCAATTCCAACAAACTTCAGATTGGTTGGGTCTCTATAGTGATAATCTCTGAAATGCTTAGAGAGGGAGTGTTCCTTGTAACCCCTGTTAATATTGTAAATATGCTCTCTAAGCCTATCTCTTATCCTTCTAGTGGTTCTGCCGTTGTACTGTTTCTTGCATGGACATTCAAGCAAGTAAACCACATGGGTACTATTGCATGTGATAAGAGAATTAATATTGTAAAATTTACCCATTGTGTTGGATGTAAAATCAGTAACTGTGTGCTTATGAGAACCATTATACAAACAGGCCATACATTTATTGCATGGAAAGAAACCTTTTAATCCAAAGGAAAATGATAAATTCTTAGGCGGGTCAACTACATTAGGTGCCAAAGTGTGTCTCAGAGAAGGGGCTTTTTCGAAAGGTAATTTCTGGATGGTTAGATAGAATATCACCTAAGACTGGGTCATTTTTTTAAATTGCCCAGTTCTTTCTAATACTTTTTGTCACCTCTTTGTGTTGTGTTGAGAAATTTGTGATGAAGGGGCAAAAACGTTCAGACCTTACTTTTTTATCTGACGTAAGTAAGTCAGATCTATTTCTAGCACCCACTTTCTTGATAGTGTTATTCAGAATAGAATTGTCATAGCCTTTTTCTAAAAACCTGTTTTTAAGAACATCTGCTTGACAGTATCATCAATATTTGCACAGTTTCTACGTAACCTGAGGAATTGTCCCTTAGGAATATTATTCAGCCACACAGGATGGTGGCAGCTGTCTGTAGGTAAAAAGCTATTTCTATCCGTGCTCTTAAAGTAAGTTTTAGTAATGATACTGGTCCCGTCAGTTAAATCAAGAAAATTGATCTCAATAATAACCTTCAATAACCTTCAATACTGGAAGGTTAATTTAATATTAAGATCATTAAAATTTAAAGTTGTAAAAAAGTTTAATAAAGAGAATTCGTCACCTTGCCTTAAAAGAAAAATGTCTTCTATGTAACCACGGTAAAATACAAGGGAGGGCCATTCTCTTGAGTAAATGAGGTCCTCCTCCCACCTGGACAAAAATAAATTAGCTAGACTGGGCCAAATTTTGCTCCCATAGCAACTCCAGTAATTTGGAGGTAAAAAGCATGGTTAAACCAGAAATAGTTGTGGTACATAGCGAAATTTAATAGGTCTAAAATAAACATTTTTTGTCGTCCAGGTATGTCTATGGCCGCATGAAGGTAAAATCTAACGGCTTCCATGCCGTCTATATGTTTGATATTGCTATATAAAGCTGAAACATCCACTGTAACTAGATAGGTAGAGATGTTAACCTTGACAGCCTTCAAGTCAATTAATACTTGCTTTGTGTCTCTTAAATAGGCAGGCGTAGTGGTACCAATGGTTGAAAGAAAAAATTTATATATTTACCGATCCAAGAGTTAAGAGAGCCAGTGCCACTCACAATTGGTCTCCCGGGAGGGCAAATTGGATCCTTATGGATCTTGGGGAGGCAGTATAGGACAGGAAGTCTCGGGGCAACCGGATACAGAAAATCCTTCTCTTTTTTTGTGATCACTCCTTCCTCATAAACTTTTAAAATGAATTGCTTCAATTCTCTTTTGAAAGGAATAATGGGATTTTTTGGGAGTGGTTTGTATGTATCCTTATCATTTAAAATATTATATACTTGGGTCATATAGTCTTTTTTTTTTTTTTTTTTTATATACAAACAAAATGCAGCACTCTAAAGGGAATGATGAAGAGTGATAATAAACACAGTCCAGTGAAAAACAGTGCTCCGTGATTCCCAGTGCAAATGGCAGAAATTCACACTAACCAGAACGCGTATAAGTAATACGCATGTGTATATATATCCTGAAGACTCCCCTCTCCTCTCAGGTCTGGTCAGAGAAATAGCTGGGAAAGATGGAAATCCTACGCCCTCATGTGGTGAAAGAGTGGTCCTGCAGGTCAGGGAAGTGTCAATCTGGATGAGCCTCCCCTTTCACAGGAGCTGACACAGGGATCACTAGGGCTGCAGGAATTGAAGAAGCTCCTCACAGGAGACATAGGGAAGCAGTCATAGTGTAGTAGGTAAAGATTTTATTCAAAACACAGGTGCAGAATGAACATCACATAGCCAAGTATGAAAAACACACTGACCCTTTAAAAAGTTAAGGTGGCCGCCGGGCCTCCTCGTGGCACCGGCGGCTTAGTGTCAACGGCGTCCTGGGCTCCACTGACGCGTTTCGTGCGCACGCACTTCTTCAGAGGTGGAACATAGGACTGCCGTGACCATCTCCTCGTACATATGTACCGTATCTGGCGCATGCGCACTGGTGTGGCGCCATCTTGCTGGAGTCCCGGCGTCCGAATTAACCAAGTGCGCATGCGCGGGTGCCATTTTACCATGGGCAAAAAAGTGCATAGGCAACTAGGGTGCGGTTCCATGTGGCTGGAGCCCGGGCGTCCGTATTGCGCAAGAGCGCATGCGCGGGCGCCATTTTACCGTGTGCTAATGGTGCGATTTAGCAAGCACTATTCGGGACAAAGTCCCTGCGGCCAAATGTCACTAACGATATTAGACAATTGTAAAGTGAGTAATGGTATAATGGAAACCCCATCTAAGGGTATCAAATGCAAAATAATGCACAAGAGAGGGGAATATATAAAAAGGGGTGCAATAATAATGTACAATAGCCAGATCGAGGATTAGCAAAAATACTGGTAAGTGTAATGGTATCATGCATATGGGGCCATTAAATCCATAAGTCCCAATGCATAAAACAAAATTAACGGTTAAAAGTTGATATACTTAATCAAATTAAACCGTATACATAGGAAGTGATCCTATATACAGGGCAAAAGCAACATGGTAAAATGGAATTTTAATAAAATCTATAAAATGCATATCACATGGAGATTAATCAAAAAAATCATGTGTGGCAATTAAAACTATACTTGTTAAAACACAAAATGATGAATAAATATATCATACCCCTATATCATAAAAGGTCATGAGTGGAGAAAAGTCATAATGTGATTGGCACTAACCAAATGGATATGGAAAGACCTGCTTGAAATCAAAGCTAGTGTCATATAAACGCATATAACGAATGGTCAGAAATATTAATTGCACTGAATATAGAGAATCTGAAAATATGGTCTAATCCAGTCCTCTTATCCATCCTGTGTATGTGTATAAATATTGCATATATATAGGAAAAATAAGATGGTAACGAAGTCAATATCCCGCCATCATATGGAGATAATTCTTATAATAAAGAAAATGTTATCAGCATGGTTGGCTGAGCATCGCAGGATCAACTATTGTCAATATAACAGTTGACATCCAGTTCGATGTTCAGACCTGCAGGGTATAAGGTATCCAATTCGAAGATGTATTTTGTCTCTTATTGTGAGACGGCCCTAGTCTTGAGAGTTCCTCTCCAGTGTGAAGTTACAACATCGATGCCAACAAATCTCAGACTAGTGGGGTCTCTATGGTGGTGTTTCCTATAATGGAGGGACAAGGAATGTTCCTTGTACCCCTTCTTTATGTTGTTGACATGCTCCCGAAGGCGGTCCCTAAGCCGCCTAGTTGTCCTCCCAATGTATTGCTTAAGGCAGGGGCATTCTAGTAGATACACAACATATCTGCTATTACAGCAGATAAATTTATCAATATTATGCGATCTCTTAGTTTGGTTAGATGTAAACGTATCTATCCTTCTTTTCCTCACACCATTACACTTGCAGGCAATGCATTTATTACAAGGGTAAAATCCCGTGTGGTTGAACAGAGTAGGAGGTGGTGTGGGCATGGTGACAACATTGGGAGCTATTTTGTCCCGCAAGGTGGATGATTTACGGAAGATGACTTCAGGTTTCTCTGGAAGTACCTTAGCAAGGGTGGCGTCAGCCTTCAAGATCCCCCAGTTTTTAGTAATTATGTGTTTAATAGATCTGTGTTGAACCGAGAATGTCGTAATAAATGGACAAACCAGATTTTTAGGTGGTTTAGTTTGGGTGTTTAGTAATTCCTGTCTGTCCGTGTTGGCTACTAATTCCATAGTAACATTCAAACTCTCCCTATCGTAACCCTTTTCAAGGAATCTTTCTTTGAGAATGTTGGCCTGTGTATGGTAAGTATCAATACTGGTGCAGTTTCTCCTGAGCCTGAGAAATTGTCCTTTCGGTATACCTGCCAACCAACTAGGGTGGTGACAGCTTCCGAGGGGGATGAAACTATTGCGATCAGTTGGTTTAAAAAAAGATTTAGTAGTGATGTGCCCATCGAAATGTAATAACGTGAGGTCTAAGAAATCGATTTCAGTGTTGCTGTAGTTGTATGACAATTTAATATTCACTTTATTGTTGTTAAGAGTGGTAAAAAAGTTGATAAGGGACTGCTCCGTGCCATTCCAAAATAGAAGCACGTCATCAATGTACCGCTTATAAAAAAGTAATTCAGGCCAGTCCATAGCATAAATGTTATCCTCCTCCCAGTAGGACATAAACAGGTTGGCCAGGCTGGGGGCAAACTTTGCCCCCATGGCAACCCCCTTGACCTGCAGATAATAATTACTATCAAACCACATATAGTTTTTAGACATAAATAAATGGCAAAATTCAACAGTTCTAATATGAAATCGATATGTGGGAGGGTTAATGCACTATCATGTGTGAGATAGTGTTTGGCAACAGTCATCCCATCTTTATGATTAATGTTACTATACAACGCCTCAACATCCGCCGTCACCAAAAAAGCAGATGGAGGGATAGAGATATCTTTGATGGAATTAAGGACATGCTTAGTGTCTCTTAAATAAGATGGGGTATGAAGTACTAGTGGTTGTAAATGCTGGTCGATGTATGCACCAATTCTCGAACAGAGTGAATCGATCCCACTCATTATCGGTCTGCCCGGGGGTTTTAATGGATTTTTGTGCACTTTTGGCAATATATATAAGACCGGCAAGCGAGGGGCCTTAGGACACAAGAATTCCTTCTCCTTTTTATTAGCAATTAATCTGTCATATCCATTTTTGATAATGGTCTTAAGGTTGCGTTTATATTCAGATAGGGGATCCCTGTGAAGCAATTGGTACGTTGACTTATCCTCAAGGATATTATATACTTCTGCTGTATAATCACTTTTATTTAAAATCACTACCCCTCCCCCTTTATCCGCCGGTCTCACTACAAGGTCTTTTTTCTCCAAAAGGGATTTAATCGCTGCATCCGTTTTATGGTCTTTATATATTCTCTTAGTGGGAAGATTTTTTAAGTCTTTCAGTACTTGATCTTTAAATAAACCCACAGCCGAATTACTCTGTGGTGGAGGATTGAAAGTGGATGCATTGGAAAGAGAAGTATATTGACTGGAAGAATGTTTGGTGATAGGGTTATTCAAAAAATACCTTTTAATGGATAACTTTCTTGCGAATTTCTGAATGTCAATAAAGGCCTGAAATTTGTTCATAGGCCTAGCAGGAGCAAATTTCAACCCCTTATCCAGGAGACTTAGTTCATTGTCAGAAAGGGAAGCTGCACTGAGATTAAAAATGCCCCTCCCTATCATGTTCTTCTTCGTTTTGTTGGATCTATTGATTCTCCTCCCTCCCCTCTTGGCTCTATATTGTTGCTTCGTTTTCGTACCCTGCCCCTCTCTAAAAAATGATGTCTGTTATTAGGACGGGTATCAGGGGTTCTCGGGGTGGGGGGTGCGTGATAATCATTATATGGTGGTCTCCAATATTGGTTATGGTAGTCACTAGGATAATAATCTCTATAATACCCTTGTTGTGGGGAATTGTAATAATGATAATCACTCGGGTTGTGAAAAGAATTCCTCTGAGGGTGGGCAGAGCCCTGATGATAATTGTTCTTGTGATAAGTCTTACGTTTATTAGACTTATGATGGGTATTATGTGAAGCAGGGTTTCCAGGTTTAGAATGGGCATTTGGATGCCATCTATTGTCCCTGGAGCCAATATTCCTATCAGATAATTCAGATAATGGTTGGAATTTATTCTGAGTGGTGATGTTGTATCCTACTTTATCAGGGTTAGAAGGTCTGACCTTACTCTGTGGATTCGTGAGGTTTTGCTGACCTTGTTTATGAACTGGAGTAGGGGGTGGATAAGGACCACTACTGCCTGCCATATTATTGGTGTCCAAAATTTGCCATTTGAACACCTGTTGTGCTTGGTAATCAGCCAGGTCTCTACTATATTTCTTTCTTTTTTTGTTTTTTTGCTCCAGATCAACATTTTCCAAATGTTTTTTTAATTTATTGGATTCAGTGATATAGTCCCTGTTTGTTTTATAGGGGGTGAGTTTATCTTTTACCAAGTTGATCTCTTTATCCAAATAAATCAGTTTTTTCTTTTTCCTAATAATTAAAAATTTGAGCAAATCAGTACCAACCATGTTGAAATAATGATACCATTCCAACAGTGATGAGGTATCATCGGTGTCAGGGGAAATATCCCATCTGAGTGATCTAGGAACCATTGTTCCTTAACATATTTCTCAAGAATGGAAATATCCCAAATGGTCTTAATTTCAGAGGTAGTGAGATTATGCAGGTGAATGAACAACCCCCTAAGATCTTCTGTCTCATTTACTTGTGTGAATATATCATCCGGTATTAGTCTTTTTTATTCAACACTACCACTCCCCACCCCCTTTGTCTGCCGAGCAGATGACAAGGTCTTTATTTAGCAGTAAAGTTCTTATACCTTCATTAATTTGATGCTGATTATTCCAATTTTTTACTTTTATTTTCTCTAAATCTTTTAAAACCATATTTTTAAAAATATTTATGTGTGAATGTGAAGGGGGATTAAAAAGTGAAGCATTTTTTAAATTTGAGATTTTTATGTCTCCATGCTTACCACTATTGGATTCACGTGTGAGGGGATTGTTTAAAAAATACTCAGGAGGGAAAGTGGTTAAAAAAGATTTCTCAACAAAATAAAGCAAACAGACATGGACAGATGGGTGAGTTTGCCTAAATAAATTGACTTTTGCAGTTTGTAGTGCTCAGATGCAGTTTAATTCTACTTTAAGACCCCGGTCGCACTTTGCATGTGATTTACATGCCATGCGACTTGAAAATTGCATGCCAAGACGCACCCTATTGTCCGCAATTACAACGATCATATCGGTGCGGTTCTGACTTGGTTGGAGCTGCACCGATTTCTAAAGTAGTGCATGCACTACTTTCGGTGCGATTTTTGCATAGACATCTGTGTCAGATGTCTTGCAAATCGCACCTCAAATCGCAATGACAACCCAACTTTGAAATCGTGAGACTTACAGTGAAGTCACACTAGTTCAAAGTAAGGATCGAAGTGACTAGGGTGTAAGCATTGCACCCAAGGGGTGGAGTAGGAACCTCCTTGTGATAATCAGCAGCATCTTCTGATGCCACATACCCCAGCTGCAACTTGGCAACTTGACCACTCCCCTGTATCTCCAATTTAGAAAGGAGAGATTCTCACTGGTCCCTTTGTGTGCCGATTGGCAGCTACTGCTGACATCACATCCCAGCTGCTGTAAGGCCTCTTTCACACTGGTATGTCTGTTTTTCATCTGTTCGTTTATAGATGAAAAACAGACACCCATGTATTTCTATGGACTATCGGATGTAAACGGATGATCATCCGTTTACATCCATTAATGTCCACATTTGTTATCATCCGTTTTTTTGAATGGAAGAAACCCCTTTTTTTCTTCCTTAAAAAAAAAACGTAATGGACAAAAAACGGATATAAACGGATTAAAAAACTGATGTAAACTGATGAAAAATGGATGTTCAGTGAAGGAAATAAGTATTTGATCCCCTGCTGATTTTGAATGTTTTCCCACTCACAAAGAAATGATCAGTCTAAAAATCAAATGGTAGGTGTATTGTAAAACAGAGACAGAATAGAAACAAAACATTCTAAAGAAATGCATGTCTAACAAACTATGCACTGATTTGCATGTTCATGAGGGAAATAAGTATTTGATCCTCTTCACAAAACATGACTTAGTACTTGGTGGCAAATCCCTTGTAGGCAATCACAGAGGTCAGACGTTTCCTGTAGTTGGCCACCAGATTTGCACACATTCTGGGATTTTGGCTCACTCCTCTTGGCAGATCCTCTCCAACTCTTTAAGGTTTGTTGGCTGACGTTTGGCAATTTGAACTTTCAGCTCCTTCCACAGATTTTCAATCGGATTAAGGTCTGGAGACTGGCTAGGCCACTCCAGGACCTTAATCTGCTTCTTCTTGAGCCACTCCTTTTTTGCCTTGGTCGTGTGTTTTAGGTCATTGTCATGCTGGAACACCCATCCACGACCCATTTTCAAGAAGGGAAGAAGGTTCTCACCCAAGATTTGATGGTACATTGCCCCGTCCATCGTCCCTTTGATGCGGTGCGGTGCACCCCCAAAGCAGAATGTTTCCACCACCATGTTTGACAGTTGGGATGGTATTCTTGGGGTCATAGGCAGCATTCCCCCTCCTACAAACATGGTGAGTTGAGTTGATGCCAAAGAGCTTGATTTTGGTCTCATCTGACCACAACACTTTAAACCAGTCCTCCTCTGCATCATTCAGATGTTCAGTGGCAAACTTCAGATGGGCCTGGACATGTGCTTTCTTGAGCAGAGGGATCTTGCGGGCACTGCAGGATTTCCATCCTTGTCGGCGTAGTGTGTTAACAATTGTTTTCTTGGTGACTGTGGTCCCAGCTGCCTGGAGATCATTGACAAGATCCTAATGTGTAGTTCTGGGATGATTCCTCACTGTTCTCATGATCGTTGACACTCCACAAGGTGAGATCTTGCATGGTGCACCAGACCTAGGGAGACTGACAGTTGTTTTGTGTTTCTTCCATTTGCGAATGATTACACCAACTGTTGTCACTTTCTCACCAAGCTGCTTGGAGATAGTTTTGTAGCCCAGTCCAGCCTTGTGTAGGTCTACAATCTTGTCCCTGACATCCTTGGACTGCTCTTTGGTCTTTGCCATGGTGGAGAGTTTGGAATCTGATTGTTTGATTGCTCCTGTGGACAGGTGTCTTTTATACAGATAACAAAATGAGATTAGCAGCACTCCCTTTAAGAGACTTCTTCTAATCTCAGCTTGTTACCTGTAGTAGCCAGAAATCCTGCTGAATGATAGAGGATCAAATACTTATTATGGGCAAACATTCAAAATCAGCAGGGGATCAAATACTTATTTCCTTCACTGTGTATATATACAGTTGTGTTCAAAATAATAGCAGTGTGTTGAAAAAAGTGAATAAAGCTCAAAATCCTTCTAATAGCCTTTATTTCCATACACACAAATGCATTGGGAACACTACACATTATATTCCAAATCAAAACATGAAGAAAAATAAATCAAATTTGTGTTGTTCCTCTATTAAAATTGAAGAAAAGTGAATATTAGACTGTTCAAAAAATAACAGTGTTTGTATTCTTCTTTACAAACTCAAACATTCACTATATAAACTGAAAAATGTTTGAAGATTTTGCTTTTCTTTGAATCATTTAATTAATATTTAGTTGTATAACCACTGTTTCTGAGAACTGCTGTACATCTGTGTTGCATGGAGTCAACCAACTTCTGGCACCTGTGAACAGGTATTCCAGCCCAGGATGATTGGACTACATTCCACAGTTCTTCTCTATTTCTTGGTTTTGCCTCAGAAACTGCATTTTTGATGTCACCCCACAAGTTTGCTATTGGATTAAGATCCGGAGATTGGGCTGGCCACTCCATAACGTCAATCTTGTTGGTCTGGAACCAAGATGTTGTACATTTACTGGTGTGTTTGGGGTCGTTGTCTTGTTGGAACACCCAATTCAAGGGCATTTCCTCTTCAGCAGAAGGCAACATGACCTCTTCAAGTATTCTGATGTATTCAAACTGATCCATGATCCCTGGTATGTGATAAATAGGCCCAACACCGTAGTATGAGAAACATCCCCATATCATGATGCTTGCACAACCATGCTTCACTGTCTTCACAGTGTACTGCGGCTTGAATTCAGTGTTTGGGGATCGTCTGACAAACTGTCTCCGGCCACTAGACCCAAAAAGAACAATCTTACTATCATCAGTCCACAAAATGTTGCGCCATTTCTCTTTAGGCCAGTCAATGTGCTCTTTGGCAAATTGTAACCTCTTTAGCACATGTCTTTTTTTCAACAGTGGGACTTTGCGGGGGCTTCTTGCAGATATGGTAATAAGGGATTCAGTGAGCGCTAACCGACACAGCAGCTGATACACTAAAAAGGAAAAACCATAAACCTTCAACCAGACAATATAAGATAGATAGTGCAGCGCTAGATGATATATGACTATACCAGTATTGAAGATGGTGCAATATTCCTTGCTTAAATGTCAGCAAATGTGGACCACATACACTATATGTGACCACACATACTGTATGTGACCTTCCCAAGAGCTGAAAAAAGGGAACTAATGACGTGAACTTCACACAACTTCACTTCACAGTAAAAAACGCACAATATGAATGCACAATACAGTCCAGTCATCAAAGAAACACAGATAAGTGTATCTCGATAAGATCCTTATGAAGGGAAGCTCTGAACAGGTGGTTCTATGATGATCATCATAGAACCACCGGTTCAGAGCTTCCCTTCATCTACAGTCGGAATGATCTTTGGTGTATGAGACACAAACGCACAATTTAAATTGTGCTTCCGGTGAGTGCGCAATTTATTCACTTCTTCTGCACATCGCCGGACTACATGCATCATAAGGATCTTATCGAGATACACTTATCTGTGTTTCTTTGATGACTGGACTGTATTGTGCATTCATATTGTGCGTTTTTTACTGTGAAGTGAAGTTGTGTGAAGTTCACGTCATTATTTCCCTTTTTTCAGCTCTTGGGAAGGTCACATACAGTATGTGTGGTCACATATAGTGTATGTGGTCCACATTTGCTGACATTTAAGCAAGGAATATTGCACCATCTTCAATACTGGTATAGTCATATATCATCTAGCGCTGCACTATCTAGCTTCTTGCAGATAGCTTGGCTTCACATAGGCGTCTTCTAATTGTAACAGTACTCACAGGTAACTTTAGATCTTCTTTAATCTTCCTGGAGCTGATTGTTGGCTGAGTCCTTGCCATTTTGGCTATTCTTCTATCCATTCGAATGGTAGTTTTTCGCTTTCTTCCATGTCTTTCAGGTTTTAGTTGCCATTTTAAAACATTTGCGATCATTTTAGCTGAGCAGCCTATCATTTTCTGCACTTCTTTATATGTTTTACCCTCTCCAATCAACTTTTCAAGGTACGCTGTTCTTCTGAACAATGTCTGGAACAACCCATTTTCCTCAGAATTGCAGAGAGAAATGCACTGTAAGCAGCATGTACAACATTTGCTGCCTTCCTTCCTTAAATAAGGGCAATAATTGCCACCTGTTTTTCAAAGAATGAATGACCTCACTAATAGAACTCCACACTGCTATTATTTTGAACATGCCCCTTTCAATTAATGATTCAATTACACAGAATCAGCAGCATGCATATCATGACTGTTGGGTCTGTTGGATTTCTATTACTCTACTACACCTGCTAGTAAATTATTTTCCATGTAGTAATATCATTTCTACCAAAAACATTGATTGATCAGGTTAGTGATGTCTGACTTGTATTATTTTGAACACAACTGTGTGTGTATATATATATATATATATTTTTTTTTTTTTGTGTGTGTGTATAGATAGCTAGATAGATACATTGAGCTGAGAGACATCATTTTAGTTTCATTGCATTTTTGCACTTTCAACTTTTTAACTATGTAACCATGAAAAGGTTTTTTTTTTTTACAAAATAGACTTCGCATGACTCTCCCACCTCCTAGAAATGTTTATTGTGGGACTTTAATTCTGCTTTATTGTTAGCTGAGTCATACTGTAGACTTGAATTTCAAAAGGAAGCAGAAAAACTCAATTATCATAATGCACATAAGCAAGATGCAAATAGGGTTGCCAGCAGTACCTACAGTAGATAAGTACAAACTGCACATATATAGACTATAATGTACATTAATTAGAATCTATACAAAATTACAAAATAGGATAAAATTGCTTTTAATATATTCATATCCTTTCCATGGTTCAGATTACATAGTAAATGTTTACAACAGGCTTAGATATGCAGTGTGACAGAATGCAAAGTACAATATTGTATTTTACTAGGAATGCAAGAGTGCCGAAACCAAATAGGATGTAAACATACTCCTAGACTAGAGATGATCATCACCCAAAAGATGCATGCAAAAGACAGAATGTACAATGACTTGAGAGTCTATATAACTACAGTAAATATATTGAAACAGCCTTTGTCAACTAAGGGTAAGAGCAGTGGTAAAATGTAGAGGACCCCTGCACACTGATCCCAATGTAAGGTCACACTCTTCCACTGTTCACCAATGGAAGTGGGCCCTTCTACACTGGACACCAATGTAAAATGCTACTTCTCCACTAATATGAAGGGACAGTTCCATGTCTGTTTTTGATTTATAAAATGGTGAGGAGAGTGCAGAAATCCTCTACAGATATCAAATATGTTATGTACATCACATTATTTTATCTTTGTATTTATTTTGTCTGCAACTTACATATCCTAATGTACTATGAGATACAGATATAATCATTTTAGTAAAAGTTCCCTGATCTTTGGGAGTTATTTTAAGGATTTCTCCATGGTAAAAAAAAAACATTCAAATGCAACCAGATCCCTTTTTAGCATCAAATTGTCATTAATAATCTGCCATTTAAAAATGATCATTGTGCCAAGCCCAATCTAAAGCATCCAGCACAGTTCTTTTAAACACATCCAGCTAAGAGTAAAGTAGCAGAAGCATCATTTCAAAGTATATTTAGCTACGCATACTATATGGCATTGTACAGCCATGCTATTGACCATGCACCACATTTACGGCATATAACAAATGGTGGATGAAGATGCCTGTTATGCTTTGTTTTCTTGCAAATCTGCACCGATCACAAACCCGGTGTTCTGCAAATCCAAGTTCATTTTTACAACTGGTTTATTTATCTGCGGTTCTGCTTTTTTTGAAATGCCAAGTTGCCAAGTGGTATAAAGTCCATGTTTAGGCTAACCTTCTGCACCCAGGCCCTTTAAACTTCTAATATAAATTGGCCTAAAGTAAATATCTAGAATACAGACTGCTGATACTGATACTTTTTTAAGTTACATATGCCCTAAAGACAATTCATTGCATTTCCCTCTTTAACATCATTAAACCTTTAACACGAAAGTAATTTGTGATTAACCATACATTTCATCTGCCACTAAATGATGTGGTTTCCAAAGCGCACTACAATCACAGATAATAATACTTTTATAAAAGTGAATAATGATCCACTTATTTGTCCACTGAAAAACAAGGTGCATCATGTTTGATGTCAATATAACAATATTCAATACAGCTTCCACTCAAGTATTTATCATGCAGCAAATGGATGCCAGATTGTAACTGGGTCAAATGCATTGTGTATTTCTACTAATGCACCATTACAAATACGTCTTTAATGATGCATATAGAAGATGACAGGTTATCTCACTGTGTAATGGACCACATTGCATTTTGTCAGTGAACATTTTAATGTATCATGTACTGTTATAAGGAAATTACTAATGAATATACCAAATTAGTTAACTCGCTTTCAATCACATCTATCCTTAAATATAATCACAATTACAGTGGATATAAAAAGTTTACACACCCCTGTTAAAATGTCAGGTTTCTGTGATGTAAAAAAATGAGACAAAGATAAACCATTTCAGAACTTTTCACTTTAATGTAACCTATAAACTGTACAACTCAGTTTAACAACAAACTGAAATCTTTTAGGTGGAGGGAAGTAAAAATAAAAAACTAAAATAATATGGTTGTGTAAGTGTGCACACCCTTAAACTAGTACATTATTGAAGTACCTTTTGATTTGATTCCAGCACTCTGTCTTTTTGGGTATGAGTCTATCAGCATGGCACATCTTGGCTTGGCAATATTTGCCCACTCTTCCTTGCAAAAACACTCCAAATCTGTCAGATTGCAAGGGCATCTCCTGTGCACAGCCCTCTTCAGATCACTCCATGGATTTTCAATCCGATTCAGGTCTGGGCTCTGGCTGGGCCATTCCAAATCTTTAATCTTCTTCTGGTGAAGCCATTCCTTTGTTGATTTGGATATATGCTTTGGACCGTCATGCTGAAAGATGAAGTTTCTCTTCATGTTCAGCTTTCTAGCAGAAGTCTGAAGGTTTTGTGCCAATATTGACTGGTATTTGGAACAGTTCATAATTCCCTCTACCTTGACTAAGGCCCTAGTTCCAGCTGAAGAAAAACAACCTCAAAGCATGATACTGCCACCACCATGCTTCACTGTGGGTATGGTGTTCTTTTGGTGATGTGCAGTGTTGTTTTTGCATTAAACATATCTTTTGAAATTATGGCCAAATAATTTAACCTAGGTTTCATCAGACCAGAACACATTTTCCCACATCCTTTTGGGAGACTTCAGACGTGTTTTTGCAAAATTTAACCAGGCTTGGATGTTTTTCTTAGTAAGAAAAGGCTTCCATCTTGCCACTGTACCCCATAGCCTAGACATACTGTATGAAGAATACGGGAGATTGTTGTCACATGTACCACACAGACAGTACTTGCCAGATATTCCTGCAACTCCTTTAATGTTGCTGTAAGCCTCTTGGCAGCCTCCCAGACCAGTTTTCTTCTCGTCTTTTCATCAATTGTGGAGGGACGTCCAGTTCTTGGTAATGTCACTTTTGCGCCATATTTTCTCCACACGATGCTGACTGTCTTCACTGTGTTCCATGGTATATCTAATGCCTTGGAAATTCTTTTGTATCCTTCTCCTGACTGATACATTTTAACAGTGAGATCCCTCTGATGCTTTTGGAAGTTCTCTTCGGACCATGGCTTTTGCTGTAGGATACGACTAAGAAAATGTAAGAAAGACCTACTAGAGCAGCTGAACTTTTTTGGGGGATAATCAGAGGCACTTTATATGATGGCAGGTCTGTACTGACTCCTGTTTAACATGATTTTGAATGCGATTGCTTAATTCTGAACACAGCTACATCCATGGCCGGATCTAGGGAGGAGCTGGGGTGCGCTGCGCCCCCCCCAGATTTCAGTTGTGCCCCCCCCCAGACTGCTGAGCTCCTTCCCCCCATCCCTACACTCAGAGCTGGGACAATCAAAAGGGAGGGTGACAAAGAAGAAAGAGCAAGGAGGAGCACAGGATCACTCCATCCATCAGACTGTACACAGTTGCATTACCCGCCCCCATCTCCTGCAAGAACCGCTTATCTCTCACAGCAAGAAATGTGGGTAGGGAGCGGGTAGTGATCCTGTGTCATCAGCTACATGTAGCAGCTGTGTTCTGACAGGAGGAGGGGGGATTTGTGCTAGAAGGGGGGATTGGGGGATTTTTACTAGGAGGGAGGGTTAGCGGGGGGGATTTGTGCTAGAAGGGGTGATTTGGGGGTTTGTGCTAGGAGGAGGGATTAGTGGGGGGATTTGTGCTAGGAGGGGGGATTAGCAGGGGGATTTGTGCTAGGAGGGGCAATTGGGGGGTTGTGCTAGGAGAGGGGATTAGTGGGGTATTTATGCTAGGAGGGGGGATTAGTGCTAGAAGGGGGGATTGGGGGGTTTGCGCTAGGAGGGGAGGTTGGTGGGGGGATTTGTGCTAGCAGGGGGGGAGTAGTGGGGGATTTTTGCTAGAAGGGGGATTGGGAGGATTTGTGCTAGAAGGGGAATTTGGAGGGTTGAGCTAGGAGGGGGGGTTAAAGGGGACATTTGTGCTAGAAGTGGGATTGGGGGGGATTTGTGCAAGAAGGGGGATTGGATGGGGGATTGAAGGGGGTTTGTGCTAAGAGGGGGGATTAGTGGGGGGATTTGTGCAAGAAGGGGGATTGGGGAGATTTGTGCTAGGAGGTGGTGAAGGAATTTGGGTTGGGGGATTGGGGGGGGGGGGGATTGGAGATTTGTGCTTGAATGGAAAATTTGAGAGGAAGGTGGATATGTGCATGGAGGGATGATTTTTTTGGGTGAGGGAGATTTGTGCTAGGAGGGGGGAGTTGGGGGCATTGGAGGCAAGATTGGGGGGCAAAGATTTGTACTGGGACGGGGATTTATACTGAGAGGAGGGGGGATTTTTGCATTGCTGTTTGGAGAGAATTTTGGCTTGCAGACAGAAGTTATGCTTGGGGGGAGCATGGTGATTAGTTCTGTTTTTTTGTGGGGCTTAGTTTGTCATCTTCGCCCTGGGAGCTAGATGACCTTGTCCTGGCACCACACACAGGGCAGTCAATAGATCTTCTCCTCCTCACTCAATACATTGCTGAAATCGGATTCCCCTACAGACAGCCTCGATCTGCAGTTTATAGCTGGCTGCTATGGTGCAGTTCTGACCCTGTCCTCTGCTCTTCTGACCCTTGTCCTCTATCCTGCTGACCCTCTGTACCCTGCCGTGCTGACCTCTGTCCTCCACCCTGCTGACCCCAGTACACTGCCCTTCTGACCACTGTCCTCTGTCCTGCTGACCCCTTTTTCTCTGCCTTGCTGACCCCCTTTTTTCTGCCCTACTGCCCTGACTTTGCCCTGATAACCCCTGTTCTCCACCCTGCTGACCCCTGTTATCTGGTCTGTTGACCCCTGTCCTTTGCCCTTCTGACCCCGATCTTCTGCCTTACTGAACCCATGTATACTGCCCTACTGACTCTTACACACTCCCCTGCTGACCTCCTATCCTCTGCCTGCTGACCCCTATCCTGTGCCCTACTGAACCCCTGTATACTGCCCCACTGACTCTTGTACACTCCCCTGCTGATCTCCCATCCTCTGCCCTGCTGACCCCTATTTTGTGCCCTACTGACCATTTGTACACTGAGTCTTGTACACTCCTCTACTGACCTCTAATCCTTTGTCCTGCTGACCCCCTGTACACTGCCCTGCTAACCCCTGTACACTGCCTTGATAACCCACTGTAAACTGCCATACAAACTAATGGCCTCTGCCCTACAAACTGCTGTCCCTATCTATCTGCCCTGCTGACCCCCCTGCACACTGCCTACTGACTTCTATACACTGCCCTGTTGTTCTCGCATCCTCTGCCCCCCTGATGTGTTTTACTGCACAACCACATCAGACAGGCTAGATCCGGCCCTGGCTACATCCCCAGCTATAAAAGAGGGTGTGCACACTTATGCAACCACATTATTTTAGTTTTTTATGTTTACCCCCCCTAAAAGATTTAAGTTTGTTTTTTAATTGAGTTGTACAGTTTGCAGGTCACATTAAAGGTGGAAAAAGTTCAGAAATTATTTAATTTTGTGTAATTTGTTTACATCATAGAAACCAGACATTTTGACACGGATGTGTAGACTTTCTATATCCACTGTATATAGCACATGGGTATTAATACTGCATTTTAATGTATTTTCCTGCACTTGTGAAATTTTGTTCCTTGCTTTTCTTTATATTTAATTATATAAGTTTACATTTCTGCTCTTTATGTTTATAGCTGTTTTGTCAATCAAACAAAAAATATTTTCTTCTTAATCTAAGGGTGGATGTTTTGTTTTCCATATACAGTATAACATGACACCTACTGTAACTTTAAGCTGAAAGTCTTACGTTAAGGGTAAATTGCATTGCATTCCAACATTTCATACAGTCCAAACAGGGAGACCCTAATAAAAAAAAAAAAGAAACAGAGGGCTCTCTGAGTTTCATTACTGGGACATCATCTGCTGAAGTTCGTTTTACTAAAGGTAAGTTACTGTTGAAATGGACCACTGGATACAAATTTCCCTCTATACAGTTGATCTGAAATGTGTGTGAAATCTGTGTTTGTCCATTAGAGAAATAGGCAAACACCTTCACACCTCAGTACTCGGAGATCTTTGCATTGAGCAGAACCACAGTCTGTTTAACTTCATTAAATAACCAGTATTAACTAATGTTTATGGGCCCCCGCCATTGCTAGCAGAAGACACTGGATCTCACCATATCAGGAACTTTAAACATCACAGGACTCAAGTTGCAATCTCTAGTTAAAGGGACCTCTTCTCTTTCAAGGCCATTGCTATTTAAATTTGGGTACTTATATCTATTCATAGCGGAGTAAATGTTTACATAATTCTTTGCATTCTCCATTGCTGCACTGGTGGTCCAAAGGAAGCTGATAAGTCAACAAGCCTTTTCTTCCCCCTTTTGCTGCAGGTGTTGTAATTAAATGGTTGAAGCACACTACTCATGACTGTATAATATGTTAGATGTTGCCAATTGATTATTTTTATTTTACCAGTGTTCTGCTGCTCTGTGTTAACTGGAGTTGTATATCCTAAACCCATTATTTAGGTGGCCTACTCTTTTGAACAAGTTTCATATAGAGGTGTTACTAAAGAATTGTGTATTATTATTCTATACTGTTGAACTATATCTGAACCCAGAGTGTCAAAGGTGTCATGAGGCCTGAAGGTCAGGGCAACCACTGGGGACAAGCAATTTAAAGTGGTCCCTTTGGGGGTAGCGCTACACAAATGACATCTTGCAGATCATAGAAAGCTTTAATCCAAAAACGTGTGCAGACTATAACAGATGAACATCAGATGGGTCAAAAAATCATAGTGTGTCTATCTCCAGCTGAATACAGCACATCCCCAAGCTACAAAGTGGGGTAGAGACAAAATTATTAAAGGCAAACAGACAGACAATGCAGGTGTAACATAATAATCCTGTACATATGAACAGAGATAAGAGCCTTTCTGGATATTTGTTTCACAACATGTTCCATGACATTTGCCCAAAAAGGAAGAGCAGGAGGAAGAAACTGTGGTTGTTCTGTAGCCAAATGGTTCTGATAGACCTGGCCATATTGGTTGTTCATTGTTCTGGTCCAGTTTGCTGTGGAACGACATAATGAAATAGCAGCCAGAACAAGTTGCAAAAAGATAAAAAGAGCTTTTAAAAGCATCCCAAATTTTTTGTCCAGAGTCTTTAAATGATGGAACATCTTCAATAGGTACTGATGAGATGTTTGTTTAAAGCCCGGTACACACATAGTGAAAGTCTGCTGGTTCAGCAGGAACCAGCTGCCTTTCAGTATATGTGTACCGCTGTCTGTTCAACAGAACAGTCTTGCTGGAAAACCCACATTCATAAACCTTACAGGGATTATAACTCTCCTTTACTCTATCCAAAATGAAAAAAAAACTATGTTAAAGATAAAAGATCTCATGCACTTATCCCTTTTAAAGCCAGAACACAGCTGTTTCTCCTCTGGTGGATGCTCACTGCTTGAATTCCAGGATCATCACACATGCTCAAAGATACAAAGAAAGAAAAAAACTGTAATTAACCTTTTATTTTTGAAAAAAGAGATACACTGTTTTTCTTCACTGATAACACAAAGATTTTTCATTCAGTTATTCATGGACTTTTAAAAAAGTTATTTATATATTTATATACTAAGCACATTGATTTTACCTATACATGTGTGGTTCAAAATCAAAACTCGGATAGAATTTTCATTACGTGGAGATTTGGATGTATCTGAAATTCCGAATTACAATAGTAAAGAGTTTAAATTTATCTGAAATATCGAAACAAAATTTTGTCCAAAATAATGAATGATTCCAATCGAATACAAATTTGAAACTTATTCAAAAATGAATACGAAATGTAAACATATTGCTGACTATTGCTTATTTCCTTCAAAGACTGTGTGTCTTAGTGTACCTAAAAGAATTTCTGTTGTGTTGCAGCCAAAAGGTATTCAAATATTGATTTGATTTAGATTTTTCTTCTGTATGATCACTTTGTAATTTTTAAATTGATAAAAATAAACAAGTAAAATATATATTTTTTAAAGCATTTATACTTTCAATTATACATACCGGTACTTTACACTTGCCTAAAACATTTGCACAGTACTGTACATAAAGACATCAAAATGCTGAAGTTAGATTTTGCTTTTATACAGTAACTTAGAACACTTCACATATTATGAATAAACCATATTATTAATACAAAGAAGATTAACATGTCAAAAATTAATTGGTCAATTTTTCTGGAGAAAGCATAATTTTACCATCATTTTGATCAACATATATGCCTTATAACCAAGGGGTAAGTCCAGCACAGGCCAGAGATCCGGGCAGACAAGGTATGGTACATCAAGGGTACAGGCCAGCACACAGGGTTGCAATTGGATACAGCAAGAACTTGGTCCAGAGTCACAGGACAACAATCTGAGCACAGTGAGTAGCAGGCCACAATACAGTACAGCAAAGTCTAGGGCACGGGGCAGCAATTCGTGGACTCACCAGCCAACGGTGGCCTCAGCAGAGGAAGTCTGGTGGAAAGGAGTCTGGCGGGCAGAGGTCCTTCACAAACCCATCACTGGTCTCCAGTGGGCTGCTTATCTTGGCCTCCTCTTCAGGGTCAGACAGGCAGTAGTTGAAGGAAGAACGGTGGAGAGAGTGAAGTCCCATTGTCCAGAACGCCGCACAGAACCACAAGTCCCAGCAGTGCAGAAAGCAAAGCACAGGCCATTCTCACCAGTTCTAGGCATCTTCTATCTCCTTCTCGTGAGACTTCCACCCATGAACTCCTCTGTCCACTGAAGTAAGCTCTGAATAGTCTGACCCTTTCTCCTAGCATAGGGATTTAATATTGTCCTTTGAATTCAGCTAAGCCTAAAGCACCCCCTGCGGTGCACAGGAACCCGTAGATGAATTATGCAGACAGATTGACTGTTTTACACACTGTTTATTTCAACAAAACAACACCAAACAAAATATTTCTGCCCCCATTACAGGAGCAAATTTTAAGTCCTACATGTTTTGCATGTGTCTATAATGCTATGGAGTAGATTTTTTTTGGAGAGAGTCAATGAAGAGCATTGCGTAGAAGTGACAAAGCCACCAGCATCTCCAACCATGCGTATCAAAATTAGTCAGCATCAGGAAAACTTGGCATTAGCAAAAACATGCCCAAATGCAGAGACACGAGGGACAGGCAGCTCCGACCTGGTATGGCTTCTACCCCCCAGGCAAACAAACTAAAGGTGGTTTAGCTGAGGGTTGGCATAGATTCTGGGGCAGTTGGGGTTGTGTGGAGTTGAATATATATATGGGGTAGAAATTCAAGCAACAATAAATATGTGGGATAAATGTAAATATATTAACAGAATATGTCCGCAAGTGGCAACATCCAAAGGCGTGAAGAGGGGACATCATCACAATTGATACTATTCTAGAAGCATGCAATATTTGTAGAACTGTATATTTTATCTACAGGTGTTAGAAAAAAATGGAAACACTATATGATTTGCAGGTGTGAAAGTGATGACATACTGTATTTCACATTCAAAGCAGAAGTGATGTAATACTCTTTTGCTTCAGCTGTGGGATGAGAAACCTAGCTAACAGGTGGGAAGTCTCACTTTCTTCATTCACTGCAGGCACTGCTAGCAATACAGAGTCATGTCAGAGCTTACTAAACTTCAAAGAGGGCAAAATGTTGGTGCCCACTTAGCTGGTAGCTGTGTGACTGAAGTTGCCAATTTATTTGCCGTATGTTGAGGTACAGGATCAAAGAGTACAGGATCAAAGGTTATGATGGCATATACAGTTTTCGGGAAAATATTGTCTGATAAGCATAAGCGTGGTCGACATGGTCAACTGGCCGAAAGAAACAAAAAGACATTCCGCAGGAAAGAAACCTGCTGCAATAGTGACTGCAGAGCTCAATCTCAGTAGATGAAATACTTTGAACACCTCAAGTTATCAAGCTGCCCCCAACTATTGGTTGATGTAATGACCAGAGGTGAAAGACTGCACCGAATAATATGGGTGGCCACCAAAATTCTCCCACCAAGAATTCACCCAAAATGTGCCTGTTCATTAGCTGAATCTATATCTCCTCCATGGTGCCCTATAAATGGTACAATTCCAAGCTTAACTAAAGTGTACCTTTAAATGTACTTCTTTTCTTGACAATATTGTGTGGTAAATTAGCTTTGCTTATTTTCCCTGTCCTGTTTATATATCCTTAATAACAATCACTTCCTTATTTTAGTGAAAGAATGTCAATTGTAAAATCATTTGGCCAAAGATTTAATATTTCCATGAAGTGCAGTGTACAGACACCAGGCACCACAACAGGTATTGGAAGCTTTCACGTCAGTCATGATGTCCTGATTTTTTGTTCTCTGATATGTTATTGTAAGGGACAATGTGCTAGTTTATAGATCTCAGGGAAATGCTGTCAGTGTGAATATCCTGATCTATGATTACATATTTTATTTGCTTTCTGGACAACATCATTTTATTAGATAAGATATTTGTCATTCGGTTTTTTAAGGATACATTTATTTAAACAATGTCATAAGTTACATAATTAACCTCTTGAGCTCTGGAAGGTTTTACCTTTTTCATGGCCAGGTAATTTTTTGCTATTCGGCATTGCACTACTTTAGCAATCGATTGCGCAGTCAAGGCAATTCTGTTAATATATAGGGTTTTTTCCGACAAATAGAGCTTTCTTTTGGTGATATTTGATCACCACTGGGTTTTTTTATTGTTTTGCATTAAAAACAAAAAAAGAGGATACATTTTTGAAAAACTATTTTTTACTTTCTGTTATAAAACATATCAAATAAAAAAAGTTTTAAATTTCTTCATACAATTAGGCCAAAATGTTTTCTGCTACATGGCTTTATTAAAAAAAAATCCCAATAAGTGTATATTGATTGGTTTGTGTGAAAGTTATAGCATCTACAACCTATGATATATATATTAGAATTTAATTCTTTTTTATACTAGTTATGGCAGTGATCAGCGACTGACACTAACTGACACTTGCTAACTGCCACTGACATCTCCATTGACACTAATACAGTTATCAGCATTAATAATATGCACTGTCACTGTACTATTGACACTGGCTGTGAAGGGGTTAACATCTGGGGGCAATCAAAGGGTTAAAAATGTGCCTAACTAATGTTTACTGTGTGGTGCTTTTACTAGGGGATGTGCCAGTTTTTATTCCCTGCTTTTAGTTCATTGAGTCTTCCTGTCAGTCTGTCTGCTTGCCTGTATATCCCATATGGGCAAGCAGATATACTGACAGATCTGCAGGAGTCCTGGTGCAATGGTTTACAGGCTCCTGCAGCAAAAAATTATAAATGCACATTTCTTCAACTGCAAAAAAATGTGTATTTATTATTTTTTGTATAAAGGTAAACTTATCCTTTAAATATATATATAATCACAGAAAAAAAAAATCTTGTATAGACTGCATAGACAGTATTTAAACGCGAATAGCAGGCCAGTCAGATTGTAATCCAAAAATCAACATTGAAGTATATTTATTTCACAAACAAAAACAAGCTAAATATTGTACATACTACATACACAGTATTTATGCAATTTTAGTAGGCTGCATTTTGAAAAGGAGAGATACCAGTCAGCTTTTAATCCAAAAATCAATATTAACCAGTTAAGCTTCACCCTATAGTAGGTTTACTGCTACAGAGCAGAGACCCTGCGCAAAATCACGTATATAAACGTGATTCACACTCCCACCGTGTGTGCAGGTAGGGGGGCACGAGCGCACGTGCCTGCCGGACCAGCAGTGCTGTGATTTGTTGATGTTTGGCCTGGATCTGCTGAGTGATCACTGCCCTATCACAGATCTTCCTGTGCCTGTGTTTACATTACACAGACACAGGAAATGATGCAATCTTCTCTCCCTGGAGCACATTCCATTCCAGAGAGAGAAGAAAGCAGATCCATGTGAGTCAAAGCACTACACTTTTACAGTAAAAGCACTGATTAGTGTCACAGATGACTTTAGATAGCATTAGCATCAGTTAGCGGCCCTCCCAGACAGCGTCAGATTGCCTTCCACTACATCAGTCATCACATTTAACCCTTTGATTGCCAGGAACACGTTCACATACACAATAAGACTCCATTACTAGTATAATATCTGAATGGATCAATGTATTTGATCAGATCAGCACTATACCAGCATTCACATTAGTATAGTGTCCCCAAAATTGCATCATTAGCAGGATCAGCCTCAGCACCTGCGTTTAGTCCCTATGCTTAAACCCCCCCCCCTTCTCCCCCAGCAAGTGCAGTGTCAGTAGATCATGGTCACTTGATACATTGCACACAAAACTGCAGGGTAAGAAAAGATCAGGCCATGAATCACACTAGGTATCTTTACATTTAGTGGCCAAAATGTCCAACGAAAGGTACTCTAGTGAAGAGGCCTACAGGATTCTGATCATGTCAGGTGAGAGCGAAGGAGATGCCTCACTGACAGAATCAGGCTCAGAATAAAAACCTTTAGAGAGCAGCAGCACCCTGACAGATAGCTCAGATGATGGAGTAGAGGTTCCTGCTAAGGTTAGGCGTACCCGATCCCGTTCCCAGGTTGCTGAGGTGTTACAATTGCATGATGATTCTCATATGCTGCAAAGTGGCAGTACTAGTGCTGCTCTACCTTTTGGTGAACTGGTGAACTAATCACCGGGGCTTGTAAATACCCATCTTAGAAAGGGGAAGAAAACCTGCTTGAAAAATGATGAATTGTTTGCAGTGCAGTGGAAGGACAAATGGGACGTTTTCGAGCTGTCTCCCATTCACGGCAGCTGGTGTTGTTGAGAAGTCCACGACTATACCCTTAACATGGGAGGGGTGGACATCAGCGACCAGATGATGAAGCCGTACTTAGTTTCCCGTAAAGTCAGACACTGGTACAATCCAGGCTCCTGAGCCATACCAGGCCACATGCCCTCAACATGTGGGGTGCTTTGAGGCAGGCTCCCCCCCAAAGCACCTTCTCCCTATGTTGATAGAGACAAGGGCCTCTTCCTCCCTGGCCGGTAGTTGTGGGGGTTTTCAAAATCTGGAAGCCCCCTTGTGGCCCCCCAGATCCCACCCCCACATGTACATGGTAAAGCTACCCATTCACAGAAAAAAAAAGGGTAGTATAAAAAATGACAGTAGACAGTCTTTGACAAGTCCTTTGTTAAAAGAAAAAAAAAGTTCCCTGAAGTAGATCCAACGTAAAAAAAAAACAAAAAACGCTCTGCTCTCTGTGCTGGCTCCCAACTGTTTGACAGCTGTGCCATGATGACAGTTCTTAAATACAGTGATGATGTAACAAAGGGGCGGGGTCATACCTCCCCCTCTTGTGATGTCATCATGCGCCAGGTGCATTGCTTTGGCCAATCACAATGCACTGTCAGGGTGCAGTGCATTGTGGGGCACGGCAGGCGAACAGCCCGCCGAGCACCCTTATGTTCGACTCGAACATCTAGCTTAACATTAATTGGCAGCCCACAAATTCTGCAGCACCAGTTATCCCCCCATTCACTGCCCAACCTGGATTTCAGGTCTAAACAGCAAATTTAACAACTTCCCTTAATTTTCTTGAGCTGTTTTTCACAAAGATTTGTATCAATTGATTGTGGGCCAAAGCAATTTATACACACAACAATACATCACCGTCCACCCAAATTCAGCTCTTGCCAGATAGTTTCCATGGAAACATACCACAGTTTCTGAATGTAAAACTTTTTTGGGCCTAACCCTCAAAATGGGCATTACAAAAAAGAATGAATTGTGGTCATATTGGTCCACAGACCTGATTCTTCATATGCCCATGTTCTCTGCTGCCATGAGCAGGTATAGAAATGAGACGATATTGACCTTCATGCATTTCAGTGATAAAACTCTCATGAAAATAAAAACATTACATATATGCCCCCAACAAGGACCAGCACTATACTGGTACATCACTGGACTTTGAATAGTTATTCCAGGATGATGCCTGCAGCTGCAGGCATTATCCTGGTAGTTTTTTTTTCAGACAGCAGTCTGCTTTCATGTAAAAGAAATCCTACCAGCTAATTAGCCACTGGAACACTTTTAGAAGCAGATGGAAGTGACTCCCCCAGTTCTGCCTTCCATAGCTTTCCGGCTTTCCCAGGTACTCCTGTCCCACTGGGGAACCCAAGAATGCATTCCTTGAAGTGTCTACTTTCCAAAAAGGGGTCTTTGGGGGGGGGGGGTGCATCTCTATCCTGGCATTTCAGGAGCTCTGAAACTGTGATAGGTAGTCAGGGAATGTGCTGAGGAAATAACACCCTTTATAAGCCTGAAGGTGGTCATTGGATTTTGGGGGCCAATTCATGGCTAGGCTGTCAAAAAGTTTCTCACATGTGGTATCTCCATACTCGGGAGAAGTAGCAGAATGTGTTTTGTGGTGCTATTCCACATATACTCATGGAATGTGTGAGCAATATGTCATTTAGATGACAACTTTGTGTAAAAAAAACAAAACACAACATTTTTTTATTTTCCAAAACCTTGTGGCAAAAAATAAAATCTTCCATGGACTCCACATGCCTCTCAGAAAATTCCTTGGTGTGTCTACTTTCCAAAAGGGGGTCATTTGGGTTTTTTTTTGTACTGCCCTGGCATTTTAGCACCTCAAGAAATGTGATAAGCAGTCAAGAAGTAAAAGCTGCAGAAATTCCAATATATATCATAACTTGTAGACACTATAACTTTCACAAAAATACAATTAATATATAGTGCCTTGAAAAAGTATTCATACCACTTGAAATTTTCCACATTTTGTCATGTTACAACCAAAAACGTAAAAGTATTTGATTGAGATTTTATGTGATAGGCCAACACAAAATGGCACATAATTGTGGAAGGAAAAGTGGAAGGAAAATGATAAATGTGTTTCAAAATGTTTTCTAAATAAATATTTGAAAAGTGTGGTGTGCATTTTTATTCAGCCCCCTTTACTCTGATACCCCTAACTAAAATCTAGTGGAACCAATTGCCTTCAGAAGTCACCTAATTAGTAAATAGAGTCCACCTGTGTGTAATGTAATCTCAGTATAAATACAACTGTTCTGGGAAGCCCTCTGAAGTTTGTTAGAGAACATTAGTGAACAAACAGCATCATGAAGGCCAAGGAACACACCAGACAGGTCAGAGATAAGTTGTGGAGAAATTCAAAGTAGGGTTATGTTATAAAAAAATATCCCAAGCTTTGAACATCTCACGGAGCATAGTTCAATCCATCATCAGAAAATGGAAAGAGTATGGCACAACTGCAAACCTACCAAGACATGGCCATCCAGCTAAACTGACAGGCTGGGTAAGGAGAGCATTAATCAGAGAAGCAGCAAAGAAGGCCATGGTAACTCTGAAGGAGCTGCAGAGACTCACAGCTCGGGTGGGAAAATCTGCCCACAAGACAACTATTAGACATGCCCTCCTCAAATCTGGCCTTTATAGAAGAGTGGCAAGAAGAAAGCCATTGTTGAAATAAAGTCATAAGACGTCCCTTTTGCAGTTTGTGAGAAGCCATGTGGAGGACCCAGCAAACATGTGGAAGAAGGTGCCTCTTGTCAGATGAGACCAAAATTGAACTTTTTGGCCTAAGAGCAAATCGCTATGTGTGGCAGAAAACTAACACTGCACATCACCCTGAACACACCATCCCCACTGTGAAACATGGTGGTGGCAGCATCATGTTGTGGGGATGCTTTTCTTCAGCAGGTACAGGGAAGCTGTTCAGAGTTGATGGAAAGATCGATGGAGCCAAATACGGGGCAATCTTAGACGAAAACCTGTTAGAGTCTGCAAAAGACTTGAGAATGGGGTGGAGGTTCACCTCCCTGCAGGCCAATGACCCTAAATCTTAATGAGAATCTATGGCAAGACTTGAAAATTGCTGTTCACAGACAAAAATTTCACTCTCTAGATGTGCAAAGCTGGTAGAGACATACCCAAAAAGACTTGCAGCTGTAATTGCAACGAAAGGTGGTTCTACAAAGTATTGACTCAAGGGGGCTGAATACAAATGCATGCCATACGTTTCAGATATTTATTTGCAAAAAATGTTGAAAACCATTTATCATTTTCCTTCCACTTCATAATTATGTGCCACTTTGTGTTGGTCTATCACAGTGGTCTCCAAACTGTGGTCCGGTGAATGGATGTGGCCCTTTGCTTGCTTATGTCGGGCCTTTGGGCCATTTTTCCCCTACTGTCAGCAACAGTCGGGCATAGTTTCTGTCACTGACACTGAAAATGAGGTACTATGCAACAATGTTGCACTATTCCTTCCACTGTTACCAATGATGGAGCACTATTCCTCCCACTGATACCAATGATGGGGCATTATTCCTTCCACTGATTCCAATGATGGAGCACTATGCCTCCCACTGACACAAAGACACTTTCTACTCTAGCTGGCCACAGTCCGGCCCTCCTAAAGTTTGAAGGACAGTAAACTGGCCCTTTTTTAGGAATGTTTGGAGACCCTTGGTCTATCACATAAAATCCCAGTAAAATACATTTATGTTTTTGGTTGTAACATGTGTGGAAGTAGCTCAGGTGAGGGATCACCTTCCCTGGGAAAAAGGTAGTCCAGACAGCAGGGCTTTCATAAAATCTGACTTGTCGTCGGTTTTATTTAAAAGGGTGCAAGCATCAAAAACAAACAAAACAGAAAATAAATCCTTGCCATCCAGGCACTAACTAAACACAGAAATGCGCTTTTTTTTAAAGCGATGTTAGTGGCTAATTAGCTGCTGGATCACTTTTACAGGCAGCGAAAGGGGGTCCCTCCTCTTGCCACATTCCAGTGCCTTCCTGGGCTCTCCCATCCCAGGACTGAAGTGGGTGGTTCCACAGGCTTACCATAGAGATGATCGAGTAGCAGAACGTCCCCAATCATCTCTATGGTATAAGAACCCAGAAGTGATGAGTGTTTTGTCACTTCCAGTTTTGCCAGAATGCAAACAAGCCATTACTAGTCTGTAAAAGCATCTGTTCAAACCAATCTTGGTTTGATCAGATGTTTTTAAGGACAGAGGAGAGATCTAGGGTTTAATAGACCCCATATGTCTCATTAAAGAGAACATCTCACTACCCGTGCTATCACAAGGGATGTTGTTGATCCTTTGTCATAGCAATAAAACTGAACGAAATAAAAAAAAGTGTAAAGAAAAAATGTTTCAATAAAAAACAAATTAAAATTTTCTTTAAAGCACCCCAGTCCCACCATGCTTATGCAAAAAGGTGAACAAATACATTGGTCCAGCTCGCATACGTAAACAGTAGTCGCATCACGCGTGAGGTATCACCGTGAACGTTATAGTGAGAGCAATAATTCTCCCGTGTAACTCTAAACTGGTAACCGGTATAGGCTTTTAAAGCGCAGCCTATGGATATTTTTTTATTTGTTTACAAACGGTTTTATTTTTCAAAGGTAGACTGTAAAACAACAGTACTGTTTCAAGTAATGCGTACATTAATAACAAGGCACATTTGAAAAGTACATTTCAGAAGAGTACATATATGTAAAAGAGATAGGAAGGAAAAAGAAAGAGAAGAGATTTTAGGTACATGAGAAACGGGAACGATAAAGTGGGTCGAAAGACACATCTGCCAAATAGTATATGCCAAATAACCTTCAAATGGAATGCTTTTTAGTCCTGTAATAAATGTCTATGAACCCTCCATGATTCCCATTTTTTATCGAATAAGTGCATCTTATCCAGCAAAGTATAATGAATACACTCCATGAGCATCACAGAGTCAACTCTATGTAAAACAGAGGTAAGAGGTACAGTGATGGATTTCCAATGTAGGGCTATAGACCATAAAGTGGCAATACAAATGGTATGTATCAATCTCATAACAGCATCAGAGACCCCCGGGATACGAGCTCCTAGTAAACAAGACTGTATAGTCAGACGTACTGGGGCACCTACCAATGAAGCAGCTACCTCAGATATCCTACGCCAAACCAAGGATATAGTTTGGCAAGCCCAAAACGTGTGAATCAATGTGCCCGTGAGGCCACAGCCCCGGAAACATAAGGGGGACGTTTGTGGGTACAGTACATGTAGCCTTGATGGGTATAATACCATCTGGTTAATACCTTGAGGGCAGTCTCACGGACAGAAAGGGATCTTGAACACTTACATATGTTATCCATCATGGAATCCCACTCCTCATCTGAGAAAGTGATACCAATATCCTCCTTCCATCTTTGTATATATAAAGGGGGCGTGGAAGAGAAACTGATCAAAAATTGATGATAAAGATCTGAGATAAGACCCCTACCCCTAGGAGAGTCACGGCTAATATGTTCAAAGAATGAGATCGGAGAAGAGGGTATGAGGCCAAAATGTGACCAAAAAAAATGTCTAATCTGTCGATAACGATGGTACTCTCGAAGCGGAACCTCAAAAAGTACACACAGCATATCAAAAGTAATATAAGATCCTCCTCTTTGAAAATCAGATAATCTAATAAGAGGTCTGTCATACCACTAACAAAACGTTTGAGGGGAAGAAAATGCTGTAATAAAGTTTGGATCACCAAAAAACGAAACACCCGGAGAAACAGAAGAGACCAGATTTAATTTAAGTGTATATTTGGACCAAAGTGTCAGTGAATGGGCAACTATAGAACTATAGAGTTGTAAAAAGTGAACGATCGAGGGGGGATTCTGGACCACAAAATACCCGGTAAGTAAAATGGGTGTATAGACTGAGATTCAAATCTAATCCACAGGGTCTGAGAATTTACAGTAGCCCATTGTGATAATTGTGCAAAACGGGCTGAGAGGTAATATAGCCAGAAAATTGGGAAGACCTAGACCTCCCATCCGTTGTGAGCGGTACAGAACAGATGAGGTAAAGCATGGATGTTTATTACACCAGATAAAATTATTAATAACCCGCTGAAAGTGATCCAGAAATGTTTTCGAGACCGGGACTGGAAGTGTTCTAAATAGGTAAAGTAGTTTGGGCAAAATATTCATTTTGACTGCCGTGACGCTACCCAGAAAGGAAATAGGGTAACCATGCCAAATCTTCAAAAGAGTAGAAAGGCACGATACACATGGTGGGTAATTAGCAGCAAATATATCTGAGTATCTGGGAGTGAGATTAATACCTAAATAGGTAATCCGATCCGTGGCCCAATGAAATGGAAAAGAACTACGGAGAGATGCACTTAGGGAATCAGGAATATTAACAGGTATAATCACCGATTTGGTAAAGTTAACAGTAAGACCTGACACTTTAGCAAAGTCATTCAATACTGTGCATAAATTAGGCAATGAAATTAACGGGTTATTGAGGAAAAGCATTACATCATCAGCATACATGCATATTATGAAATGTGAGACTAATAATGGGTAACCAGAGATATCCAAGTATGATCTAATTGCAATTGCCAAAGGTTCCAGCACCAGCGCAAACAATAAGGGTGAGAGAGGACAACTTTGACGGGTACCTCTTCCCAATGTAAAAAAGTCAGAGTTACAACCGGGAAGCCTTATTCTCGTTTTAGGAGAGTCATATAGGGCGTGTATACCAGACAGAAACTCATCACTGAAACCCATTCTCTGCAGCAATGTACACAAATAAGGCCAAAAGACACTATCAAAGGCCTTGTTAATGTCCAGACTTAGAAACAAAACCTCTTTAGAATGCAAATTGGCATCCTGAATAACATTTAAAGTAAGGCGAATATTATCAGTGATAAATCTGTCTGGGATAAAACCCGACTGGTCTGGAAAGACCAAAGAGGAGATAACAGGGGCCAACCTGTCTGCCAAAATGCGGCTGAATATTTTCAGATCGTTATTCATTACTAAAATTGGCCTGTAGTTTTGTGTTAGATGGTGGTCTTTCTGTGGTTTGGGTAATAAAGACATATTAGCCAACAGCATCTTCTCAGGAAACTTACCTCCCTGCAAAACATCATTAAATAAAGTTATCAGATAGGGAGCCAACATAGAGGCAAAGTGTTTACAATAATGAGCAGTAAATCCGTCAGGACCCGGTGCAGTGGAGGTTTTTAGCACGCTAATCGCACGGGTAATTTCCTCCAAAGTACAAGGGGCATTAAGAGAAGCTAAATGAGAGGGTGAGAGAGCAGGGAGGGGTATAGAATCCAGCCACGAGTCGGATGGTGGAACAGAATTTGACTGTGGGGGAGCTAATAGATTGGAATAAAAATTTTAAAAAATACCCAAAACTTCTTGAGGAAGAGACGATACAGCACCAGAGTTAGTGCGTAACTTATAGATATGTGGGGGGCGCAGAGAGTGATTCAATTTCCTTGCAAACATAGTGGATGCTGAGTTGCTGTGTAATAAAAATGAGGCCTTCGACCAGCGGAGAGCTTTTTCGGTCTTTTGAGAAAGTAGAGTATTCAATTCTAAACGCTTTTGAGATAATAGCTGTTTATTAATGAGAGATGGATTCCCAACGTGACTTCTGTAATGTGCTTCTAATTCTCAGGTCAGTTGTAGAATCTGCTGCCATCGTTTTCTATTTCTGGAAGAGGCCATGGAGATAAGGCGGCCACGTAGGACATCCTTATGTGCTACCCATAGTGTGGCTGGAGATATATCAGGAGTAGAATTAGACTGAAAATATTCCTGAATAGAAGTAACCACCTCCTGGCGAGAGTTAATATCAGTGAGCATAGAGTCATTAAGTCTCCAAGAGTAGGGGGTAGGTGCCAATCCTATAAACGTGATAGATAAGGCTATTATATTGTGATCCGACCAGGGGCTCAAGTGAATGCAAGCTTTCCTAGAATTAGCTAGCAAAATGGGGGTACAGTAGATGTAGTCTAATCTAGCGTAAGAGTCATGTGGGTGAGAATAAAATGAATAATCCCTGGCTCCCACATTATGTGCCCTCCAGGTATCAACCAACTGGAGGGCATCCAGTTTTTTAGTGAGGGATTTTGGGAAAGCTTGGGAAGATTGCAAGGGAGAGCTACGGTCCAAAAGCGGGTTTGCTACCAGGTTAAAATCACCACACACCAATAGATGGGGGGATAAAAACCTATCTAGAATGTTAAAAAATTGAGAAAAAAAGGAAGCTTGTGCCGAATTAGGTGTTTAGATATTAGCGATCGTAAGTTCACGACCCGAAAGGGTGCCTTTAAGAATGATAAACCTACTGTCCGGATCACGGTACACATGTTGAACCTCAAAAGGGAATGAATTATGCAAAAAAATGGCTACTCCTCTACTTTTAGAGGAAAGTAAAGTGTAATACCCCTGCCTGTAGGATTTATGAAAATATGTCGGGTGTTTTGTGGCTGCAAAGTGGGTCTCCTGTAGTAAAATAATTTTAGCCCCTAATCGCTTATATTGAAGAAAGGCTGTTTTGCGCTTGTTTGGTGAATTGAAACCCTGGACATTATGCGAAATACATTGAATAACCATGGCAAACGGAAATAATAGCTATCAACATAAAAGTACACATTGACAGGATATCCCTTAGAACTATTTGGCTAGACATTAGAATCTGCAGATCCACAACAGACAAAGCAATAATCTGTAGTGCCAATTTAAGGAACATACAGACCCCAGTATGGGCTCCAGGACATCCACAAACCAGCACAAAACCAATATCATGCACTAAAGCTTTGAGAAGAGGAAAGATAGAAAGCAATAGAGGTGAGGTTTTAAGAGCTCCTACAATTAAAAGGATAGTTAGGAAACATGGATCAGGTGGGCCAGTTATCATTCCTGAAAAAACAGAAAAATCAAACATCAAAGGGCCAATCGGGCCCAAACCCTGACACCGTAAAACATGGAAAACAGAGTCGCCACCCCACAATCGGGAGGTGACATCTCCGGCCATGCCAGGCGGCAGGGTGGGGTCACGTGTCCAAGAGTCTTAAGATCATTAACATGCGGGTGGTATAATAAAGGTCCGAAGACCCTAGTTAAACTTTAACACATCCAGATATAGATAACAAAAAACGCAAACATAATATTCAGGAGTATAGAGATATCTCAGCAGTGACCAAGAAAAACATCCAAAGGATGTATGAGATACAAACGAGCAAAATCCTTTTATAACGGTTCATCCTGGTTCTTGTCTGTCTCTCCTCCGTTCTCTTCTTGGAGATGGAGTGTGCCATATTGGAGATACCCGAGGAGTGGAAGGAGGGCTCCGAGGAGAAGGAGCATCCGCCAAGCCTAATTTGGCCAAAATATCTTGGCCCTCAGAGAGAGATGTAGCTGTGTATGTGCTTCCATTGTGGGGGATTATCAACTTAAAGGGGAAGCCCCATTTATAGCGGATATGAGCTGAAAAAAGGGTGGACGTAATTTCCTTCATTTTTCTGCGTCTCTCCAACGTAGATGGAGAGACATCTGGGAATATTTGCAAAGTGGTGCCTTCAAAAGTGATTGTTGGGGTATTGCGGGCAGCCCTGAGTATGTTTTCTTTGATCAGGAAATCCTTCATACAAAGGACAATGTCGCGAGGCGGTTTATCGTTAGGTGGTTTTGGGCGCAGGACTCTATGAATGCGGTCACAAGCAAAGGACCCGGTGTCGTGGTCTGGAAGGAGTGACCGGAATAGCCTGATCATGGCTTTTGAAAGGTCACTCACAGACTCTGGGACTCCTCTGACTCGCAAATTATTCCTGCGGTTACGATTATCAAGGTCCTCAACCTGCACCTGCAACTGTGCAAAGGCTGTTTGTAAATGATCATGATCCCTTGAAAGCTCAACATAAGCCAGGCTGAGTTCATCATGTTTGGTTTCTAAGCGGTCGGTTCTGGAGCCCAATGCCGCTATTTCCTGGGATAGAACATTTGTGCTCTTGTGGAGTTCTGATTGGAATTTAGCAGCTAGCTTAGTGTACATACTTTCCAGGCAAGATTCCAAGTCTCCCTTTATAAGTTGCTGTGCACATTCATTGTCCTGAGTTAATGGATGAACTACGGTATCCTGCGTTGGACCGGATGGAGATGCTCGTTCTGTATTATCTTGAGACATGTTGCTTATCTCATGCGTTTTAAGTAGGTATGTCATAAGGGACTTTTGAGCTTGTCCCTTTTTTTGTTTGAGGATGGCATATAGGAAGTCCCTTGGGGGTGATCAGCTGAAAATTAGATAGCCAAGGAAGATAACCCCAGGAGACCTATAACGCCCTAAGCAGGTATATGATGATAGTTACATGGATGCGGTCGGGCACATCAGCAGGATCTTTATATTGTAAAAATTATTATAAAGCTGCAGAAATGCAGAGTGGACATAGGCTGCAACAGGCTTCCCTATCAAGGCCAAGGATCCAAGAGTTAGCTCCAATTCCCACCATAGGAGGCCTTTGGGCCCAGCAGGGGCCACATTCACAGGGGGAGGAGCACGCGGACCAGAGAGTGGGAGCCACGGACCACCGAACGTTGGAGGGGGGCCAGATATCCAGCACCCGCCTTCCCCCACACTGCTTGTACTCACTGTGATCCAGATGGGACAGGATCAGGGATGGATGGAGCGGGTCACAATAAGCCGCAGGTCTCAGCCACCTCAGAGGGGGGAAATAGGGTCCAGCGCCCCCCTCCCAGATATAGGGAATGGTATAGGTGCCTCCGATGCCTCGGATGGGTCCTCCCTTGCCCGGATGGCCGCGGATTTTGTGCCAGGGCTCCGCGGCCGCACCAGGCAACGGACCTCCGCGACCGCAGAGAGGGACAATACAGTCCGGACCCCCTCCCCCAAATGCGGAGGATAGCGAAGGAGCCCTCCTGCGCCTCGGATGGGTCCACGGCCGCCAGATGGTAGCAGAGAGGAAGCCGAGGCGCCAAGGCTCTGCAGCCGCACTAGGCCGCGGATGTCCGCGATCGCGGATATGGGCAATACAGCTCTCTCCCAGATGCAGGGGACAGCACCGCAGCCTCCGATGCCAAGCACAATGCCACCGCTGCCCGGATGGCAGCGGATTAAAATCCTGGGTGCCGGAGCTCTGGATTAGGCGGCCGCTCCGGTCGCCATCTTGGACACGCCCCCCAGCCTACGGATATTTTTAAGTACTGTAGTTTGTCGCCATTCCATAAGTATGTGCAATTTTAAAGCATGACATGTTAGGTATCTATTTACTCAGCATAACATCAACTTTTATATTTCACCAAACAATTGGGTATTGAATTGTGTTTTTGTGCAATGAAATTCAAGTGTATTTTTTCTAAGAAATTGCATTTGAAAGACTGCTGCGCAAATACCAAGTGACATAAAAAAATTGCAACATGCACCATTTTATTCTCTAGGGGCTTTTACTTATATAGACCGCTCAGATGAGTACACCATAATCAAAGATGTAAAGTTTTCCCAAAATCAAAAAGATTAAATCTGGTGTCAAGGATTTTGCTGTAATATTATGAATATTTGTCAATCAATACATTTTTTACCAGTAATAGCCTCTATCCTTTTCTCCATTTATATATTCTTTAGTTTCCTATTTACAACACATGATTTTGTATAGGTATATAATGATAATGGCTACCACCACCCACATCCTGTATTTCAAGGAAATAGTCCTTGATTGATGTCTCTGGGTGGGGACCAAACCTGATTTAAGCCAGCCAAGCCTGCAGTCTCATGATTGTGATAGTGTGTTTAACACATGCTTCAAACTCCCTGTTTGTCTTCCCTGATCTGCTGTTTGAATTCCCCTTTTATGACCTTGTAGTGGAACTTACGAATTTGAGCCTGAAAATTCTGAACCTTGTCTGTCTTTTACCTGGACTGTCATTAAACCACTCTGTCTGTCTGCCAACTGCAAGTACCTGTTTCCTGTGCTCAGTTTGGGCCTGCGCTGGTGTAACGGCCAGGTAATAAAGCATTATGTATAAGACCTGGGGGTAAGCAAGACCCGGTAGGCCTGCTTGCCTTATGGTATAGGGGGCTGCTTTAGGCGAAAAAGACAGAAGCCAGCCATATTGCCTGACTGCCAAGGTCCTACCTTTCCTCAGGGCTTGTGCTGCTCCATGTGCTGGCATCCATCTTAGGTGTCTGCAAAGCATTGTGGGATCCTTTATGCTTTTAGCCCCCATTCGGCTCCTCCCCCAGGCTTATCACATATAAGTCTGCTGTTTGTAGCTGTCCATTGCATTCATGTCCTGTCTGTTGCACAGCAGCAAGCTCCTGTTTAGTTTCTCATTGCTCTCCTGGATACCGACTCGGCTTTGGCAAGACTCCTTCCTGGCTTCTGTCCCCGGCTCTGGCGACCATCCTTCCTGGCTTCTGACCCCGGCTCTGGCGACCATCCTTCCTGGCTTCTGACCCCGGCTCTGGCGATCATCCTTCCAGGCTTCTGGCCCCGGCTCTGGCGACCATCCTTCCTGGCTACTGTTCTACCAAGTCATCCGCTGTTGCTGTTAGACTTGCATAGACTCTGCCTTGTTTTCTATATTAAACCTACCTTTAATTGCACCTCCTTGTGTGTCTGGCTCCTCGCTCCCTGACACTGACCACCTGTGCTAGGGATAAGTGTGACAATATCACTAGTCTTTAATAAAAAATTTTACAGGCTTGTTTATTTGCAGAGGAGCTTTGCAAATGGATACACCAAGTCCAGGAACTGTCTCCACACATGACACAGTCTGGGAATGCACCTCCAGCAGTAACACAAGAACCAGAGCTCAAGGTCAACCCGCCTAATTTTTTTTTGCCACTCCCATATGTTTTCCAACTTTAAAAACAGTTGTATACTGTACTTTAAGCTTCAGTCATGCTCTTCTGGTTCTGAAGCACAGCGGGTTGACCTGATTATTACATGGTTGCAGGGGGATCCCCAGTCTTGTGCTTTTAGTCTCCAGTAGAAGATCCAGCCCGAAGGTCAGTCTAAGCATTTTTCAAGGTTTACTCTGTGATGATCCTGACTGTGCCCAACTCAGCAGAAACTAACCTTAGGTCTTTATGTCAGGGTTAAGGGTGGACTGACAACTCATGGGGCTCCCGGGCAATAGGGGATCATGGGGCCCCTGTGTCCTTGCCCAAATTCAAAAAAGCCTATGAAAAAGGTACCAGGGGCATCTCATGGGGCCCCCTACTGACCCCAGGCCCTCGGGCAGTGCCCGAGTTTCCAAATGGTCAGTCAGCCCCTGGTCAGGGTAAATGCACAGCTGAACAATGGGAAACATTCTCCAATTCAAACTCTAGATGGCACTATTGTAGCATACATGTCATAGGTCATACTGTATATGTCAGAAGGTCAAATTATTGTTAACCATTGATTACCTTGACTTCTTGATTTCAGTTACATAATAAATGAAGAACAATACAAGAGCCCAACATACAGTACAACAATGCTATCTAAATTCTCATTGTTGTAGAAGATAGCTTGTGTAATTTGTTACCAAGGCATGTTTGAGAAGTCCACTCAAACATTCAAATGTAACCTGATTTCTGTTTGTAAGACAAACAGATTCTTTCTTGTAAATCTGAGAAAAAAAATCATAAAACAGACATACACTTATATCAAAGCAGCACACCTCTTCTTTGCGCCATTTTACTTATATTACTGGTCCCAAGCCTCCTTAATTGCATTAAACCCACCAAATTACTGGCCTACCTCACAGTTCTAGCTCTCCCTGCCTGTTGTGCTGACTCTGCTAACATGTCCACTTAAAATGCCGCTTCTGTTCTCCTTCCTCGTTGGCCATATGATTGTCTGATAGACTTCCTGCTTAACTCCACCTCTCCTAGAGGCCGAACTTATCCTCTGTCACTATCGGAGACCAAGGTCATGAAAACTTATATTCAGGGAATTTTTGGGTCCAAGTTCTAAGAACGCCAAGGTGGGTGACTTGTCATGCGGTTTTGAGCCCTGTTCGGAAACTTCCTCTAAGTTTCACAATATCTAAACACCAGCACAAGTGATTGGGGCCCTTTTCCCCGACCTTTTTGGACTCTATTTTAAAGGCTCAGTCTAGTGCTCCTCCCAATCTACTCCCTGGAAAGCTGATTGTTCCCCTCCATCGTAAGACTTTCCACTCCACCTTAAGCCTAAAGTGCTTTCTGAAGCACATGGTGCTATGACAGCCACCCAGGGATTATGAAAACGTTTTTTGTTTCTCGCATGCTTTGGTGGCCCTCTCTCTGTAAGGACTCCTGTTCCTATGTATGTGTTCCTGCTGCCTCTACACCTGCCGATGTGGTCCAGTCTGCCACTACACCAGTTATACTGCTCCAGCCCTTGCAAATTGATCCTCCTGCTTTTTCATGTTTGTGACTTACCCAAATATATCAGTAGGCTCACCCTACTACAACTACAACTGCTCAAACCTAAGAAGTTCCATCCGTCCTTTAAATAGACTGCCTCATTCGGCCAGGTGGAGTCCTTGACTTTTCCTTCAAGCCACTCTGCATCCAGCCTGTGTTCCAGCTATCCAGCTTGTCTCCAGTGATATGTCACCTGCTATCAAGCGTGGTGTTACTGGTTCTCTGTCTACTGTCCAGTTTGGCTCCATAGTGTCTCTGCCTGCTAACCCACCTAACCTTGCTGATCCCCTGACCATTGCCCAGCTTGATGGTTCTGTACCTAATTCCCAGTCTGATGGTCCAGTGCCCATTGTCCAGCCTGCCTCTAAGAGTCCAGTGGAAGTTAAGGTTAAGAACATGTAAGCGCTCCTGTTCCATGACAGCTGCATTCCAGCATCCTGGTTTTGGCTGTAATGCATTCTCCCTGTCTGCCTGTCCACCTGCAAGGTGATTGATGTTGCCAGTTCCTGGGTGGAGGCCAAACCTGATTTAAGCCAACCAAGCCTGCAGTCTCATGCTTATGATACTGTGGTTAACATGTGCTTCAAGCACCCTGTTTGTCTGCCCTGCTCTGCTGTTTGGATTCCCGTTTATGATGTTGGATTGGAACTTGGACTTTACTCTGAACTCTGCCTGTATTTTGACTACGGACTTGAGCCTGACTATTCTGAACCTTGCCTGCCTTGTACCTGGACTATCATTGGACCACCCTGCCTGCCTGACAACTGCAAGTACCTGTTTGCTGTGCTAAGTTCAGGCCTGCCCCGGTGTGTTGACCAGGCACTATAGCATTGTGTTTTACTTTAGGACCTGGGGGCAACCGAGCCTGCTTGCCTTATGTGTACACGGGCTGCTATAGGTAAAGAACACAGAAACCAGCTATAGTGCTATAGTGACCACCTGCGCTAGGGGTAAGCGTGACACTTCTAATCAGTAAATTGCCAGAAGAGAAAATTAGTTTAATAAATATACAAGGGGCGTTTTAAGTAAAACCGGGACTTTTGAGTTTATATAATAACAGGAATAATTTCACAGAGGGGAAACTGCATTTATTTTCCAGCATACTCCCCTGCTACATTTAGACCCTTATCCCAGCATTTAACTAATGCCTGAAAAGCTTCGGTATAGAAAAATTTGTCAGTATGCCTAAACCATTCTAGAACAGCCTGCTTCACTCTGTCATCATTATGTTTACCGTTCCCACAGAAAGATTGGTTCTGTGTGCAATTTCAGGGTTTTGTGTCGATTATCTAGGATCAGGCGTTCCATGTGCTGAATGTTCACAGGAATGACTGCTGTGGGCTGAGAACCACCAAGGCCATTATTATCACTGACAGAAGTATGGCTATATTTGAAACGTTTACACTATTTAAATGTCTTACTGTGGCTGAGCTTCTCATCACCGTACTGTGCTTGAAGTCTACTGTAGATATCTGTAGGTTTTAAGCCTTCATTCATAAGAAACTTCATCACCACACAGTGTTCCATGCATGCACTAACACTGTTGTCTGCCATCTTGATTAACCGTCTCTGGATTGGCCTGCGACATGTGCGCCACCTATCAATAATAGGACACACTTTCCACCTACTACTGCCTGTAGTACCGCCACACTAGAATCCCATGAATACCTGTAAAATTGAAAGTCCCAGTTTGACTTGAATGCCCCTCGTGTGTGTGTGTGTGTATATATGTATATATATATATATATATATATATATATATATATATATATATATATATAAACACTGTGCAAAAGTCTTAGGCAGATGTGAAAAAATGCAGTAAATTAAGAATGCTTTCAGAAGAGGACTTGTTCATTGTTTCTTTTTATCATTTGACGCAATGGAAAGCAAATGAACAGAAGAGAAATCCATATCAAAACCAATATTTGGTGTGATCACCCTTTGCCTTCAAAACAGCATCAATTCTTTGATTCTTCTAGGCACACTTGCACACAGTTTTTGAAAGAACTTGGCAAGTAGGTTTTTCCAAACATCTTGGATAACTAACCACAGATCTTCTGTGGATGTAAGCTGCCTCAAATCCTTCTGTCTCTTCATGTAATCTTATACAGACTCAATGATATTGATATTAGGGCTCTTTGGTATCAAAACCATCACTTCCAGAAATCCTTGTTCTTTTTAAGTTAGTTCTTAACCACATGCCGCCCAGCCACTGTATAAATACGTGTCAGGGTGGCACAGCTGGGCAAAACCACGTTTTAAAACATGTGTTTTGTAAATAGGTAAGGGGCGCGCGCGAGGCGCACCGCTGCCCTACCTGTCCCGCCGATCACAGCCACGGATGTCAGTCGCCGGGTCACAGCCGGTCCTTACCGGCTATGTCCCGGTGATCGGCAGCAATCCCTGACAGAGAGCACAGCTGCAGTAGCTGTGCTTTCTGTCAGTTCCCTGACAGCTCCAGGACAAGCTGATCGGGACAGAAGAGTTTCTCTCTCCCGATCAGCGGTGTCCTGTGCAGTACACACCCCCGCCCCCTAGTAAAACACTCCCCTCACACAGATAACCCTTTCCCTGAAAAATAAACTTAACCCCTTCCTCCCCAGTGCCATTAGTACAGTTTTAGTGTTTTTTTTTTCACTGATCACTGTATTGGTGTCACTGGGGATGTCAGTGACCCAAAGTCAGTACCCCCCAATGTCAGTCCAGCAGTCCCGCCATAAGTCGCTGATCGCCGCCATAAGTCGCTGATCGCCGCCATAAGTCACTGATCACCGCCATTATTAATATAAAAAAAAAACTAAAAATCCCAGTATCTTTCCCGCCATTTGTAAATGCTATAACGTTCACGTAAACCAATTAATTTACACGTATTGGGTTTTTGTTTTAGCAAAGACATGTTGCAGAATGCATTTTGGCAGAAATTTATGACTAACTTTGATTTTTACATTTTTTTTTACTGAACATGTTTTATAGCAAAAAGTCCAAAATATTGTTTTTTTTCCTCAAAATTGTCAGCCTTTTTTTTATAGCACAAAAAATAAAAACTGCACAGGCGTTCAAATACCACCAAAAGAAAGCTCAATTTGTGGGAAAAAAAAGGATGTAAATTTCATTTATGTACCATATTGCATGACTGCGCAATTGTCCGTTAAACTAGCGCAGCGCTGTATAGCAAAAAAAATGGCGTAAATTGCAGTATCTATACCATAGTTTGTAGACGCTATAACTTTCACACAAAGCAATCAATATACACTTATTGGGATTTTTTTTACCAAAAACATGTAGCAGAATACATTTTGGCCTAAATTTATAACCAACTTTGAGTTTACTATATATTTTTTATAGCTGAAAGTAAAAAATATTGTTTTTCTTCAAAATTTTTGGCCTTTTTTTGTTTATAGCGTGAAAAATAAAAAGCGCACAGGTGATCAAATACCACTGAAAGAAAGCTCTATTTGTGTGAAAAAAAGGACGTAAATTTCGTTTGCGTGCAGAATTGCATGACTGCGCAATTATCAGTTGAATTCGTGCAGCGCCGAGTAGCAAAAAGAGGCCTGGTCATTAAGGGGAGTAAATCCTCTGGAGGTCAAGTGGTTAATAACATTGGCTGTATGTTTGAGGTTGTTGTCCTGCTGCAGAATAAATTGGGGGGCCAATCACATGCCTCCCTGATGGTATAGCATGACGGATAAGTATCTGCCTGAATCTCTCAGCAATGAGGACACCATTGATCCTGACCAAATCTCCAAATCCATTTGCAGAAATGCAACCCCAAACTTGCAAGGAACCTCTGCTATGCTTCACTGTTGCCTGCAGACACTCATTATTGTACCGCTCTCCAACCCCTCGTGGACAAATTCCCTTTTTCTGCAGTCAAATTCAAATTTTGACTCAGTGTTTTCATGCATAAGAAATGGAAATTAGGCTAACTGACTCAACTATGCATGAAAACATAGGAACTTGGGTGCAGAAAAATGCAGCAGGTGCTCTGGATTGATGAATGACAAATTTGAAATATTTGGCTGTAGCAAAAGGCAGTTTGCTTGAGAAGGGCTGAAGAGAGGTACAATAAAGAATGTCTGCAGGCAACAGTGAAGCATGGCTGAGGTTCCTTGCAAGTTTGGGGTTGCATTTCTGCAAATGGAGTTGGAGATTTGGTCAGGATTAATGGTGTCCTCATAGCTAAGAGATACAGGCAGATAATTATGCATCATGCCCAGGGGCGGACTGACCATTTGAGCACTCGGGCACTGCCCGAGGGCCCAGGGTCAGTAGGGGGCCCCATGAGATGCCCCTGGTACCTTTCATTGGCTTTTTCATAGGCTTTTTTGGGTGTGGGCGAGGACACAGGGGCCCCATGATCCCTTATTGCCCGGGGGCCCCACGAGTTGTCAGTCCACCCCTGATCATGCCATACCATTAGGGAGATGTGTGATTGGCTTCAAATTTATTCTACAGCAGGAAAATGATGCCAAACATACAGCTAACATAATTAAGAATTATCTTCACTGTAAAGAAGAACAAGGAGGCTCCCAGAGAGCTCTGATTTCAACATCATTGAGTCTGTCTGGGATTACATGAAGAGACAAGAGGATTTGAGGCAGTTTACATCCACAGAAGATCTGTGGTTAGTTCTCCAAGATTTTTAGAACAACCTAACTGTCAAGTTCCTTCAAAAATGTGTGCAAGTGTACAGAAGAATGGAATAATTAATGCTGTTTTGAAGGCAAAGTGTGGACACGCCAAATAATGAGTTGAGTTGGATTTCTCTTTTGGTAATTTTCTTCCATTTTGTTGATTGATAAAAATAAACTATTAACACTTCTATTTCTGAAAGCATTCTTAATTTACAGAATTTGCCTAAGACTTTTTCACAGTACTGTGTATGTACAGTATATATATATATATATATATATATAGTTTTTGGTTTTGGATTTTTTAATGGATGAAATCTATTAGGGTAGTGAATCATTTACACACACCGGCCACCTTAATAGGTACACCTGTTCAAATGCTTGGTAACACAAATTGCTAATCAGCCAATCACATGGCAGCAATGTAGATGTGGTGAAGACGACTTGCTGAAGTTCAAACTGAACATCAGAATGAGGAAGAAAGGGGATTTAAGTGACTTTGAATGTGACATTGTTGTTAGTGCCAGACAGGCTGGTCTGAGTATTTAAAAAACTGCTGGTCTACTGGGATTTTTGCTCACAACCATCTCTAGGGTTTACAGAGAATGGTCCAAACAAGAGAAAATATCCAGTAGCAGCAGTTGTGTGAATGAAAATGCCTTCTTTATGTCAGAGGAGAATAGGCAGACTGGTTGCTGCGACATTCAGATGGTAGGCTCAGAATTTGGTGTAAACAACATGAAAGCATGGATCCATCCTGCCTTGTATCAATGGTTCAGGTTGGTGGTGGTGTAATGGTGTGGGGGATATTTTATTGGCACTAGCAAGGTGTGCCTAATAAAGTGGCCGGTGAGTGTAGATTTGCAGTCTTTACTGCTTACCCTTCTTGGAGATACCTTTTGAAGATAACATCTTTTCTTTACATGGAAAAAATCTATATATACCTCTGTCTTGGAAGTTGGGTGTGTTGGGCTCTCTAGAACTCAGTTAGTGGACAGTCCTTGTGGACCTATAGCGCCCCTTGTGCTCCATGGCTTACACTCTATTGGCACACCTCTCTCCTTTGACACATTGTGGCATTCAGTTGTATTGTATTATAAAAAGATTATCTATGTACACATTATTGACCATCATGTCCTCTGATGAAGATTTTCTGAAACATTTAAATGCTTTTGGATCATCTACTTACATGTTGGTGTTTTTCTAGCTGTGAGGATGATCTCCGTATATATACCTTTGTGGTTGATCAGCAACTAATTTTATATGATGTTTTTAATGAAATTGTATTAATAATTTGTACTTTTATAATAATTTGTGTGTAAGTGCCTAAAAAGTCCCTAATTCAACCAATTGTATACAATCCTACATATGGGACATGGCACCCAGCATGATCAGACTTATAGAATAATTAATATTATATATATATTTGTCAATCAATATATTTTTTTACCAGTGATGACCTTTATACCCTGTCTCCATTTATATATTCTTTTTAGTTTCCTACTTAAGACACATATGATTTTGTATAAGTACATAATGGTAATGGTTACCACCACCCACATCCTGCATTTCAAGGAAATAGTCTCACCACGTCTAATAAGTAAAATGCCATTTCCTGTATGACCAGAACATTAGTTAACTCCATTGGATAGAAGTGAAACAAGCATTTTTCATGCATGCATTTGGTGATTAGGTTAAATAATTAAAAAATAATAATAAACTGCACAATATTGTTGTAACAAACTATGGGCAAATATAATTACGTAAGCAGTTCCAGTACATGACAATAATACTCTTTAAACCATTTGTGCGTCCGAGCGCAAATTGCATATTTGTATTTCATTTTAATGTTACGCTCATTCTTAATGAAACAAAGCCATCAAATGGATTTGAAAAAGAATGAAAGATAAGGTCATCTTATGTTACTTTATTTTTATGTTAAGGTTGTCACACTTCATTTCGGAACTATGATTATTGAACAGCGTCACTTGTACAATAGGCATGGTGCTGCTGTTGCTTTTTCAGGAATGCAAGATATCAATATATTTTTATGGTATGCTCTGTATCATAGACAGTCAGTGATTTTTATTATCTTTTTTCACTGACAGATCATAAAAATATTTCAATGTCAATTCAAGCAGCATAAATGTAAATGATCATTTTCACTTTCATTACTTTCTATGTACAGAATAAAGTGACTAAAGTAGGAGAGGCAAGTAGAATGGAGCTACTTGGACCGGTACAAACTGTCCACCCATGCCGTAATCACAGGTAATTACTAGGGCTGTTATCTGTCTTTTGCCTTCGTATTGCTTCAAAGTACATTTAATTCAATTGCTGTAATTTTTTGCCCTCCCTCAGTACAGTGACTTGTGGAGTGGAAATGATCTAGTGACGTCTGAGTCCCTTACATGCACCCTTGGGAGGGAGACTAGTCAATATCAAGCTGATGCTGACCATAAATACAGAGCCCCCTGGCTGTTTCACATAACACCCTGGGGAGACTTGCATGCCATACAATGCAGTGAGAATCTTGCTGTGTGTTTTTCTTGGATCACTGCACAACCTCACTTCTCCTGCATGCCAGCTGGGAGCACCTGTGGCACACTTCTGCAAGAATCAAGAGACAGAAACTGCAAACACACCTACCCAAATCAGCTCAAGGTTTGTCCTCTGCTTGATTTTCACTATTCATGTCATTTCTCTGCTGCTAGTTTTCTATTGTATTTCTTATTATCTTCTATTATTTTTGTATTCACTTTGAACAGATTTATGTACAAATGGGCAATTCAGTGAAAGGATGCCTTAGAATCACATAGCTTTGTTATTAATGTATTTTGTGAGATCTTTTAAGCTATTGCTATTATTATTATTTTTATTTTTACCAGTCCAAATAAGTTAAGACAAATAATTAAGCTGGAAAGCAGTATTTATGTGTTACTACCCTTATACTTTATTTATTTATATGCTACTATGTAATATTTTATTACTGTCTGAATTGACAGTAAAAGTACAAGTCACTTTTCACAACAAAATTTTAAGATTTTTATCAATCAGAGTGGGTTAAATTGATTTTGTATTTCAACTTATTTTAAAAAGCTTAAAAGTATACTTCTTTGTGAAAAAAATTGTGATAAAAGAAAATGTAGGGTAAAAAAAATAAAGTTTGTGTTTACTTCCAGGTAGCACTTATATAAAGGTAGTTCAACATAATTTGATATACAATAAATAATTTTTTTTGTGCTGACAACCAACCACAACTTACAGCCATTTTATTGTAAGCAGTAGTAGTAATATAGTATAATTTTAACTGTGGATTACACATGTAACATTTTTCACAAATGTTGTGGGAATTTGAGCACATTTAGAACATCCCTTATATTTGAACCTGTTCCCTGGCAAAAAACAGGGATTGATCAGATCCCATAGTAGTAGCAGTGACTGATAGAGTCTCCACTGTATTTCTTCTGTTGTTTGATTAACACACAGCAGAAGAAAACTCAGAAAACAGTTATATGCAGGATGTGTACTTTAGCATCAAACATGTTCAGTACTACAATACATATTTATTATTTATTTCAGGTACTTATATAGCGCCGTCAATTTACGCAGCACTTTACATATATATTGTACATTCACATCAGTCCCTAAGCCTCAAGGGGTATACAATCTGAGGTCCCTAACTCACATTCATACATACATATACTAGGGACAATTTAGACAGGATCCAATGAACCTACCAGCATGTGTTTGGAGTGTGGAAGGAAACCGGAGTGCCTGGAGGAAACCCATGCAGGCACAGGGAGAACATGCAAACTCCAGGCAGGTGGAGCTGTGGTTGGGATTCGAACCAGCAACCCTAGTACTGCCAGGCAGAAGTGCTAACCATTTAGCCACTGTGCCGCCCCATATTGGGGTTTATTTACTAAAACTGGAGAGTGCAAAATCTGGTGCAACTCTGCATCGAAACCAATCAGCTGCCCGGTTTTATTGGCAAAGCTTAACTAAACAAGCTAAAGTTAGAAGCTGATTGGCTATCGTGTACAGCTGCACCAGATTCTGAATGTACCAGTTTTAGTACATCCCCCTCATTCAGAACTACAATCTGTATACTCATTTGAGTTGTATAGCTACCAAGTTTGCTGTCAGTCAGGTTTCTGTATTCATCTTAAATAAAATAACCTGATAAAAAGAAAATGTAAATAAAAGTATACTTATTTTAAGCTAGCCACTTTTTTTTATATATTTATACAGATGGAAAAGTGTACAAGTCTGCTTCTGGTGTCTTTAATACTGTGCGCTACAATCTCACAGACATTTGGATTAGTTTTATCAGTAAGTACATTTACTATATATTCTATATACACAAATGGATCAATTTGCTAAAGTAGTTATCAAAGTGTTCACTGCAATCCTCCAATCACATGCAAGGCAAAATCCTGTGTTTAAATCCCCTGAAAATGATTGGGTATCCAAAATGAATACAGTTTTGTTTTGCCAAATGAACATTATCTACTTTTTAGTAAGTCAAGGAGACAGCAAATGAAAGAGGGAGAAGAAGAGAGATGAAAGAAATTTATCTACAAATACAAAGATTTTGTTTATAGTGACCAATCACTTTTAATATGTTGTTATGTGGAAAAATGAAAAAGGAATCTGATTTTGCATATACACAAGCAATTACATTTTTTGCAGCATTTACTTTTCTTCAGCTTTTATAAATATTCTTCTGATTGCATCATTTACCTTATTAAAATGTAAGATGGCCTTAGTGAATGGTTAATGATTTTTGTTTAACAATAATACTATATCATATATATGAAAATATTGCTTCATTTTGTATATAGTTTTTCTTATCAACTGGAACCAGGTGTTAATGTTGTTAATATTTTAGATTAATCAGAATGAAAACTTGATCTTTATAGAATAGCTCTCATAACTTAGCCTGAGCTGCTGATATTTGAAAGTATTAAGATTTGCCTTCAAAAAATGGGCAAAATGTGTCAATATGGTGGGAGAGATTTACTGAAACTGATGCTCAGAGAATCTGGTGTAATCTGCTTCTAACTTCAGCTTGTTCAATTAGCCTTTGAAAATAAAACCTAGAAGCAAATTGGCTACTATGTATAACTGCACTACAATCTGTGTGAACCAGTTTTAGTAAATCACCTTTATTGGCTGCCAAGGCTGAAATTATAGATCATTATTTTATTTATACTATATTTTAAATTTAAACAAATATATGTATATGTCCATGTCATCTTTGTTTTCTGAACGGCAAAGATGATTCAACTTTTCTGTTAGTTGTAAAGCTATGCGAACCACTTCTTAATTTTTATAGCTTTTAATTAATTATATAAAATACAAAATTTGTACTACAATGTTAGCATTTGAGAGTATGTGCAAACGAAAAACAAGACAATCCCTAGGTGACGAGTCCTGTTATCTCAGCAGTTGTTAAGTAGAGGTCCTGGATGAATTTGGTAAACAGACATATAGCCACTGGAGGGAGGAATCTGCAAATATTCTCATGAGATGCTGTAAAAAAATCATTTGAAACAGAAGATAAGTAAATAGTTGAAAGCCAAAGCAAAAAAAATCAAAAACTACACAGTCCTGACATTGGACCCTATTTTTCAGCACCTTAAAGATGCCAAGAATAAACATTGCACTGTACATGCTTTGGTAAAGGAGACATAAAGGGTCTTATACTGAAAAACTGTGATCAAACGCAATTTTTTTTATGACTTCAGAGAGAGACCAGATTGTGGAAGAGAGAAAGAAGGCAATGAGACTCAATAGTGGAGGGGATCAGATTGTGTTTGGATATACAGTAAATATGATCACCTATTTACCAGATCAAGTGGTCTGCTTAGATAAATGATAAACAAGTACTTTTAATTTAGGGAATTCAAATCATGATGATGTAGTGTACCTGTAAGACCATGGGCTAAGCCACCCCTATTATATTCTATTGCCCTTTTACTTATCCATTCACGGACTGGAGGGGGATTTGGAAGTGTAATGATAAAAAGTCCAGAAAAATATCTTTTTGTAGCAAATTATATGCCATGTGAAGGATCAATGCACCTACTTACTACACCTACAATCCTTCCTTCCTGTCTCACTGCCTTCTCTCCTTCCACTCTTTCATAGTCCATTCTTCTGTTTTCTTTTCCCTCTCCTTCACAGTTCATTCTTGCTACCAAACCTCACAATGTGACCTCACTGGCCTCTGTCTCTGCTGCCATACCAAATAATGGGACTTCTGAGAAACCCCACTTTAATATGTGACGGACTTTGAGGACATTTTTTATTAGCCACCTTAAGATGGACTAGTACACCTAAAGTAAATTTTTACTTAAAACCTGCTTTTAGTGCATTCTTTGTCTTTCTTTTTTACTTTTCCTTTTAGATAAAGGCTCTTTCATTTACATGCTTTGCTGCTCAAAGTTTACTAGGCCTGTGTTGTGTAAAAGAAAGTTGAATGGTCAGGTTTCATTTTTGATGGTGGCATACTATTTTATTTGGGTGAGACTATATTATTTTCACAAGGCAGAAGTCATTTTGTTCAGCTCATACAGCACTTCACTGTTTTTGGTTCATCTTTTACATTCCTCCTTTACATTCCTTCTTTTTCATTGGTATTATATACAGTACATGTGAAAAGGTGTGTTAAAACCATCCACTGTTCTTCAGACCTACCAATTACAGTGATGAGACATCACACTTTGTGTAATGTATTTTCGTTACCCGGTTGAAAATGACCCCTACCATCAAAGGGCTGTTGTTTTTGCCCCACCACTATCTATTCTCAGTCCTCTCCTACCCACATCCTAGCTGCTTTAGAAGGGCCAAGTATGTGAGTTTGTTAAATGCCAGCCACTATAAAAGGGTGAACTCCCAGCAGCTATTTTTCAGTGTCTCTAAATTAGGGAGAACTAATAGTCTCTGCAAGGAGATTTTCTTGGGATATGATGCTATACTGTACTATATTGCATGAAATTACTGTGGCTTGCACTGTGGAGGGCTGCAAATACAAATAACCCCAACACTCCCTTTTAGGATAAACTTTCTTGGTGTGTCTGCAACAATTCTGATTGCTGTTTAGGTGATGCCACCCCCCTCCCCCACACCTCCACCACCATTGCAGTTGTTTTATTATTTTTCTATTTTAATGTTATTTCACATTTAGCCATTTTCTTATTTTCTGCTAGGATGGAAAAATGAGCTGAAGTTAGTGTTTCAGGGATTATTTTTTAGGGGAGGTATACTGTAAATTCTGTTGTGAGGGACTTTTTAATTACCCTGGGGTACGCAGTGTATGTTGTTCAAGCAGGCAAAACTGCCCTTTGTTATCAGTATGTCGCTGCATACTTGTACGGTAAGGTAGTGTGCACCAAAGCACCATGTATTATTCCTCTCTATTGCCATAGCTGCCATTAGGTAACCCCTTTTATTAAAAGAAAAATAACAGACAGGCCTAGAGTAAGACGTTTCTGCATGCTGAGGTGGAAGGGCAGGCAGAGAGAGAGAGAAAAATGTCTCCAAATCACTCCTATGCCTAGTTTCTTAGAATCTGGCTTTTCATGTGCTTGTGGAGTCCCATTTCCCTGAATGTATGGCCTGTGCTACAACACAGTGACATGTACCCAGCCACTATTTACCCAGAAGACCATTTCTTCCCTGTGTCACTGGACTAGGCTTTCAGTAGCAGGGTACACAATACCATAGACATGCAATCCAGTAAACATGAGCATGGATGCTGCATATTGGTTAGCACAAACCTTTGGCAGTTGGAAAGGATACAGGATGGGGCACACCTCTGACACTGGAGGACCCTCCATGTGTCTTGTCTGATAGTGACAAAGCAGTCACTTGTACCATCTCCTTCTAATTGGCCTTCTCCACTGACTTCTTAGAACCAATAGGTCTCAGTTCCAATAGTCCCCCCTCCCCCAAGTGCCCCCAAGCATATGCACTATCCCAGGCTAAATGCTGGTTGTGCTGTGTTGCAGTTTGTATTCATAGGGGAACAGGAGCTACACTGGCACAGGGCTGTTTACAGCTCTCTATGCCCAGGCTATAGTGTTGCTGAGCCCTTGTCATTTTCAACCAGGAAAGGGTGTGTATGACCATGTCACTAACCTGATGGCTGCCCTTCTCCTGGTAAAAATTGTGATGTACCAACCTGGAGGTGCATTGGTTAATTATGGAGTACCATAATCCTTCATATGGCCAGAAGGGTTTGTGGTTACTTTAGGAAATCATATTCAGCCAGTATTCAGAAATGTAGCACCAACATAGCTGCCTGCCAACTGTTTCATTTGTGACATCTCAACATGCTGAACTGAACATTGACCATGCTGCAGAAGCAACAATGTACTATCAGAGAATACATACTCCAGAGCTTTAACAGTCTGGGCATTGGAGACACAGCAGCAGAAGGAAGAAGAAGACTTGCTGGACTGTCAGGGCCAGCAGGATATTTTGCCTACTGCTTCCATCCCTGTAAGGCAGAGATAGCAGGAAGCAATATAGCAATACAAAGAGGAGGAGAAGGGTTGGGGTACTGGCAGTGAGTAGGAGGAAATGGGGTAGGCCTCATGGGGATGTTTAATTTCTTCCTAACCCAGGTAGTTGTACATGGGTGGGGTGATATTGTTGAGGACAGTGTTAGCCACAGGGGCACAGAGGATTCAGTGTCCTCTGCTGCAGGTAATTTGTGGGCAATTGGTCTTTTATGCTTAAATGCCTGTGCAAGGACCCTAGAATTAAGATAATCAAAGAGAGGGGTGTGTATTAGGTGGTCACCCTATTAGATCCCTAACACAAGTGTAAAACAGCCAATCTACTGCCAGCTTTATAGAGGGAGCCTAAAATGCAACACTTTGAGCAGGTGCTGCATAAGAATCTCTATGATATATTTCCTGATGGTGGTCATAGAGATCCCTAACAGGAGGAGCAGCGGTGCTGGCAGCCACCTCAATGCTGTGTTTCAGAGTTGTTTTTAAACCACAGCAGCCAGGCCTGTTTAAAGGCAGCACTGACAGACAGCACCTGAACCAAATAAATTCTGATTACATTGACTCTAGTGCTGATTAAGACACTTTGTGAAGTGAGGCCCCCATGAAATACCAGATGTCCAGGCTGGACCACTGGTCAAATTTTGCACAGTATGTGCCAGAGCTTCTGGCTTTTCAATGTGCCATCTGAAAGGGCTTTCAGTGCAGCAGGAGGCAAATCCACCAGCTCCCTGACAGTGTGGACAGGCTCACTTTCATGACCCAGTCTTGAATTACCAGTGGCTACAAAACCCCTGCTGCATACTAGATTTTTAATTGTCCTCTACCCCCAACAAAAAAAAATAATACCTGCCATAATTACCAGCTCCTGCCACCTCTCTTGGCCTATTCCTGTGCTCTGGCACTTTAAACATACCACATAATCTTTCCCCAACTTGACTCCAGCTCTCTAATTTTGAATGTTTGCTATAGGGTTAGCAGCCAGTTCCAGTGCCCAGGTACTGTCAAGGTGTAATACAGTGTTTTCACAGCTGGACCACAGCTGCCAAATTTCTAATGTTTGCAACAGGTAAAATACTACATTGCACCTCAAAGCTTGCAACCTATCCTATTGCTCAGCTACTCAAAAAGTGTTTAAGTTTTGATTCTCAGATAATACAACCTAATATTTATTTCAAAGTAATTTTTTTCATATTTTCCTCTTATAATGTGTCCTCGTCAACCTGTTTGCATACTACGCAGCCACTGTACAATATTTTTGGCTATTGTCTCTCAGATAATATGTGATGATAGTGAGGTCTGATGAACCTCAAATTGTGTGGCGAGAATTGGATTGTAACATTGGATACATTGCCACCTTCATTTTCCCGTAAGTTCACAACTTGGTAACAAAAATGGTTAGACTAAAATCTCATGTCCATTCTAAGCAGTCCTGGGAGGTGACACTTTTTTCCAATCTAGAAGAAAGGACTTATGATGCAATCCTGTTGTAAATGGACAAATTGTAAAGGATCTGGAGTGCAGTCCAAGGAACATACTGTACATCTGTGATTCTGGGATCATAACCTAAAGCTGAACTCTCACATATCTTAAACTCTCAGTTTACAATCATATTACATAACCCCTACTGTAGAACTATACCGACACTATACCGACAAACTATATATGACACTCCTGCAGACCCTTAGAATGGTTAGAGTTAGCTCTACAACACCCTCTTCAGGGACAAGAAAAGATGGCTCTAACAACAGCTGCAAGCTCATGTTTTACCTTTGAAACTAGGGGGCTACTGACTCCTGCAACACCAAATTAGACTTCATCTTCAAGTGTTCTTAATGCTAAACTGTATACTAAGACCAGACTCCACTTAAGTATTTTTTCACTTTTAAACCCTTTTTTTCAGATATTTCTTGCACCATTTTCCTCAACTTTTTTCATTAAAATAATATGTAATTATGATTAAAAGGAATGCTCTAACTAGAAATTAAGAACTCTGTCCCATGTTATGTAATACACTTTAATGTTTATTGCAAAATTAAACCTGCCTCGTATATCCTTCCCATATTGCAGTCTAACCAGGTTGTTTACATACTATTTAGCCACTGTTCAATATCAATGGCTATTGTCTGTCAAATAATACACAATTATTTTTAATTTAGGATAAAATCTGTCACATCTCTCCTGCTCAGTTCACACTAGTGAACTCTAGTGAGGTTCCCAGTGTGGGCTGTGATTTCTGGAAAGGTGCAGGGAGCTTTTGCCTGTGCTTTGAGAGGCACGGTAGTTCATCTAAATGAATGGGCTGCCACACCACAGCCCAAAAAATGGCACTAGTGAGAACCAGGCCTAATATGGGGACTAACCAAGATGGTTACATACTGAACAGCTAATAAACAATATTTGTGGCTACTGTCTGTCAGGTAATACCTTCTAATTTGTATTGCAAGATAAAATCTGTCTTGTCTCCTTCTATTTGCTGTCTATTCAAGTGTTCATATACTAACCTGATACTACAATTTCAACCAAACACATACCTAAAGTCTATACTTTTAATATTTTGGGTATATGCAGATAAGCAGTATTTGGGGAGCTTTGGGTGGTGGTTGTGAAGTGTTTTTATGCACTCTGACTTGACATTGTGTTTAATTATCAAAGTTCTGTAACACCACATACAGCGTAAAGGTATCTCCAAGCATTTAATTTAAAGGATTGGCATTTTGTCTGGTTTTGGGAATTTCAAACAGATTTCGAGGAATTGAACCCTAGCAGTAACATAGTTAGATAGGTGAAAAAGTATATTAGAAGCAGAGTAGAAAATGCTGGCTGATTAAGACCAAGTTGTAAACTTGGTTCCCTTTCTTAATTTTCTGCATCAATGCAGAGGTTTTATTAAAGCCCTGTTACTAGAGGGACGGAGTTAGACTAGCCCTACCATCACAGAGTAAAGGTGGCTGGTTCTGTTGAAAGCAGTGTAAGTGCTATCAGTTCTGCCACCATTATGTAAAAGGTGACCTGTCCTGTCAAACAGTAAAGAGTAAAAGCAGAAAACATTCTAATTTAGATAGTCATATCCAGCAAGGAGGTTGTTGTAAGTAGAATGCATGTGAAACCTACTCACACAAATATTATACCTCATGTCAGCATCACACCTTAAATTATGAATCTTGGGTCAACCATGCAAATATACATGTTTAGTAATACCCTTGAAGTATTGTGAATGTGCCTCTAATATGCATTGGGAGCAATTTTCTGATTTAAATGAAATGTCTTTTTAGGGTAAAGAGAAGCGTGGCTGGACATTGAACAGTGCAGGTTATCTTTTAGGACCACGTAAGTGATTAGAAAAAGTTTTATATGCTCCATATTTGGGTGACTTTGTGTTACAGTACATATTCAGTATATCTTTAAATGCATTTTATTTGAGATATTTGCAAGTTTAAACACAAACACATATACTGAACACACAGTGAAGCCATGAAGAAAACACCAAAAAGAATAGCCATTGTTACACCTAGCCACGACTGTAAGGTTATGAGAATGTTGTTTCTGTTCACACTGTGTTATACTTACAGGTCTTAACCTATAAAAGGTAAAGCTAGCTAATGCCCCAGTGAATTCACAGATTTGATTAGATACACCTATGGCCAAAATAGAAAGATCCAGGCATTTGGTTCCAATCTAAACATCTGGAATATGTAGGCCAGATAGAAAGGTCCTTCATTGACTACAACTAAAATGTCCTGAACTGTCTCCCAAGTTCTACAGTGTGTAGTCATTTTTTACTTAATACAAGAAGTTGTCCTACAGTACACATGGCTCTACAAAAGTTCATATTCTATATCACCTGAGCCAAGATGGATATCATTGCCTTTCCTATTGGGGAAGTCATTGCCAAAAATGTCAAAGTTGCAACATAAAAGCCTTCAATTATATACAACTATTAGGTGTTGGTGTCTGGGGTTACTTTAGCAAGCTTTAAAAAGAACTACATTATCCATTGTATGTGCCGGTAGTAAAGCCTTTAACGCTAAGTGGTTTCATGGCATTTCTATCTGGATAAATTATTATGCAGCCAGACTGTTCTAGGTCCCTTTTGTTGTTGATCACAGAGCAGTTACATTGTCTGCTATGTCTGTATAGAGACTGATCATTTCAAATTCCAGATGGCTCCATATATTTCTCAGGACTCCAGTGCTGAGATCTCTAAGTTCCTAGGCTTTTGAATCTGCCACAGTTAGTGGTCTATTTTTGCAGTTTGATTTTATACATTTATTATCTAATCTAACAAAAGTAAAGGGAACAGCTCAAGGTGGGAGGGAACATGTAACAGTTAAGGTAGGTGGGAAAATAGCAAGAAACTATGACATGGATATGATGCCAATTAAGTCCCCAAAAGCTATAAGAAGCTAGATGGTGACTTGAAAATCAGTCTCCATTTATGATTAATCAAATCAGTTTTGGTCAGGCTGACTGTTGAAGTTTATTTATACAAATGTATTCTCTTTGAGGGTTTTTTACTTATTTTTAAAATATTTTAGTATTTTGCATTGTGCATTTAACTGCAACATTTAAAACAATTACTTCTTTTATGTCTTTGTAAATGTCACAAGATGTTCCTCACTGTCTTTGAGTATGCAGACCAAACTATAGACTGGATTACAAAGAGAGTTCCAAAGACGCTGTTTAAAACTCAACCTTTTTGACAACTGGTCATAACCATATGTGATAGATTCCCTTAGAGTGTTATTGTAGGACTCCCCCCATCTTAGTGATAAACTATAGGATCTCTTGGTTTTAAAACCTCCATCTTGCCCAAACTTTGAAATTGGCAGTCTGAAGCAACATTTAACACTGAGGTGCATGTAATACGTTTGTAACATTTTGAAAGAGATGTCAGCACTATATTTACAGTATACAGTAATATGTTAACTTTAGAGTAATTTGCCAACACCTACTACTGCACAGAGAGGCAAGCAGTATTGTGTCACTGCTGATGGACTCCAAAGCAGTCACATATGCTACTATAGTTATAGTAGATTTCCTTTCTTGTGTTTAAATTTTAATGAAACATTTTTCTTTTGGAAACTCAAGATACAACTGTATCTAAGAAATGTTATGCCTATGTATTTCAATTGTTTTTTTTTCATTTGAAGAATTAAAACTGGCTTTTCTAATAATGCTTGCTTCCTGGACCATTAATTTGAGCTGCACCTAGTTAAAGAAAAGTTTTTGGTAATAAGGAAATTGAAATAATGATATGAAGATGCATAATAACACCTTTCCTCTCTCAATGTTCTCATTCTCCATCCATCAAAAATAAATAGATAAAAATGGGGTGTTCTTTGTTGCTCCTTCAGTATCAGCTGTAGCAAGCTTTATTCCAGAGAAAGGTTCCTTTATGTAAAAAAAACCTTATAAATGTAAATTAAAGGAATCATTAAGAATTATTGTAAAGAGTGTCAACATTGCTAAAAATGGGACAGTTATGCATCTGAATTTGGGAAACAGCTAAGCCTTATAATAAAACTGGGAGATGACATTTCTCTTTATGGAAAAAAGTGTAGTCTTAAAAATATCAGCATGCTAGCCCTAAATCAATAAAGAGCTAACGTAAAAGTTCTAACATTTCCATAATTAAACCTAAAATGAAACTAAATGTAATTTAAAAAGCAAAAAATCAAGTACTATTTTAGACCTCCCAGCATTTTAAAGCAAATCTGTAATGAGAGAAAAAGGGAGGCTGCCATTGCTCATCTTCTGAAAATTGCTGTTTGCCTGCTTCTTGTACTAATCAGGAGGGTCAGATTTAAAATGCATTTAAAGTATATGCACAATCTTGTGGCACTGATACATTCCAAACCAGACCAAACATCTGATGTGTATTCTCATGGTATTTATTATGTACACAGGATGCCCACAGAGACATGCACAATAATAACAGCATACATGTAGCTAGTTCTCTTCAAAATTAGTTTGCTAAGCAGCACAGGCTTTAACATTGATGTATACCAAATGAGTAATTAAAATAGGAAATTATATTTTTTAGAGCTATTTTAAATCAGTTAGCCATTTTACATGTGCTTTTCATGCAAGAACAATACATCGTGGCACGTGGACTGTTATCACCAAATGTGACTTAAAAAAAATAAAAACATTTATAGTAAGGAAACCCTAATACATGTTTTGCAAAGGGGTATCACAGTGTACATGTGCATGCATGCTAACTTTGGCCTGTACAGTTTCATACTTTGCTACTTGTGAATGGATGGTATAATGATAACTATCCAAATTCACTTTGCATTATTTTCTAGTCACATTGTAGATTTATTTTAAGGAAATAGATTAACACACACATTTTCTAATGCATTTACCTGCAAATAAGATATAAAACAGCCTTATTTGAATGCTCCATGCAGACCAGGGGCAGACTGACAACTCATGGGGTCCCCGGGCAATAGGGGATCATGGGGCCCCTCTGTCCCTGCCCAAACTCAAAAAAGCCTATGAAAAAGGTACCAGGGGCATCTCATGGGGCCCCCTACTGACCCCGGGCCCTCGGGCAGTGCCCGAATATCCAAATGGTCAGTCCGCCCCGATGCAGACTGAACATGGGGACTGCAAGATATTCATTAAAACAAGATTGCATGCTTTACCTGATCAGCTAAAGCCCAAATTCAGGAGTTAGAAAACAATTATCCCTCCTTACTGCATGGGTTAAAGGCGTTTTATGTCAATGACAAAGTAATTGAACAGATATGGCCAAGTGGCCATTTTAGGTCAATGATGCCACTAGCATCCCTGTCCTTTTATTACATGTGGCTGTGGGACAGGGAATTCCATGGCCACAGCTGATTGGCAGCCTGCAGTCATGTGACAGTTTCTATCAGGTTCGGGCTGAATTTAGTTCACTCCAAACCTAATCTCATCCTTACTGAGCAAAGGCAACCTTTGTGTTTCTCTAAGTATGGTTTTCCTTAAGTTCTTCTTTATATAGAGCTGTGTGTACAGCATGCTTTTACAAAGCATTTTCAGAGCTTCTGGCAAGATTTGTTGAAGCCTTTAGGACCTGTTAACACTTGTGGCTGGAGGGATGCATTAAAAACGCTTCGTTTTTACTGGACAGCAGCTTGCTGCACACATTGCTCTTATACAAATTGAAGTACATGTGGTCAAGGCTTAAAATCTAAAATGAGGACACTTTAAGACTTACTCAAAACAAATACAAACTAATCTGCAAAATCTTGCAGATTTGTCAATAATTGAAACCACCCCAGGAATCTGAAAGTTAAACTGCTAATAAAAATTAGACTAGAAGGTATTTTTGTAGGAAAACACATATAATTTCCCCTAAATGAATATATGGAAAGTTTTCCATACATATATTTTTCATGGACTGCCCTTCGTATATCACATTCCCTATAATTCAGGATAAGGTTTCCCACCCATTTTTGATAAAGCTTAAGCACAGTATGGAAAACAGCTCCTTTTTCTACACCTCTCCTAATATGCACATTGATATGTTGCTATACTCAAATAAAAAAAACCTGTTTAGTATCAGATTTTCAAGCACAGAAGCTGTTTTCTCCAAATGATTCAGTATATGATTTAACTGTGTGATTTATAGGCTTGTGCCATTTTCTGCAATGAATTCTAAGAGAATTTAATCTTCTGCAGTGATTCTGTGAGCTCATTTTCATTAAATAGATCAAAGTGGCATAATGATGGTCTGTTTCTGCCAGATGCCAGCTTGGTTAGAATGGCTAATGGCCGCCATCTCTTATTTCAGGTCGTATTGATCAGCTTGTACTGGTTAAGGAAATTCCCATTGAAATGGGGAGAGAAGAGTCACCTGGGGAATGTAAGTAGGTTAGGTGAGGGCAGACACTGCTTCCTTTTGTTAAACAGACTTTAAATTAGAATTAAACACCACTAAACACATAAACTGAAATAACAAACTGATTATAAAATATTTAAAATGCATGGTAAAGAAAATGATAAAATAGAAACAAATTTTAACCAGGTATCACTGGGTTTAGAAATTCATTTATACATTCATTAATTCATGCATTCATTCATTCATAAAATTAATGAATTCAGTTTTATCTCCCCAACTTTTTTTTTTCTCATAGAACAATTAACGTTGTACTGTTGTGAGTTGCTAAGATTTGCCATAGACATTTTAGCCTTTCAACCAGAATTAGGGCTCATGCACATTGGCAAATCTGCTTGCACAGCATAAACAAACATCCATAATTTAATGCCTGGGAGCCCATGGTGCTGTGCACAACCCCCCAATGATATGAATGGGTGAAGGTGGCTGTACGCAACTATACGCCACTGCTAGCATAAAGTGGCCTTCATCCTTTCATGTCTACGGGCTGTTGTGCAAACTTATGAATGGTTGGAGGTGGCTGTATGTAACTAGGTTCCACAACTTGCATAAAGTGGCCTCCATTATTTCATGTCTATGGGCAGTTGTGCATAGGGGCTCCGGGGCACTAAAATATGCCTGATTTTTTACCCCATGTGGGCAAATGCACACTTGTGCATGAGATCTTACTGTTTTTATAATAAAGCTTTTTTTATTGTTGCCTAGGCTTTCATTTGGGTGATTTTTTCCATGACTTCCTGCCTGTATACATATGCGGATCTCCCATGACTTCCTTTTCTAGTTATGGTTGTCAGATAGAACAGGAAGAAAAGAAAAACATCCTCTGTGGGGACACAAGGAACATTTTTCTGTCATATTTGAAATGTTCCCTAACAGAGACACAGACAGTATTGAAACGGACAGTCCCAGTCCTTTCCTGCCCTACAAAGAACTAACACCAAAACTTTTGGCTGGAGTTAGACTTACAAGAGACCTGTCCTGACGAAATTGGCTTGATCAGCAATTAAAAGGATGTTGGCTTCCTTTTATGCACTTCCTACAGCTCCACCTCACCGCTTCGCAAACTGCAGTAGTGAGTTGTAGTATGGGTGACCTAAGGGTTTATCTAGAGGAAACACGGTCATCTCTAATTGTATAATGGAAGCAGACACATGTAGGACTGTAGGAGTTGCATGGGGAAATAATAGTAACAAAGCTATTTAGTAATCATTTTTTAAAGTGTTAAGGTGGTCTATAAAGACTGGTATTTCATTGGCTAAGCGGTGAGGTTGGGTGGAGTTAGGCAGATTTCTATGCTAGGTGCACATCTTGTGGTTATTGAGTCCCGCTATAGAGAGATGTTCTAGCCATAGCACCAGTGCTAAGGGCAGCTTAAGCTGCCTATTGCCTTTGGATTACATAATTATATTACTGAACCTCAGCAGTTGCAAACTCTCTGGTTTGAAAGGGCTTTCTAATAACCAGGATTTATATATATATATATATATATATATATATATATATGTGTGTGTGTGTGTTTAAAACGGTCCCTGCTCATCAACATGTTGTTTTTAGGCTTTTAAAGTGTTACTAAACCCACAACAGTAAAATCAGTCTGTATATGCAGTAAAGCATGCTTGTTATACTCAATGTGGAACCTATGGGGTTAATCCTCTGCATTGTGTAAAAATGCTGTTTGATCCTTTTTTCTCCGTGCCTCCCCTTTTTCAAGTGACCACCTCTTAATTCCAGACTGAAACCATAGGCATGCACATGCTCAGTTTGGTGTGTATTGCTAGAGAGGGGTTTTTTTCCCCCTTGGGAGAGTGCATGTGATCATCACAGGGCCAATCGGCACTGTCCAGACAGAGGTCAGGGGATTTCCATCCTCCTAAAGCAGAAAGAAAACTCCTCCTACAAGCTTTAGCTAGTGGTGGGCTGGACACAGATAGAAGTCACAAGATTGCTCTAACTGCTGTTAAGAAAAGGTATTTAGCAGTTTATATTTACTAAAATAATTGCACTTCCATGGTCTGTGTACTGTGGGAGACCAGATATAGTGAATGCAAAGTCCGGGGTTTAGTAACACTTTAATTATTTAATTTTTGCCTTCCTCTGAATCAACTGTGGATATAGGGTTCTGTGTTATGGAGGTTTTCTATTTTTTTATTCTGTTTATTTTTTTATTGGTTGAACTAGATTGACACTGGATAATGTCTTTTTTCAACCCAAATAACTATATAATTATTCATTCATTTCTTCTCAGCCACAAATCAGCATAAGACTTGCCCTAAACGTTTGGACCTGATTGGTAGCTGTGGGAAAATAACTCAATTTCCTAGGAAGAACACATTGATATACACGGCTTTGGGGTTGATTTATTAAACTTAAGAGGCGAAATCTGGTGCAGCTCTGCATAGAAACCAATCAGCTTCCAGATTTTTTTGTCAAAATTTAATCGAACAAGCTGATGTTAAAAGCTGATTGGCTACCATGCACAGCTGCACCAGATTTTGCACTCTCTAGTTCTAGTCAATCTCTTTGAGTCATTGTTTAAATTGCTGGTTAAGCTGGGTACACACAGACTAAAAATCAGCTGGTTCATCAGGTACCGGTTATATTTTGATCCATGTGTTACCCTCTCTTTTTAACAGAAGTCTGTTGTTAGACAGGTTTCTGATAAACGGTCCTGCTGGAAAATCAGCAATTGAGCAGCCAGTAGCTGCAGCACTGATCAGTGTATTCTTTCAGGGGAGGAGTCCCCGCTTTCAGAATACAATAACGCAGCATAGGAGCTCCCTGCATCCACAGTGGGAAGGGAGGTTGGGGTTAAACTGAACACTTTGAGTTACTCGTATAAAATCTATGTTCTACCTAATTTGGTTGTACTTTAAAAAATTACTTGGGAATTTTATTTTACAAGGTAATTAGACACATAGGGGTTGATTTACCAAAACTGGATAGTGAAAAATCTGGTGCAACTCTGCAATAGAAACCAATCAGCTTCCAGTTTGTTTGTTTTTTTTTCTTTGTTAAAGCTTAATAGAACAAGCTGAAGTTAGAAGCTGATTGGCTACCATGCCCAGCTGCACCAGATTTTTCACTCTCCAGTTTTAAAAAATCAGCCTCATATACTACAGTATATAAAAAGAATACCCACAGCCCACAACAGTTTAGATTTTTTTTATACATTCAAACGTGATGGTTAATTTAGTTCAGCTGTTCATAAGAATTCAAATATTACACACAAATGTAAAGGCATAAAAACTACACATATGTTTTAGTATATCACAGATCACTGTTCTCTACAAGTTTCATTTTATTCACATAACACATCATGTACTTTATATTGCTCATCTGAAGAACCTTTTGTTTTATCCCCAAATATGCAATGCACCTTTTACAAGTTCATTTATGATACTTTCATCTATTATTTCTTAATTCTAGAATCTTCTATACAATGCATGTTTTATTATCAGAATCATTACAGTAATTGTCCCACATCCTTATCACAGAACACTGTTTTCTACTAAGCTGCGCGGAAGGCAAATAACATAATCTCTCCTATTAATTTCATTTACCAGATGCAATAGATAATCATAGATCATTTAATGACAAACATGGAATAGCTGGAAAACGTGAGCTACAGCCAGAAGAGGATATAAAGTCAGGTAATATTTACAGTAATTATAAATGTATTGGGCACATCTGCTGAACATTTATATAAATGGAGAATTAACATATCTCTGAATTTATTACTCTTGCATTTTTTGATTATTAAAACATGTATAAACAAGCCTAATAACCATATTGCCATATCAGTAATCCAAAGCAACCAGATGTAAATTAAGAAAACATAAAACGTCTGAAAATAATTTCTGAGTGGTTGAAATAGGTTAGTGCAAGCCAGCACTCTTTAATCCTTTATATTAAAGTTAACATGTTGACCCTTTTTACATTTTTGAAGGTTAAAACTGAGCTTTCAGTACACTGGAAATCTGCAAGAATCAATTCCTAACATGCCACAATATACAAGAACAGTATAAGTTTTTTTTTTAAAATGTACCTTTTACCTTTGCAGCGCTGTTATTGAGCTCCAGTGATGTGATTTCACCTAGGCTGAGATGACGTCACTGTCCCGCAAACAGAAAAAGCCGTTTCCTTCCCCTCTGTGATCAGACAGTAAAAGTGGTCATACACTATCAAATTTTTTTCATGCAGCCTCCTGGCTGAATAAAACAAAATCTAACAAATTGCTCCATCCACACTATACAGCACGGGTAGACAAATCCCCCGGCTGTTGGCTGACAATTTTTCGCACGGCTCCATCAATTTTTCATTTGAAGGACATCAGTTATGAGGGGCCAACAGGACTACCCACTAAACAAATTTTGGCTGATTCATCAGGAAGCAGGAATTCCAACAGTGTATGGCCAGCTTAACAATGTAACATTACCATTTTCATGGCAGTTGACATTTCTAGTCCAGCAGTCAGAATAGTGTACAGGGTTTCTGGATAGAAACAGTAATAGCAGGCATCTTGTACTGTCTGTACTTAAAAAGTAATTTGACTTTCAAAGTATAAAATAGCTGATGGCGATGATTTTATGGATTGAGTGGTGTCAGCTCTGCCCAGTGTCTATTGCTAAACTACTCATCCACTCCCACTCAAAGATCTCTACAACATAAAAGCTAATTATTCCAAGATAGTCCAAGATAAGAACTAGGAGGATTGCTTGAGATAACACATGACGTTTGCACAGAACACAAGACAGATCTGAATTTTATTTATTTATTTTTACTTATTACAGGTACTTATATAGCGCCGTCAATATATGCAGCACTTTTACAAGGGGCGTACAATCTAAGGTCCCTAACTTACATTCATACATACACATACTATGGCTAATTTAGACAGGATCCAATTAACCTACCAGCATGTCTTTGGAGTGTGGGAGGAAACTGGAGTACCCAGACGAAACCCACACAGGCACAGGGAGAACATGCCAACTCCAGGCAGGTGGTGCTGTGGTTGGGATCCGAACCAATGACTCTCTTATAAGATTAACAGTTGTTTTGCATTTATCAAACCAATATAAAAATGCTTCCATTGGTACATTTAAAAAGAACACATAAGATAAATTTGTTGTTAGAGTTTACATACATTTTAAGGCAAGTCATAGATGATGCAAATTATGATGCAACCACTGGTTGCAGGAAAGAAGATCGTTCAATTCCTCCATCAACACAGTGTTGGTGGGGAAATCCCTCCTGGGGAGCTATTGTGTTCCCCTGTTGGGGGAGGAAGGGGGCGCAGAAAGCCACCCCGGCCAGAAGAACACAATAATTATTGGTAGTGGCAATAGCCTCTGGTAATAATCACATGAAAAATCCAACTGGCTGATTGTACCCAAGTCATACAACAATCAAATTGGGTACAATCAACGTTGACTAGAGATCGTTCGAATCTCAGCCAGTCCCTGCTGTACTGGCCGAGATTCGAACCATCGATTGCCAGCTTGAGTCTTTTATAAAATGTAGCCTAGGGCCTGTGTTTCCATAGTTACTGATTATCATGACAAAATAGCGGTTCTCTTTAATTTTAGATTTGCTGTGAAGTCAATGTGTAAATAGTCATCCAGTCAAAAAAACGGTCGCGAAACCTATAAGTCATAAGATCTAATTTTTTAGCAAATATTTTTGAACAGCTTGATTCTGATGTATATAATAAAATTAATATTCATTCCAACTATGCTCTTTAAAATAATGTACTATTGTAGTGCTTGCAAAAAAAAAAAACTTATACTTCTGGAGCCATGATAATGACTGTAAATGACTGCTGCTTAAACATGACTAGATAATTAAATGACTGGGATATTTAACATCAACTTGACCTTTCTTGAAGAGGATAAAAATATTATTTTCATACAACTAATCATGTAATTGCTAGTTGACATTTTCTAATTCGCAATAAAAAGCCTCAACTGAAATCCAGGTGTACAACTAAATACAAAGATACAAGACTGGCTGTTTTGTCTGCCAATAGATTTGTGTTTCTGGTTATTAGCTGGTAAAGCATCTGTAATTCTGTCAAGCCAGCCTTGTGTTTTACGTACCTCTGCCTTGCTGTACAATGAGGCACATGACACCACTCTTTCCTACTGTTGCTTTCTATGTCACATCTCTCACTCTAGTCTGCCTTTTAAAAAATGAGGTTGATATATTAAAGTTGAGCTACAAGTTTAGTTCAGTTACACTTACATTACATTGTATTTCCATAGCTGTATTTGCAAACACAAAGCATAAAATGCAAGCCATTACATCAAACACCAGCTGGAACAAGACATTAGGATTTAACAAACAGTACTTTACAGTTGAGTTTATCATTTGCTTAAATAATCATCAGAAAAAGCAGGACAAGCTATATTTGAAATGATCTGTAGACAATACATCATAATGACTAAACTTTTCATGCTTTACATCTGTGTCTTCCTAGGAAATTTTTATAGAACTTTGTCAGACGATAATGTCCTGCGCACACTGGTTGAATTTTTAACATATTTACATCTTAAAGGTAAGACTTTTATATTGGTTACCTAAAGGTCAAAGGACGTTTTGATCAATAGTACATGGCTGTGTCCATTCATGTATCCAGATGTTGTAACTCACAAAAATAAAGATGTGACATTCGAAGTTAAAATATGGTTTCTGAATAGTACAGTACAGGACACAGGCTTTTTTAACCACTTGCCTACCGGGCACTTTCACCTCTTCCTGCCCAGGCCAATTTGCACTTTGCTGTTTCACTTTGAATGACAATTTCGCGGTCATGGAACACTGTACCCATACTACATTTTTATCCTATTTTTTCCACACAAATAGAGATTTCTTTTGGTGGCATTTAAACGCAACTGGGGTTTTATTTTTTGCACTATAAGCAAAAAAAGAGCAAAAAATGTGAAAAAAAAGTCTGTTTCTATTATAAAATATTGCAAACAGGTAATTTTCCTCCTTCACTGATGTGCGTTGATGAGGCTGCACTGATACACAGCACTGATGGGCAATAATAGGCAGCACTGATAGGTAGCAATGATGGGCAATGATGAGGAGGAACTGGTGGGCATTGATGAGGAGGCACTGATATGCAGCAATGATGCGCACTGATAGGTGGCACTGATGGGCACTGATAGGTGGCACTGACTGGAGGCACTGACAGACAGCACTGACTGGCGAAACTGATGGGCAGCAGTGCTGGGCACTAATAGGTGGCACTACTGGGCACTGAAGAGCAGCACTGCTGGATGACACTGCTGGGTATTGATGGGTGGCATTTCTGGGCACTGCTGGGTGACACTGCTGGGCATTGATGGATGACACTGCTGGGCACTGATGGGTGGCTTTGCTGAGCAGCACTGATAACACTGTTCAACAGGTAAAAAGTTTTGGGCATAAAATTAGCTAATCTTACATAATTTTGGGGTGCTGAAAACGAAAATGACCCTAAAAAATGTTGATTGGCTCTAGTTTCCATGATATATTCACCCATCTAATGACGTAAGCCATTCAAAATTATGATGCAACTTCAGCTGCATATTGCGCAATTGATACTGGTGACCAATAGAAAATTGCATGTATACTGAGATGATGCAATATTAGCCTTTAATTGCATCACTTCACTGCATAAAAGCTGCAGTATCTGTAGCTGATTGTAGTTCGACAGCGTCTTTACATTTCGTTTTATGCTTATATAGGCTACTCAGTAATGCCTCGAACTTGTGTGAATAAAGCAGATAATTTCTGCTATATCTGCGGTGAAATAACTTTTATCTCACAAAAAAGGAGGATAACAGGAATGATTAAGAAAGCCTACAACTTGTATTTTGGCTGCAAGATAGGAGACCAGGACAAGAGCTGGGCACCACATATATGCTGCAATTCTTGTGGGACGGCACTGGAGCAATGGTTGAATGGAAAAAAGGCATCTATGCCTTTCGCTGTGCCAATGATTTGGAGAGAGCCAACAGATCATGTTAGTAATTGTTACTTTTGTATGGTGCCTCCAATTGTAAAAGGGCTAAATAAGAAGAAAAAGTTATCTGTGCACTATCCAAATATTCCATCGGCAATACGTCCAGTTCCTCATGGAGAGGGGCTACCAATTCCTAAAGCACCAGAATCCTTTGTGGTTGAGTCAAGTGAGGAAGAACCTGAAGCGTGTAGTCACGTGCAGTTGTAAGAGATAGCCCTTTCCTCGAATACAAGAGAAAAGCCAAGAGAAGCAAAACCGACACAAACTGAAGACAAAACTAGTGAGAATCCTAAGTATTAAAATGATTCAACTTAGCTTATGGCTATAATTTTTCTTGGTAATCCTATGCAATATATTATGCCATTTAGGCTTTGTTATGTAGTCAATATCACTTGCTTTATATTTGTGGAAAGACATCTATCTATATAATTATTGTGCATTATGTAGTCATTACGCCTATAGTAGAAAACTTTCCGTTTACAGAAAAACTAGAGCCAATTGACAAATTTCATTGTTATATTTGAACTCAGAATGTGAAATTCATTAAGAAATGTATCCTTTTGTTTCCAAAACTGGCAAAAAATAAAAATTTGTTGAACAGTGTAATCAGGGCACTGATAATCAGTGCAGATCTCCCCTGTCACATTTGCCAGTTATCGGCAGTACTTTCCTCACGACAATTGTATTTACCCGGTGATCTGCTGTGTCATTGGACACAGCTGATCACATTGTAAAAGGCCACAGTGATTGGCCTTTTACCTCATCACGTGATCAGCAGTGTCCGTAAAACACAGCGATCACCGATATTGTCGGGTGCACGCCGCTGGGGGCGCGCAGGGGGGGCACTCTGGGAGGACGTCCATGGACACCGACCCAGAACTGGACAACCGCACTGTAGCTGTCTTTCAGCTATAGCGTGGTTGGGAATCAGTTAAGTCTAAGTTATATGCTGCCACCTTCAGATGAGGACACTGGGAAACAGAGTTTTTAGAACTGCCTATATAACCTCCCCATGCCCAACAATCCTCAGTTTTTTGCTTGTTTCCTAATGAATGGCCTCTCTCTCCTTAAAGTGGAGGTCCAGTTGGAATACAAAAAAAAAAACGAGTCAGCAGCTACAAAAACTGTAGCTGCTGACTTTTAAAAAATGGACACTTACCTGTCCTTCAATCCCGCAGTGTCCTCACACCGGCTGGGTTGACCAACCATCTTGTCCCCTCAGCGCCGGCATCTTCAGTGTGGGCACCAGGCTGTGACAGCTTGCGGCTTCACAGCCGGGTACGCACTGCACATGCGCGAGTAGCGCTGTGCTTTGTGAATGGTCCTGTAGTCTTCTGGGACCTGTCACGTGTCAGGAAGAATACAGGAAGGGAGGGGGGAGGACAACTTCCGCTTCCAATCGCCTAGGTGAGCGCAGTGGAAGTGGGAGCGGGTATCTGTCAAATTTGGGTACCCCCTCCCCTCGCTCCCCCCGCTTTCCAAAGGTGCTAATCCTTAACGGGGAGCATCATCGCTCTCATATAACATACAAAACCATCAATTATATCCCTTTCTGTCACTATTGCCATACCCCCTCCCCACCTATCTAAATCCCCCCCCCCCCCAAAACCACCCACTCTGCATTTCTCCACTATATCTCTCCCTAAGCAAGGGGCACTTTCACATATCCCACTCTACTGCTTCATTATTTCACCTTGGGCACAAAATCTTCCCATTTTCCCCACCTCATATAATATAACCCCATCTTGTCTTCTTGCATGTAATACAGTTTCTCCATCCTACATATCTGATTCACTGTTTCCACCCAGTCCTCCTCGCTCGGCACCTCTGACCTATACCAAAACTTAGGTATCAGACCCTTTGCCACATTTAAATAATACCATATACCCGAATCCTTATATTTGTTCACTGATAGTTCTGTACTATGTAATAGACACATCTCTGGATCCAATCCCATCTTTATCTCAGTAATTATCCCAATTAAGTGAACTATTATCTTCCAAAAACCTTGAATTTTTGGGCACTCCCACCATATGTGATATAACATGCCTATCTTTCCACACCCCTGCCAACACTCTCTACTCATCTTGTGTTCAATATTCGGTGTAAGGTGCCATCTTATTAAACATTTATAATTTACCTCTCTCATGCTTACATTCTCGTGCATTAGTCTATATATCTTCCTCTGTTTGTCCTCATCTATCTCCTTCCCCAAATCCCTTTCCCAATTTGCTATGTACATTGGCTTTGTGTGTGCGTCTAATTCAGTGAGAATCTTATAGATTTTTGCTGTGCCCCGTTTCCCATCTCTGCGTGATTCCAACAACCTCTCAAACAAATTCCAATCTTTTCTCAAACTCAAAGGTTTCGGAAAACTCCAGACAAAGTGTTTTAATTGGTGATATCTCCACTCATCTATCTTAATGAAAAGTTCCCTTTTGTCCTTTTCCAAGTCCTTAAGTGTTCTCAATTCCTGCCCTTCCATAATATCTCTCAATTGAATGTCCTCCTTTTTAAACCATTTTCCTGTATTCTCCTCCCTTCCTGGAGGGAAATACTCCGTGTTCCTCAGTGACATTAATTGTGAATTAAAATCCCACTTCATAAGCTTGTGCAGTCTATCCCAAACCCTTAAAACATTTAATGTATAAACACTCGTGGTATCTTTTAACCCTCTATATTGTGCTGGTACCCATATGGTTTTACTCAAATTAACTCCGCTTAGTTCATTTTCAATTTTGACCCAACTTTTCCCCTCTGGATTGTGTCTCCAGTCGTAAATTCTCGCTAGAACTACTGCTCTATAATACCTCTTAAAATCTGGCACTCCCAATCCACCTTTCTCTTTATTTCTACTCAACAAATCATAAGATATTTTAGGTTTTTTATTCTTCCATATGTATCTTGTTAACATCTTTTTAATTACCTTAAAAAAAAACCTCCCGAAGTTTAATTGGGATTATCTGAAATTTATATAGGATTTTAGGTACAATTACCATTTTTATCAGATTTATGCAACCTATCCAAGATGGGTTACCACCTCCCAATTTCTTTAGTTCCTCCTTAATCTCATTTAAGAGTGAGATATAATTTAACTTATACAAGTTCGTATATGAAGCAGTGAGTTTAACCCCTAAATATTTTATCTCTCTATCTTTCCATATAAAAGGGAATTCTTTTTGTATCTTTTCTTTTTCACTATTTGGAAGATTTACATTTAAAATCTCAGTTTTTGTTGGGTTGATTTTCAAATTTGATAGCTCCCCATAATCCTTTAAGCTCGTCATTAAATTTGGGAGTATTATCCTAGGGTTTCCCACATAGAACAACAGGTCGTCCGCAAAGGCAGTCACTTTATGTTCAATTCCTCCTATCTGTATTCCCTTTATGTCCATATTTTTCCTAATTGTTGACAGTAAGGGTTCCAAAGACAATACATACAACAATGGGGACAGTGGGCATCCCTGTCTTGTTCCATTTGACATCCCTATAGGTTCTGACATTTCTCCGTTAACCAAAATAACCGCGGAGGCCTCTCTATACAATTTTCCTATCCACTCTCTCATTCTAACTCCCAATCCCAGAGTCTCCAGAGTGTCCATCATAAAGCTCCAATCTACTCTATCGAATGCCTTTTCAGCGTCGATTGAAAGCACCACTGCCGGGGTTTTCCCCTTCCTAGCTTTCTGAATAAGCAACAAAGTTCTCAACCCATTGTCTCTGCCCACCCTCCCTGGTACAAATCCCACCTGGTCCCCATGTATCCATTCTGGCATTAAATCTTTCAACCTATTTGCTAAAACCTTTGCATATAACTTAGTGTATATGTTCAAGAGTGAGATTGGTCTATAGCTAGAGCACTGATAAACATTCTTCCCTTCCTTTTGAATAAGCACCACATGGACCTGTAAGGATTCTCGTCTCATTTCCATCTCCCCACCCAGGGCGTTCATATATTTCTTCAATTTAGGTACTAACAATTCACTGTATTTTTTTATAATACCTCACAGTATAACCATCTGGGCCTGGACTTTTCCCCGTCATGGTACTTTTTAATGCTATTTTTATTTCCTCCTGCGTAATTTCTAAATCAAGGGAATTCAGTTGATCTTCACTTAATTTCGATAGTCCTGCGTTTTTTAGATATATCAAAAATATAGTAAACTTGATTACCCTCTAATCAGTATTAGTGTATGAACATAAAGTCCAAAACCCAAAAAATTAAACAAAAAAAACAAAAACCATCCAAAAGAAAAAACAAAAACAAAAAGTCCAAAATAAAGTCCCAAATTATTATTTCAAAATCTTTATCTGTGATATCTTAATTCTTCATATCTTCCAAAATCTTTGCGATATACTTCAAACCAGATCTTCATATACCTCAAAGAAAAGAACTCAACATGTGTAATATCTTCAAAGAAAGGGGTATATAAAAAACCGTGCCACACGTGTTTCATGCACATAAAAAATAAACGTGCCACCACAACCGTGAAAAAGGAAAATCCCTCAGCCTTAGGAGTCAATCCACTGCATACCACTAGAGGAAGTGCATAGTTACCCTCAGAATGGTATCAAGGGTCTGAGTACTTCTTTCCAACCTTTAACTATTCCTTCAGCCTTTCCAGCCACTTCCCACAGACCTCATAAACAGACCATGGATCAGTATGTATCATAAAAACTTTTATAAAAACATAGCACTTTATTGTAGCAACTTACATTCAAATAAGATGACATCAGCTTCAACATCACAAACGATATGTTCACAATCCTGCCTCTCCTCATAAGTGTATAGATTCCACACTATCTCACTCCCGAGGGGGAACCGATTGCCTGTGGTAAGTCCCCAGTACCTCAAAGCCCCATGAGGATTCCAGGAAGCCACAGCCGCATGTACCAGGATCAAAAATGGCCGTCGCCGCACTTCCGGAAGAGCGTCACTACGTCACCACGTCACGTGCCCCGGACGCGTTTCGTCACATCCGGACTTTATCAACAGGGATCCCTGTTGATAAAGTCCGGATGTGACGAAACGTGTCCGGGGCACGTGACGTGGTGACGTAGTGACGTGAGATAGTGTGGAATCTATACACTTATGAGGAGAGGCAGGATTGTGAACATATCGTTTGTGATGTTGAAGCTGATGTCATCTTATTTGAATGTAAGTTGCTACAATAAAGTGCTATAAGTTTTTATGATACATACTGATCCATGGTCTGTTTATGAGGTCTGTGGGAAGTGGCTGGAAAGGCTGAAGGAATAGTTAAAGGTTGGAAAGAAGTACTCAGACCCTTGACACCATTCTGAGGGTAACTATGCACTTCCTCTAGTGGTATGCAGTGGATTGACTCCTAAGGCTGAGGGATTTTCCTTTTTCACGGTTGTGGTGGCACGTTTATTTTTTATGTGCATGAAACACGTGTGGCACGGTTTTTTATATACCCCTTTCTTTGAAGATATTACACATGTTGAGTTCTTTTCTTTGAGGTATATGAAGATCTGGTTTGAAGTATATCGCAAAGATTTTGGAAGATATGAAGAATTAAGATATCACAGATAAAGATTTGGAAATAATAATTTGGGACTTTATTTTGGACTTTTTTTTTTGTTTTTTCTTTTGGATGGTTTTTGTTTTTTTTGTTTCATTTTTTGGGTTTTGGACTTTATGTTCATACACTAATACTGATTAGAGGGTAATCAAGTTTACTATATTTTTGATGTTATTTGTACTTCAGGGGAAGGATTGTGTTAGTAACTTGGTGGGGATTCTATTCTGTGAAAGGATAGTGCTATATGTTGAATATTGTTTTTTAGATATACCCTTCTTTTTTCTATGCTCGCATTTCCACTTTTATTTACTGAGTCCTGGGAGTTAATATTATACAGCTTGCTATAATATTCCTTAAACACCTTAGTGATCTCTTTAGTAGAATAAACCGTTTCTCCCTTGGGGTTTCTTATTTTTTCTATATAATTCCTGTTTTTCTTTTTCCTCAAGGCTTTCATTAAATATTTTCCTGGTCTGTCTCCCCATCTATACCTCTCGCATGCCACTTTATTAAAGACTCCTCTCCTCTTCCATCAGTATCTCTAGTTCTTCTTTCTTTATTATTACCTTCTGCCTTATCTCTTTTGTTATTCTACTTTTATGTATCTGCTCTAGGTCAAATATTTCCTTTAACAGCCCAGTAAGTTTCTCTCTTCTTTCCCTTTTCTTTTTTGCCCCGGACGTGATCAATATACCTCTTATGTAGGCCTTGTGGGACTCCCATACTGTAGCTACCGACACTTCCCCTGTTTCATTCTCCTGAAAGAATCTTTCAATCTCTTCCCTAATCTTCTGATCAATCTCCTGATCCAGGAGAAGAGCCTCATTTAACTTCCATCCTGTACCACCTGTCAACCACCTCCCCCACCCTAATTTCAATGTAACAGGGGCATGGTCTGAGAGAGATATTGCCTTTATTTCTACTTTAGCCACCATCTGAATAAGTTGATGATCAACCAATATATAGTCCAATCTCGAGTACATCTCATGTGCACTAGAGAAGAAGGTATAGTCTCTCTCTTTTCCATGTATTATTCTCCAAATATCCACCAGTTGACACTCATGCATCACCTTCTTCAAAATTCTCAGAGATCTACCTCCCTCTCGCTGCGCAGAAGAGGTTGTATCCATTTGTGGATCCATACAAAAATTTAAGCCCCCTGCCATTATCAAGCACCCCTTTTTGAAGGCCATCAATTTTCTCAAAACACCTTTCAAATATATCTCCAATCTGTTATTTGGGCAATAAATATTCACAATTGTGCATTCAATTTCCTGTAATCTACCCTTCAAAAACAAAAATCTCCCCTCAGGATCTATTTCTCTCTCTTCTAGCACAAACCTTATGTTTTTTGCAAGCCCTATTGATACTCCATTTTCTCTCTTAATTGGGGAATCTGCGTAATACCATATTGGATAATTTCTAGAATTCAACTTAATATTTGACTCAATCTCAAAATGTGTCTCCTGCTGAAAAACCACAGAAGCTACTCTAGGTTGCAACTCCTTGAATAGCTTAAATCTTTTCCCAGGACAATTCAACCCATTTACATTATATGTTATAAACCTTAATTCTTCCATACTTCTTGTATCTTTTTTTTCCCACTCAATATCCTCTTTTCCACCCTCAATTCCTTTGTGATTCCCTTCCTTGTACAGAGTGTTAACTTTAATACCCCCTCCCCATTCACCTCCCCACCCACCCTCCCATGTTACTACTTTCCCTTCCCACTCCTGTCCCAATACCCCCCCCCCTTTGCTACCCAACCCATTTTAGGCCTCTAACTTGCCTATTAATCATTTGTGGGTCTATTCCCACCATTGATTTAAACCTTAGGGCTAAGCTCTGCCCATGAACGGCACTCCCTCCTTCCAACCTCCCCAATTACCCTCCCTCTGTTTATTTCTATTATCTTTAATTTTCACGGTGCGTAAAGGAAAAAATAAAACAAAAAAAAAAACGGATCCCCAAGGAAACGTCATAGAGAGGAAGAAGTAGAGAGGGGAGAGAGAGAGGAAAAAAACCCCAAAAAAACGGAAGAACCAAACACCCCTCTACTCCTCCTTACTTCCCCGTTCTAACAATCTGCCAATCCTCCTTTCCCCTGACACCTATTTCTCCCTCTTCTTCACACCCAATAATTACTGTTCTATGTAATTCCAGTCTATCACAGAAGTCTCTCAAATCCTCTGGAAATCTCAAATAAGCTGTAACACCATTCTTCCATCCGATTAAACACGCTGGGTTGCCCCATCTATAGTGTACATTCCGTTCTCTCATCTGCTCTAGCAGGGGTTTCAAAGATCTCCTTCTCTACAAAGTCTCAGACGATAAGTCCACAAAAATCTGAATTTTTATTTCTCCATACTTAATGATTGTTTTTCCTTTGGTCCTTCTCCAAATCTCTTCCTTATCCTCATACTTGTGCAATTGAGCAATTGTATCTCTTGGTTTTTCCTTCTCATTTCCTTGGTGAAACTTTCCTGTTCTATAGACTACATCCAATTTGACTAACTCTGTTTCAGGTCTGTCCATAATGGAGTTAAACATTTTACAAACTCGCAGTTCTCCTCCTTTAAAGATTTCTGGGATTCCACATATCCTAAGGTTGCTTCTCCTATCCCTGTTTTCTTGTACTTCCATCTTATACAGCAATTTTTTCTGAGTGTTCCCAATTGTAGTAGTCTTTTTTTCTAAATCTGAGATGTTTTGGGTATGGTTTTTAACTTTTCCCTCTGTTTCTTCCATTCTTAGTAACAAATGACCCAAATCCTGTCGTATGGTTGTCATTTCTTGCTTTTTCCAGGTTTTTAAACATTTCTGCCATTTCTCTTTTATTCGGTACTTGTAAATCATTTTCCAAGTCCTTCCTCTCTATATTTTCTGACATTTGTTGGCTGCTACTGTTCAGGCCCAACGATAATCTAGGGCTATTTTCCAGGCTAGTTTCCATTTCCCCTTTTTTACTTCCACCTTGGGACCTTTCTGGAGTCGCATTCCTCTGGGACGTATATTTTTTAATCGTACCCGTATGGGACCCTTTAAGCCCGCTTCCTTTAGCGCTTTTATTCTTCATATCTTTTGTGTAGCTTATTCTCTTTAACCAACCCAGAGGGAGACTTTAGGATATATATCAGGGTGCCAGTATTGGTCTGTTCTTTATCAGTTAACACTTCCTTTCCTCTTCTCTTCTAGAGCCACTAAAACCTCTTATCTTCTTCCACACTCTTAAATCCCCCTGGGAATCCCCCTGCTCTCTTTTACAGGCTTTTTAAATTCACATCCCACAGTCCAAGACACTATACATTTAAGGTTTATTGTTAACCTGGGCCATCTTCACTCACCCTTCTTCATTAAATTCTCCTGTGAGCTGGCCCTAGTCTACGGCTGTCCGCTTCTCTCTCCCGGAATGTGTCCCAGGGGGATTCTTCCTTCTCTTGTGGTCCTCAGATAGATGTCCGACCGCTGCCTCTGCTGAACGATGGGTTAGGGATTAGACCGGCATCTCCCTCTCCTCTCTGGACGTCGGCCGGCTTTTCCGCTTCCCAGTGCTCCTTAGTGGCTGACCACGTGGTCTCGCCGCGTCGCTCCGTCACCCCGGCAACCCCGCTGCTGTTTCTCAGATTGTCGGGGGATCATCTCCTGGAGCTCGGGGCCCACTTCCTCTCCTGCCCCTCTCACCACACCAACATCTCCCACCCGAGGACCTCCTAACACAGGTAGGGCTCCACACACCGTGCCATGAGGGTTCTCGGGGTGGCTACTATGGAGGTTGCCAGAGAGCACTCACAACGTGCTCTCCTGCGCCATTATGTTCAGGCTCCGGCCTCCTCCGGATACTCTGTTCTTTTGCTTGGACTCTGTGAAGCTCCTTTTTCCTCTTTAATCAGGACATTGTTCTACCCTCTCTGTGCCCTGCTCTTAAGCATCCCGAGAGGTATCTTGAAAATGCAGTGCAAGTTTACCGTTCTGCCACGGCCTCCATCCAATATTCATCTCATTCCACCATCTCTAGGTGGACTAGGCATGTCATCACTAAGGTTTATGTCTTGAAGGATGGGACTCCTTCTTTTCCTGTTAGGCCTCACCCAACCCATTCAGTCAATGCTTCTTGGGATTTTCAGCACCAGGCATCTGTTTCTTAGATTTTCATGACTGTCATCTGGTCCTTTATTCACATGTGTGTGTGAAGTTTTATCAGGTGGATGTTCAAGCCTTTGCTGAAGCCAGCTTCAGCTGCTTTGTGTTTTATACTGCTCTGTGAATTTGGAACCTGATTCCTTGTTTGGTCCTGTTGGCATTGTTTGCTGTGTAGCTTGTTGTATTACTTGGGGACATCCTAAGATCAAGATCTTAAAGAGCCTGTGTCCTGTACTATACAATTAAGAAATTGGATTTTAGACTTACCTGTAAAAGTTTTGCAAAATGTTGGAGTATAGAAGACATTGAAGAAAACCAGGAGTTGGTGACTATTGCCAATGGTGCATAAAGTAAAAGAGATTCAAAAAAGTTGCAGTTGTCACCATAACATGAATAGAGGAGAAATCTTCCAATGAGGCACTTATTGCAGCATCAACAAAAAAGGTTTTTCCTCACTTTGGAAAGCTTTCTTCTTGTTTTCTGTTGTATCTCCAGGACAGTTAATGGAAACACTGTATCTATCAATTGCACACAGGGACAAAAAATGTTAGCACGGGTTTAGGTGTTCAAATAATTCCATACAATGGAATTATCAATAAAAATGACTTTTGATTTACTTTATATAAAGATCATATGAAGAATATAGTTTATTTTAGCAAACACACCAAATATTTCTTCATTCATTTAAGTCTGATGTTCTACCCCTTGTTCAGTATATTTAATGAATACATTGTCAATACTAATCCTAAATAAAATAGTTCTAAAGGCACAAGGTTTTTTACCTTCATACATTCTATGCAGCATTCTGTGCAGCATTCACCCCAGCCCCCCAAATACTTACCTAAGCCCCCTCTTGATCCAGCGATGTGCACTGGAGTCTCGACTATCCCTGGACTATCTCTCCTCATTGGATGAGACAGAAGTGGAAGCCATTGGCTCCCACTGCTGTCAATCACAGCCAGTGAGACAATGAGAAGAGAGAGGGGACAGGGCCGAGTGAATGGGCACATGGAGTAGTGGGTGCCTCCATAGCAAGCTGCTTGCTGTGGAGGCACCCGACAGGAGGAAGGGGCCAGGAGAGCCTGTGGGGGACCTGGGAAGAGGAGGATTAGGGCTGCTCTGTGCAAAACCACACAGCAGGTAAGTATAGACATGTTTGTTACCAATAAACCAAAATATATAATCTTGCACACTTCTATGGATAACAATTACCCTCCTCCTAATATTAATTCAGTGTCAATGTAAATTATATGTATTCAATTAATTAAGAATCCAAAAATAGCTGCTCTTGCACATAACCCTTATCCCATATAAGGCAAAACTAATAAACACAGTGACCAGTGCAGTGCTACAATGTAAAGTGAAATCACAAAATATATTGGGAATTATATATAAAAAAATCCAATCATCTTCATTAGAGTACTTCCATCCTTCTGCAACCACCAAGTGCTCCAAAGCATCGGACACTGAAGATCAACTTGATGAATTCCAGCTATGGTTCACACCTTGTCCCGAATACAACTCCCTCCACCACATCACTGTGTGATCGGGATCCTCAGTGTCCAATTTGGAACCAAAAGCGCAGTTAGACCAAGCATAATATTATGTGAGGTCACATTGCTGGAGGTGAGCAGACATCTGGTGGCGGAATATTGCACTTATATGCTTTCGAGCACTTGGTGGTTGCAGAAAGATGGAAGTACTCTAATGAAGATGATTTTTTATATATAATTTCCAAAATATTTTGTGATTTCACTTTATATTGTGGCGCTGCACTGGTCATTGTGCTTAATAGATATGTTTGTCATTGTATACGCCTTTAGAATCACTTTAACGTAAATGTATTTTTATTTTCAGAGTCTGGAGCACTGGATACCTTGCCCTCAACAATGTCCTCAGAAGAAACAACCCAATCATGAAAACAAAATCCTTTGTATTTGACTGTATAATTCCAAATCCAATAAATGTTTTCACTTAATGTTCATACAATTTCAATTATAAATATATCCCAATAATACTACAGTGTATTTTTGCTTAAGTAAAATTAAGCTACAATAAAAAATAGCAGCTGCTGTCTGATGTTTTTCATATACAATAATTTATTTACAGTTAAACTAATTAGACTGACCTATTCTTGTATATGTGCAAAACAAAAACCACACAAATATATCTAAGCCTGGCAAAAAAAAAACTATTTATAATCATGATGATGTGCAATGTGCCCATTTCAGCCACAAATGCTGAAAAGAGAAAATATGAAACAGAGCAATGTCTGATCCTCAAACTCAATGCACACCTTGTAATACTATGTTTCCCTTAAATGCTGAAAATATCTAAAACTCTCCATGACAGCAAGGCAAATAAAGACCCAGCTTCTCTTTGGAGGAATCAAAGAAAATCCAAATCTAATAAAACCCATGGCGCATCCTAACAGTGAAACGAGCCTTGGAAAAACATTTCTTTTTAATCAGTGACAGTCTATGAAACCATTAAAAGTCTTTTTACATGTCAGAGATTGGTTTCCACTAATGATATATTGAGAAATCTTATAAAAGAAAAAAACATATTCAAAAAGCTCTAGGATTTATGAGAATATATTTTGCTTTTAAAATTCATATAAATGATGTAGCGCTACTCACATTTCATAGGAATAAAAACATACATATAGGTGTGAATAAAAACTAGTGACAAAATATACGGACAAACACAATAGTGAAATCAAACTGGAGCTATACAATCCATTAGAGTGCCACAATCTAAAAATATAAGTGAACCAACAGTGAAACCAAATGTGTCATTTAGTCTATGTGTCACATTGCATGGTTGTGCATTGTTTCACTGAACCTACAGTAGAGTTCAGCATCTGTACAATCTCCAAAAACTGGCATTTTGATGTGCAATACCCATGGTTGTCCTATATGACATTTTTAAGGAAGACATTTTTAACCAGAAAAAAAAATCTGAAAAATGTGACGACATATTGTCCTAACACACATAAATGCACATACCGGTAAGTATATACTATTACCCAGTACATGTATGTGATCTCTAGACACCCCAAGTTCCACTTTAAGTGATTGCATACCTCATATATACCAGGTGTATGCAGTTAAGGTCAAACCAATAATAGCCACTTGCCCTCCAGAGGATTTACCCCCTTCCTGACCAGGCCATTTTTTGCGATAAGGCACTGCGTTACTTTAACTGACAATTGCGCGGTCATGCAATGCTGCACCCAAATGAATTTTACGTCCTTTTTTCCCCACAAATAGAGCTTTCTTTTGGTGGTATTTGATCACCTTTGCGCTATAAACAAAAAAATACTTTTGACTTTTTGCTATTAAACATATCCAGTAAAAAAATTTAAAAAATCAAATTTTGTCATAAATTTAAGCCAAAATGCATTCTGCTACATGTCTTTGCTTAAAAAAATCCCAATACTTGTAAATTAATTGATTTACGTGAACGTTATAGCATTTACAAATGGTGGTATACATACTGGAATTTTTATTTTTTTTTGCTAGTAATGACAGTGATCATCGACTTATAGCGGGACTGCAGCAGGCATTCTGACAGTGGAGGGAACTGACTTGGTGTCACTGACATCCCCAGTGACACCAATAGTGATCAGTGCTAGTAAAAAAAAGCACTGACATTGTACTAATGGCACTAGGCATGAAGGGGTTAACATCTGGGCCGATAAAAGGCTTAACTGTGTGCTGTGCGCTGTTTAACTATGTTGGTGGTGTGTGTGTTTCACTGTAAGCATACTTCTTTGTATGTCTTTGCTATGCATATGCAGGAGCTGACGGGACAGATCTGTGTTGTTTATACACAGGTCTTTCCCCCATCATAGATACTCGATCATCCGGTGTCGGCGAGTAATCACCAGCCGGGAACCGGTTATTGACAGCTGAGGCCACAAGCGCGCACCCTACCCAGAATTGCAAAATCACGTATATATACGTGATTTTGTGCACCCGTACCACCCTGTAGAGGTATTTGCAATAGTAAACAGTGAAAATGGGAATAGCTGCTTGCACCAAATATAGGATACACTATGTTAAGTCAACATGAAAAAACACAAGGTGCTAGTGCCAAGTACCCCAAAGTATGAAATGGCTGAACAATAAATCACAATTTAAAAACCAAAAATAAAAATGAAATGCAATAATAATGTTCAGTAATACAAACTGTAATAATAAATTAATAACATAAATACAACCAATTAAAAATAATCAAAGTGCAGTATGGAAGTGCTGTTCAGAATTAAAACATCATATATGATTCTTAAATGGTGACCAGTTGTGCCTTTACAAATCTGACATCATCAGAGACACAGAGGCCATGCAAGCCCATGCGCCTTATATGAAACATTCGCAATAAGGGCAAGGAGGAACCCCAGCCAACAAAAGCACTGACTATAGAAGTGATTGCCATCTTTTGGACAAAAAGTATACATGCTTAAAATTAAAATATAAACACAATATTTATAAGCGCTTAGTGTGCCAGGGAGATGCAGCACTTAATGTTCCAGATACAGGAAATTACAACTAACATTACGTAAAAGGTGCATTACCCCCTATGCTAATAAACAAAAATAATGATAAAACAAAAATAACGATTTAACACCATAATATATAAATACTCAAAAAATGTGTTATGCAAAAATACCAAATGCAAGCAAAAAAACATATATACAGTACCAGTGCATAATTAAAAAAAAGAAGAAAGAAGGAAAAAATAATAAAAAGTACACTCCGAGTGGACAATTACGGCCCCACAGGGCAATACACTACATATGTTCTGAATGCAAAATTCCACATGCAGTGCTCACAGACCTCCAGAAAGCCAAAAGTGCCAACTGCTTACCAGATCCCAATAATCTCCAAAGACAAGAGATCAAAAGCAGTTAAACCAGTAAATGAGGTCATTCCAGGGTCCACCTCCTCTTTCAAATCTCTTCACTCCTAACAGTATGACAGATACAAAACTATCCTCAGGAGTGGTGTAAGAAAACAATAGGATACCATGGAGTACTATCGTTAAAACTCCCAATTTTTTGCATACAATTTTTATAGATATTCATCAATGATAAAAACAAGCTACAGCTGAGATCCATAAATATGTAAAAATAGGAAGTGCTGGTCGGCCATTTTTCCATGCTAGTAGATGCATAATCTGTTACTCTTCTAAGAAAGTGGTGAACATAGCCCACGAAATGCATCAAGAATAATCTTTTTTCCCCACTGTTCAAATGGAAGATCTGTGGACATGGGAATGCAGGCCGCACCTTTTCTCCCTCTCCTGAATACGCAATATATAACTATCTAAATAAATAGACACAGACAATCTTTAATGGCAAAATTTTGCCTGCTGCACTTTATTGGTTTAAATAAATAAATGATAACAAATACTATAAATAATTAATTAATAATCAAGTTTATACTTCTCTTATCAAATAGCAATCAAATAGCTCTGTCGTTAAGGACTCAAGCTCAAACTGAATAAATATAACAACAGTCTCCCCTTTAAATGTAAAGGGTGACAATACCACATAATGTGCCCTACGACAAAAAGGGGAGGGGGGAGGGAGCTCGTTGCACTGACAAGGACCAGCTGGCAATCTCCCGCCGATGGAGCTCCTATATATAATGAGCCCCACTTTCTAGAACTTTCCACTAGTCATGTGACCTTCTGGAATTTTCTCCCAGGGCAGGTGCTACTTGTTTTCCTGCCCAAACTCTCTTTAAAATTTAAAGACACAGTAACCTTTTATATATATATTTATACATATCTCATTTTTTTTTTAAATGAAAAGAGGGAGGGGCGGCCGCCTCCCCATGTTATTGGGCCCAAATGATTGAGCCCTCTTAATGCATGGGAATGCAGGCCGCACCTTTTCTCCCTCTCCCGAATACCCAATATATAACTATCTAAATAAATAGCCACACACAATCTTTAATGGCAAAATTTTGGCCGCAGCACTTTATTGGTTTAAATAAATAAATAATAACAAATACTAAAATAATTAATAATCAAGTTTATACTTCTTTTATCAAGTAACAATCAAATAGCTCAGTCGCTAAGGACTCGAGCTCAAACTGAATAAATATAAAAACTGTCCCTCACCAGCCGGGCTTGAAATTTCAAGTCATCTCAATGCTATTTTGCAATCCCAAATTAAAAATGTCTAAACCTACTTCACTTAATTACACTTCATCTGATCTGTATATTCCCCTAAAGCCTAATTCTAAATCCAAATGTCTATAGGAGAGGCCACCTAAAAAAGGCATGAACTTTTCCATAGACTTGTTCAAACGACGTCTAATTTTTTCCAAATTTTTAAATTTTGGATAAATTAGCCACTTAAGATGAGGTACTATCTCAGAGAAAATAATTGTGGTATTCGGAGATGATAATTTGAAGCGATGTAAGTCACGCTTCATCATAAACATTAGATCCAGAGTATTTATATTACCAACATCATTTCCCCCAAGATGAACGATTAAAATATCTGGAGCAGGCCACACTTCAAATAACCTGGAAAGATGAAAGATAATATTAGACCAATGAAGACCTCGTATTCCTTTCCATAAACTTGGAATTTTTTCGGATCCAAGGACAAATTAGCAGTGTAACAACGTTGTACAGCTCTTTTATAAGCCCAATAAAAAAAAGAGTGTCCAAGGATCCATATATATCTTCTATCACCTAAAATTAAACAGAAAGATTAGGTCTAACATAAATCTTAAAACATTGAGACTCCCATCTGCCAAGTCTTTTTATAATAGTTTCGTCCAAACCCAATCTTGCGGCTTCAGTTGCTGCTCCTATTCTAAATGAATGTGACGTGAATCTAAATGGTTGAAGCCTTAACTTATTTATGCACTCTTTAAAAACAAAATCAAATTGATATCTCGTAAGATGGGAACAATCCTCATGAATGAGAAAAAGACCATTACAGGTCGGTCTAATAGATAAATATTTTTTTATGATAACTAAGTGGCAAATTTCAGCATCCCTACATGAGTAAAGTGATATCCATGTGCCTTTTTTAAACTGGTCTGTTTTTGAATTGGGAATAAATAAACGTATCCCCGACTCCAGAAGAATTACATTATGATACATTAAACCAGCAGATGACTTTTTATTGTGAGGTAATAATTCTGAAATTCGCATGGCTCCAAAGAATACACTTTCAAATTTGGAAAAACAAACAAATGAAGTGGCTTTACAAATATGTTTTAACAAATCAATTGTAATTGGCCTTCTAGTATCTGGGAAATTATGTGAATTCTTGTAACCTTTAAGGGCCTGCTGTACTGAAAAGAATGAATTGCATGGGGCTAAATTTCGGAGTTTAAAGAAAAATTACACTCCTGCCAATATTTTTACTATAAAAAAATATAGGCTATAGGAAAAATTCAAGTGCATTAAGGAACCTAGAAAGCTCAAAATTCCTGCCTCAGAAGGAGAATCAAACTGAAATCCAAAATCTTTGGAGAATTTTATCCATTTATCCCATGCGGCTGAATAATCAACCCATGTACTCTGTGCTACTGAATTTTTTATAGATTCTATCAAGATTTCTAAATTAGGTCCCATAGATGTTCTGGACCTTCCTTGTCCGCACTGGGCAGCAATTGCCGAAATCTTGATATCTGAAATCGAGATCTAGCTTTTAGCCAAATATTTCAACGTAAACATAAATATACTAAGTGCCTCAGTAATTTTATAACAAAAGTTGATTTGGATGATAAGCAATTAACTGAGTAAATGACTCCTTTATTATCTGAGTGTATTAAAATCCTCTTATTAGCAAAGTGCTCTCTCCAAATTTCTAATGCCACTACTAAAGGGGATAATACTAATAATACTATATTTTTATTCACTTTCATGTAAATTCATTTAGCAGGCCATTCTCTACAGCGCCAATGTGTTTTCCAAATGGCAGCAAATCCACATGACCCTGCCGCATCTGTGAACAATTCCAAATCTGATGAAATTATAAATTCATCCTGAAAAAATGACTTACCATTGTAAATGTCAAAAAAATTTAGCCTCTAAATTTAAAAAATTTGGTCCTCTTTTAAGTCAGCAGTTAATCTGACATGAGAAAATGGTGATTTAAGACCTGACATAGCTAATGGAAGGCGTCGAGAAAATATCCTACCAACTGGCATAATTCTTGTTGAAAATGCTAATCGTCCCATTAAAGACTGAAGCTCTTTTAACAACACTTTTTTCCGTCTCAAAAACAAGGAAATAATAGATTTTATTTTATCTATTTTGGACAAAGGCAATTGAAATTGTAAAAGTTCTGTATCAATAACTATGCACAAAAATTCTATTTTTGTAGATGGAAAAATTGTTTTTTCTGTGGCCAAAGGTACGCCCAAGTGCTGCGTGTCCATGCTAAATAATTGTAGCATGGAAGAACAAAGAGATGATTCTGCTGGACTTATAAAAAGGAAATCATCCAAGTAATGCTATGTGCCTTCAAATCCTGCTTCAAAAGAAACAATCCATTGAAGAAAAGTAGCAAATTTTTCAAAATAAGCACACGAAATAGAGCATCACATAGGAAAACACTTGTCATAATAATATTCTCCTTCAAAATATATTCCAAAAGAATTAAAAGAGGCTATTGGCAACAGGCGGAAAGTCGCCTTAATATCAGCTTTTGCAAGTAATGCTGCTTTCCCAAATTTTCTTATCTTATATATTTCTTCCTTAAAAGTGCAACAACTGTGGATCGATTTGATCATTTAGAGATGATCCTTTTGGAAAGGATAAATGATGTATCAGACGGAATGAATTTGGCTCTTATTTTGGTATAATACCAAGTGGTAATATTCTAAAATTTTTAAAAGGTGGATTTTTAAATGGTCCTGCCATATGGCCTTCTAGAAGTTCTTTGTTTAATTTTTCCCTAACTATATGTGGAAATTGTGAAACGGACTTCCAATTGTTAACTAAAATACAACTTGATCCAGAAAATACAGGTAACTGGAAACCGGTTGTAAAGCCTTCAATTAAAAACTTGACTTTCTCCTTGTTTGGATATATTTCCAGCTAATGATGTGAATGGTCACAGCAATCACATGCACAAGTTGAGGCCAATCACAGCCCAGCTATGTCATGTGATTAGCAGTGGCCAAATCACAGTTAATCACCTGAATGAATCATTAATGCTTATAAACCTAATAAATGCTGCGCTACATTCAAAAATTAAAGTGAATGTGGAATACAATAACATAAATCAATAAAAACCATATAAATGCTGTGCTACATTCAAACTAATTAAAGTGAATGTGGAATAGAATAAAAAACAAAAAACAATAATAATAAATATAATAAAAGGTGCTAAGTGATAACACAAAAATAATAACAAAACGCAAACTTAAATCAATACGCATGTGTATAAAAACACATACATATATAACATCACACGTGCACAATGTGAAGTGAAGTTATATCTAAATAATATACGCAAACTCAAAGTCCAATAATGAAAAATTAGGTGAAAAAAGTCCAATAATGGAATATTAAAGGTGAAAAAATTAATGATTTTGGTAAATTGTGTTTCCAATATACTGTAAGGTGACCACAGGTGAAACAAAAACCGTGCAGGTATCTGGGTGTAGATAACTTGTGAATCCAACCACCTTCTGGATTAGCCTCTCACCTCAACTCTTCGACCCTTGCGGGTCACAGAGCAGTATGGATCCCTCTCACAGATCCTCCAGGCACCAAGGCACTCCAGAACCACTTCTCAGGATACAATATTCCCACTCAGCTCTTCTTCAAGTGTAGATGAAATATCACTTTCCCAGAACAAAACAAACGGATCCTCCCATAGTGTAGTAGGGTTTATTATACCATAGGAACATCACATGTATAATAAAATAACTCACGTAGCAGCCAGTCCACATTAAACCCTCATGCTCTCAATTGAGGATATGTGTATATGAGTTGGGTGTACAGCTGAGTCCACAGGTGTACCAAGATGGCCGCCACGCCGGAAATACGTCACCGCGCTACGCCGACGCGTTACGTCACAATATCACGTGACTTCATCAGGGCTGTCAATCACAGTGACGATAGCTCTTTAAATACCCGGCCAAGATAACAGGAACCACCCACATCAGCATTCCATTCAGCCTAATCGCAACGATACTTCCTGCAGCCATTAAACTGAAGACCACTGGGGACTATAATGCAAGGATGCCAGACTTACATCTACAATGGGCACATTTACACAGAGAAGTGTATAATGATGCACCAGAGAGAGATAACAAAAATGTAACGATTCTGCAGCAGGCACATTTACACAGGGGAAAAAGATGTATAATAATGTACCAACCTGCAATGTGAGTTATATTAAACAGAAAAAACCTAATGCCCATTCCCTTTTAAAATATTTTAATAGTTATTAAATTTTGTTATTAAAAAAATTAAATTAAAATGTATAGAAAGGACCATATCTCACATAATTATAGACCAAACATAATGATCCATAACCATGTATGCCAATAAACAGCCAATACCTATTATTAATAAAATAGTCACAAAACGGAAATATACATATACTTCTGCGTATAAGGACGCATACGTGTATATATAATCCTACAATTTGGATAATCATAAAATTATATTAAAATTAAAATAAAAGAAATATTTAAATATTTCATTAATGAGAATATTTTAATAGTTTTTGGAATATTTATATATATAGAACAGAGATTATTGCTTTTAATTGGTAACTACATCCTTCACCAGCACATAAAGGGCAATTACGGATAAACTCACACACACATATACTATCCGAAAGCATGAGTTTACATAATCAAAATTAAAAATTAAAAATTAAAAGATCTATACCCATAGCACCATCTCAAAATTACCTCAGAAATCAGAAATAAAACAGTTTACATCAAACTCGATATTCAAACCATTCGGAAAATAAGTATGCATACTATAAATCCACTTGGATTCTAATTGGCTCAAAGTACGCACCTTATGACTGCCTCGCCAATGTCTCTTGTATTTGGTAATACCCCAAAATTTTAATTCACTAGGGTCTTTGTTATGACACTTGGCAAAATGCTTAGAGACGCTATGCTTCGGGAACCCCTTCTTAATATTTTGTACGTGTTCCCGGAGCCTGACCCAAAGTGGTCGTTTAGTTCTCCCTATATATTGCATTCCGCAGCTACACTGTAGCGCGTACACAACTCCCTCTGTCCTACAAGTAATGCATTCTTCAATTTTAAATTCTTTCTTGCTTGTAGATGAAGAAAAAGTCATCAATTTCTTATTCTTGCCTTTTGTGGCTTTGCACGCGTAACAAGTTCTACATGGAAAGAACCCATTTATATCCAGAAAGGTGACATTCTTTTTATTTGGTGGATCAAGAACGTTTTTAACGATTTTATCTCTTAATGAAGGGGCTTTTCTATACCTGAAACTGGGGAAATCTGATATTATCTCTTTCAGGGCCGGATCAGCTTTCAATAATGACCAATTTTTTCTAAAGATGGTTTCCACTTTTTTATAATGGACATTAAAGTCTAGACATATTACAAGCTGATCTTTCTGTTCCTCATTTTTCTCACGATCTACCAGCAACACGTCTCTATTGGTGTTCCCAACCTCTTGGATCGTGTTATTAATAGAATCTTGCTGGTAACCTTTGGCTTTAAACCTCTGACCCAAATTCTGTGCTTGGCTCATAAAGTCCTCCTGCAACGTACAGTTTCTCCTGAGTCTGATCATTTGACCTTTAGGTATGTTTAATAACCACGGCGGGAAGTGGCAACTGTCTTGAGGGATGTATCCATTCCTATCAACACTCTTAAAGAATGTCTTGGTGATAATTGTATTTTGTATGATGTGAATATCTAGATCTAGGAAGCTAATCCGCTCACGACTATGTTCCCATGTAAGAACAATGTTTTTATCATTCCTATTTAAATTTTCACAGAAACATAATAAATCCTCTTCTCTTCCCTTCCATATTAATATGATATCATCTATATATCTTTTAAACAGAATAAGTTCTTTCGGAGGACTCAAATGAACTGCCTTCTCTTCCCAATGTGCCATGAACATGTTTGCCACACTGGGAGCAAAACGGGCTCCCATGGCTACACCCTTAATTTGATTATAAAACATGTTCATATGCCAAAAGTAATTATGTTTTAAACAAAATTCTAAACAGTCCAAAATATATTTTCTCTGCCCTCTTTTCAGATTTCCATATTTTCTTAAACCCCATTCCGTAGCTTCCATCCCTTCTGTATGACCAATAATCGTGTATAACGATGAGACGTCAGCTGTTGCCAAGATCACATCATTACCATCTACATTCTCCAACAATTGGATTAGGTGCTTGGTATCTCTCAGATACGACCTAGTCAATCTCACCAATGGTTGGAGAAACATATCCACGTATTGCCCTAATCGTGCCATTAGAGATCCAATCCCATTAACTATAGGACGTCCTGGAGGGCAAATACTATTTTTATGGATTTTCGGGATAGTATAGATAATGGGAATTCTACACATTTCAGGAACAAGATATCTGGCTTCTTTTTTACTCAGATAATCCTTCTCACATCCTCTTTTAATCAACCTTTCTAGATCTTTCTTGTATTTAATCGTGGGGTCCTTCTTAATTACTTCGTAGGTATTATTATCACTTAATTGGGTGCCCAGTTCTTCCAAGTAATAATTTTTTGACATGACCACAATACCCCCTCCCTTATCGGCCGGCCTGACCACTATGTCATTCCTTTGTGTTAACATCTTAATTCCTTTTTGCATGTCTATATTCGGCCGAAACCTAGGGAGTTTGAGGGATTCCAAATCTAAGCTTACCATTTTTTTAAAAGATTCTATTTGACAGTTATTGCTGATCTGAGGGTTAAATAAGGATTTATTCCTTAATCGAGTATGTTGAATATTACTGACTGGTGCATTTTTAATCACATTCTTAGTACTAGACAGACCCATAAAGTACTTTTTGATGTTAATCTTTCTGATAAATTTCTGTAGGTCTATGAAGATATCAAATTTGTTAGCTGGTTTTGGAGGGGCAAACTTCAATCCCTTATCCAATACAAGAATCTCTTCCTTGGTGAGTGTAGTACCACTAATATTGAAAATACCCTCTCCTACTACTCTCTTTTTCGCTTGGACCTTCCGTCCTGCTCTACACCCTCTTGTCTTCCGGGACTTGAATTGAATTTTTCTTCATCTACAAGCAAGAAAGAATTTAAAATTGAAGAATGCATTACTTGTAGGACAGAGGGAGTTGTGTACGCGCTACAGTGTAGCTGCGGAATGCAATATATAGGGAGAACTAAACGACCACTTTGGGTCAGGCTCCGGGAACACGTACAAAATATTAAGAAGGGGTTCCCGAAGCATAGCGTCTCTAAGCATTTTGCCAAGTGTCATAACAAAGACCCTAGTGAATTAAAATTTTGGGGTATTACCAAATACAAGAGACATTGGCGAGGCAGTCATAAGGTGCGTACTTTGAGCCAATTAGAATCCAAGTGGATTTATAGTATGCATACTTATTTTCCGAATGGTTTGAATATCGAGTTTGATGTAAACTGTTTTATTTCTGATTTCTGAGGTAATTTTGAGATGGTGCTATGGGTATAGATCTTTTAATTTTTAATTTTTAATTTTGATTATGTAAACTCATGCTTTCGGATAGTATATGTGTGTGTGAGTTTATCCGTAATTGCCCTTTATGTGCTGGTGAAGGATGTAGTTACCAATTAAAAGCAATAATCTCTGTTCTATATATATAAATATTCCAAAAACTATTAAAATATTCTCATTAATGAAATATTTAAATATTTCTTTTATTTTAATTTTAATATAATTTTATGATTATCCAAATTGTAGGATTATATATACACGTATGCGTCCTTATACGCAGAAGTATATGTATATTTCCGTTTTGTGACTATTTTATTAATAATAGGTATTGGCTGTTTATTGGCATACATGGTTATGGATCATTATGTTTGGTCTATAATTATGTGAGATATGGTCCTTTCTATACATTTTAATTTAATTTTTTTAATAACAAAATTTAATAACTATTAAAATATTTTAAAAGGGAATGGGCATTAGGTTTTTTCTGTTTAATATAACTCACATTGCAGGTTGGTACATTATTATACATCTTTTTCCCCTGTGTAAATGTGCCTGCTGCAGAATCGTTACATTTTTGTTATCTCTCTCTGGTGCATCATTATACACTTCTCTGTGTAAATGTGCCCATTGTAGATGTAAGTCTGGCATCCTTGCATTATAGTCCCCAGTGGTCTTCAGTTTAATGGCTGCAGGAAGTATCGTTGCGATTAGGCTGAATGGAATGCTGATGTGGGTGGTTCCTGTTATCTTGGCCGGGTATTTAAAGAGCTATCGTCACTGTGATTGACAGCCCTGATGAAGTCACGTGATATTGTGACGTAACGCGTCGGCGTAGCGCGGTGACGTATTTCCGGCGTGGCGGCCATCTTGGTACACCTGTGGACTCAGCTGTACACCCAACTCATATACACATATCCTCAATTGAGAGCATGAGGGTTTAATGTGGACTGGCTGCTACGTGAGTTATTTTATTATACATGTGATGTTCCTATGGTATAATAAACCCTACTACACTATGGGAGGATCCGTTTGTTTTGTTCTGGGAAAGTGATATTTCATCTACACTTGAAGAAGAGCTGAGTGGGAATATTGTATCCTGAGAAGTGGTTCTGGAGTGCCTTGGTGCCTGGAGGATCTGTGAGAGGGATCCATACTGCTCTGTGACCCGCAAGGGTCGAAGAGTTGAGGTGAGAGGCTAATCCAGAAGGTGGTTGGATTCACAAGTTATCTACACCCAGATACCTGCACGGTTTTTGTTTCACCTGTGGTCACCTTACAGTATATTGGAAACACAATTTACCAAAATCATTAATTTTTTCACCTTTAATATTCCATTATTGGACTTTTTTCACCTAATTTTTCATTATTGGACTTTGAGTTTGCGTATATTATTTAGATATAACTTCACTTCACATTGTGCACGTGTGATGTTATATATGTATGTGTTTTTATACACATGCGTATTGATTTAAGTTTGCGTTTTGTTATTATTTTTGTGTTATCACTTAGCACCTTTTATTATATTTATTATTATTGTTTTTTGTTTTTTATTCTATTCCACATTCACTTTAATTAGTTTGAATGTAGCACAGCATTTATATGGTTTTTATTGATTTATGTTATTGTATTCCACATTCACTTTAATTTTTGAATGTAGCGCAGCATTTATTAGGTTTATATTCACTTGATCACTGGTATATGATTTAATGCTAGCAGCTGTTTGGGGTTCATTTATTTGTTAATTGTTTAAACACATTATTTTGAGCGCAGGAGGGTCACACCACTATTGCTATTTTTTACCTTTTTTCTCCCGCTAGCTCATAATGGAGGTGTTTAATTTTTTAGAAAACAGGTCTATCAATATAGAGGATATTTTTAGTAAAACTCCGCATGAGCCCATAGGTGATTTAAATACACTATACAGAAGATTGGGTCATGTAATGGAGAAAAAGGTTAGACTATGGTGGGACATGGTCACCCATGAAAAATATCTCAAAGAGAGATTAGTCCCAAGAAGATTAAGATGGGATGTGCCCATTAGTGATGGTTTGATAGACCAGGAATCAAAAAATGAATGGTTTGATTTTTTTCAGGAAAAGGGCTTGGAATTAATGAGATTTTTATTAAAACGCAAACAGAGAAAATTAAGAATTTTAGAGACACAAATTTTAGAGATTAAAGTAAAGATGGAACCACATAAGGAATCTCCAGAAATGGTCAATCTTGCTAAAAGATTAAATAAAGATTTGGAGAAAGTTGATGTAGAAGTGAAAAATAAAAAGATGAAAAAATATCAAAGGGATATGAATGATTTCAGTAAAGATCAGGTCTTTAAATGGCAATCTTCAGGTGTAGAATCAGAATGTAGTTCAGCTGATACTACTCCCGTTAAAGAAGTACGTGTAGAACCTATGAAGGGACATACGAATGATCATCCTAAAGAAGCTAGAGGTCAGGACAAAGGGAATTCTCAAAAGAATTATCCCAAAGGAAATAAGGGACACCAGACACCATACAATGGATGGAGACCTAAGAATGGTGGTTCGTTTCAAAATAAACCACAGGGGAAAAATAATGGACATGGTAAATCCTATCGTCCACCTTATAGACCTTATTATCCCAAACCCAATCATCATTATTATCAACAGCCTTATGGCCCTCCCTATTTCCCTAGACAGGATGATAGACCCTTTTACCCTAGAAGTCCGAGACAGGACAACAGGCCCTACTATCCCAGGAGTCCTAGACAGGATCAATTAGGATGGCAGGGACCACGGTATGAAGGGAGGAGTCCCATCCCGGTTTATAATAGATATGAACCATTGGACTATGACTATCAACAGAGGAATTTTTTAGGGAAGGAGGGTGGGGAGGGAAGTCCCCGGAAAGAAGTATGTGCCAATTCAAGTCCCGGAAGACAAGAGGGTGTAGAGCAGGACGGAAGGTCCAAGCGAAAAAGAGAGTAGTAGGAGAGGGTATTTTCAATATTAGTGGTACTACACTCACCAAGGAAGAGATTCTTGTATTGGATAAGGGATTGAAGTTTGCCCCTCCAAAACCAGCTAACAAATTTGATATCTTCATAGACCTACAGAAATTTATCAGAAAGATTAACATCAAAAAGTACTTTATGGGTCTGTCTAGTACTAAGAATGTGATTAAAAATGCACCAGTCAGTAATATTCAACATACTCGATTAAGGAATAAATCCTTATTTAACCCTCAGATCAGCAATAACTGTCAAATAGAATCTTTTAAAAAAATGGTAAGCTTAGATTTGGAATCCCTCAAACTCCCTAGGTTTCGGCCGAATATAGACATGCAAAAAGGAATTAAGATGTTAACACAAAGGAATGACATAGTGGTCAGGCCGGCCGATAAGGGAGGGGGTATTGTGGTCATGTCAAAAAATTATTACTTGGAAGAACTGGGCACCCAATTAAGTGATAATAATACCTACGAAGTAATTAAGAAGGACCCCACGATTAAATACAAGAAAGATCTAGAAAGGTTGATTAAAAGAGGATGTGAGAAGGATTATCTGAGTAAAAAAGAAGCCAGATATCTTGTTCCTGAAATGTGTAGAATTCCCATTATCTATACTATCCCGAAAATCCATAAAAATAGTATTTGCCCTCCAGGACGTCCTATAGTTAATGGGATTGGATCTCTAATGGCACGATTAGGGCAATACGTGGATATGTTTCTCCAACCATTGGTGAGATTGACTAGGTCGTATCTGAGAGATACCAAGCACCTAATCCAATTGTTGGAGAATGTAGATGGTAATGATGTGATCTTGGCAACAGCTGACGTCTCATCGTTATACACGATTATTGGTCATACAGAAGGGATGGAAGCTACGGAATGGGGTTTAAGAAAATATGGAAATCTGAAAAGAGGGCAGAGAAAATATATTTTGGACTGTTTAGAATTTTGTTTAAAACATAATTACTTTTGGCATATGAACATGTTTTATAATCAAATTAAGGGTGTAGCCATGGGAGCCCGTTTTGCTCCCAGTGTGGCAAACATGTTCATGGCACATTGGGAAGAGAAGGCAGTTCATTTGAGTCCTCCGAAAGAACTTATTCTGTTTAAAAGATATATAGATGATATCATATTAATATGGAAGGGAAGAGAAGAGGATTTATTATGTTTCTGTGAAAATTTAAATAGGAATGATAAAAACATTGTTCTTACATGGGAACATAGTCGTGAGCGGATTAGCTTCCTAGATCTAGATATTCACATCATACAAAATACAATTATCACCAAGACATTCTTTAAGAGTGTTGATAGGAATGGATACATCCCTCAAGACAGTTGCCACTTCCCGCCGTGGTTATTAAACATACCTAAAGGTCAAATGATCAGACTCAGGAGAAACTGTACGTTGCAGGAGGACTTTATGAGCCAAGCACAGAATTTGGGTCAGAGGTTTAAAGCCAAAGGTTACCAGCAAGATTCTATTAATAACACGATCCAAGAGGTTGGGAACACCAATAGAGACGTGTTGCTGGTAGATCGTGAGAAAAATGAGGAACAGAAAGATCAGCTTGTAATATGTCTAGACTTTAATGTCCATTATAAAAAAGTGGAAACCATCTTTAGAAAAAATTGGTCATTATTGAAAGCTGATCCGGCCCTGAAAGAGATAATATCAGATTTCCCCAGTTTCAGGTATAGAAAAGCCCCTTCATTAAGAGATAAAATCGTTAAAAACGTTCTTGATCCACCAAATAAAAAGAATGTCACCTTTCTGGATATAAATGGGTTCTTTCCATGTAGAACTTGTTACGCGTGCAAAGCCACAAAAGGCAAGAATAAGAAATTGATGACTTTTTCTTCATCTACAAGCAAGAAAGAATTTAAAATTGAAGAATGCATTACTTGTAGGACAGAGGGAGTTGTGTACGCGCTACAGTGTAGCTGCGGAATGCAATATATAGGGAGAACTAAACGACCACTTTGGGTCAGGCTCCGGGAACACGTACAAAATATTAAGAAGGGGTTCCCGAAGCATAGCGTCTCTAAGCATTTTGCCAAGTGTCATAACAAAGACCCTAGTGAATTAAAATTTTGGGGTATTACCAAATACAAGAGACATTGGCGAGGCAGTCATAAGGTGCGTACTTTGAGCCAATTAGAATCCAAGTGGATTTATAGTATGCATACTTATTTTCCGAATGGTTTGAATATCGAGTTTGATGTAAACTGTTTTATTTCTGATTTCTGAGGTAATTTTGAGATGGTGCTATGGGTATAGATCTTTTAATTTTTAATTTTTAATTTTGATTATGTAAACTCATGCTTTCGGATAGTATATGTGTGTGTGAGTTTATCCGTAATTGCCCTTTATGTGCTGGTGAAGGATGTAGTTACCAATTAAAAGCAATAATCTCTGTTCTATATATATAAATATTCCAAAAACTATTAAAATATTCTCATTAATGAAATATTTAAATATTTCTTTTATTTTAATTTTAATATAATTTTATGATTATCCAAATTGTAGGATTATATATACACGTATGCGTCCTTATACGCAGAAGTATATGTATATTTCCGTTTTGTGACTATTTTATTAATAATAGGTATTGGCTGTTTATTGGCATACATGGTTATGGATCATTATGTTTGGTCTATAATTATGTGAGATATGGTCCTTTCTATACATTTTAATTTAATTTTTTTAATAACAAAATTTAATAACTATTAAAATATTTTAAAAGGGAATGGGCATTAGGTTTTTTCTGTTTAATATAACTCACATTGCAGGTTGGTACATTATTATACATCTTTTTCCCCTGTGTAAATGTGCCTGCTGCAGAATCGTTACATTTTTGTTATCTCTCTCTGGTGCATCATTATACACTTCTCTGTGTAAATGTGCCCATTGTAGATGTAAGTCTGGCATCCTTGCATTATAGTCCCCAGTGGTCTTCAGTTTAATGGCTGCAGGAAGTATCGTTGCGATTAGGCTGAATGGAATGCTGATGTGGGTGGTTCCTGTTATCTTGGCCGGGTATTTAAAGAGCTATCGTCACTGTGATTGACAGCCCTGATGAAGTCACGTGATATTGTGACGTAACGCGTCGGCGTAGCGCGGTGACGTATTTCCGGCGTGGCGGCCATCTTGGTACACCTGTGGACTCAGCTGTACACCCAACTCATATACACATATCCTCAATTGAGAGCATGAGGGTTTAATGTGGACTGGCTGCTACGTGAGTTATTTTATTATACATGTGATGTTCCTATGGTATAATAAACCCTACTACACTATGGGAGGATCCGTTTGTTTTGTTCTGGGAAAGTGATATTTCATCTACACTTGAAGAAGAGCTGAGTGGGAATATTGTATCCTGAGAAGTGGTTCTGGAGTGCCTTGGTGCCTGGAGGATCTGTGAGAGGGATCCATACTGCTCTGTGACCCGCAAGGGTCGAAGAGTTGAGGTGAGAGGCTAATCCAGAAGGTGGTTGGATTCACAAGTTATCTACACCCAGATACCTGCACGGTTTTTGTTTCACCTGTGGTCACCTTACAGTATATTGGAAACACAATTTACCAAAATCATTAATTTTTTCACCTTTAATATTCCATTATTGGACTTTTTTCACCTAATTTTTCATTATTGGACTTTGAGTTTGCGTATATTATTTAGATATAACTTCACTTCACATTGTGCACGTGTGATGTTATATATGTATGTGTTTTTATACACATGCGTATTGATTTAAGTTTGCGTTTTGTTATTATTTTTGTGTTATCACTTAGCACCTTTTATTATATTTATTATTATTGTTTTTTGTTTTTTATTCTATTCCACATTCACTTTAATTAGTTTGAATGTAGCACAGCATTTATATGGTTTTTATTGATTTATGTTATTGTATTCCACATTCACTTTAATTTTTGAATGTAGCGCAGCATTTATTAGGTTTATATTCACTTGATCACTGGTATATGATTTAATGCTAGCAGCTGTTTGGGGTTCATTTATTTGTTAATTGTTTAAACACATTATTTTGAGCGCAGGAGGGTCACACCACTATAATCATTAATGCTTGCTTATAGCAAAAGTAATTCTTTGCTATAAGCAAATTGTGTAAAAAAAAATAATACTGATCACTTCCCCAAAGTAGTACAATGTTACTATGATAACATTATACTACTTTGGTCATAGTGAAAGATGAAAAACAAATCTTAAAAAACGAGCAAAAAATGTAATAAAAAAATAATTAAAAAAAGTTAAAAAACTACCAATTTTTTTTTTTTTGTACTGTAACCAGTCAGTGTCCCTGATCACCGCCATGCCAGTTATATGATGATGCTGTACTGCATTGGTGGTAGTATTTAAAAAAAAAATTGTGAAAATAATTTTGTTAATTTCTTCATTTTCCAAAAAATTCTGACAAAAAATTACAACTTCAAAAAACTCGCCATGGCTCTTATGAAATACGTCAGACTGTCTACTTTGCAAAAAGGGGTCATTTGGGAGATATCTGTACTGTTCTGACATTTTTGGACCTCATGAAACTAGATTGGCTGTCAGTACTTCAGGACTGATCAATTTTCAGATATATCCCATAGTTTGTGAACTCTGTAACTTTCCTACAAACTAAAAAATACATCCTAATTTGGGTTATTTTCACCAAAGAAATATAGCAGAATACATCTTGGCCTAAATTTATGAAGAACAATTATTTACTTGCAAACTTTATAACAGAAACAAAGAAAACTGTGATTTTTTTTCAAACTTTTCTGTCTTTTTTTGTTAATTTAGCAAAAAATAAAAACCCCAGTGGTGATTAAATACCTCAAAAAGAAAGCTCTAGTTGTGTGAAGAAAATGATAACATTTTAGTTTGGGTACAGTGTTGTATGACCGAGCAATTGTCATTCAAAGTGTGAAAGCGCTGAAACCTGAAAATTGGCCTGGGCAGGAAAGGGGTAAAAGTGTCCTGTATGGAAGTGGTTAATATAAATTCTTTTTTTCCCTTTGTGTGTTTGTGATTTAGCAAGAAGAGGGTGATATATATTTTTACCTTTTTGAGTGACGCAATGTAAAAAACTAATAAATGCACATTTTTTTACCTGCAAAATCATGTGTATTTATTTATTTATTTTTTTAAAGTTCAATTTAGCCTTTAAATGCCAAACTCCAGCTTCATAGCTTTTCTCCCCCCTAGTCCGCATCCCCCACACTTCCCCAACATGCACCTTTCCCCAGATTTAAGATTTGAAAATATATCAGCATACATAGCCTTAATTCCAGCAGACTTCCAGCTAGTCATGAGACAATGCTATAGGTCCAATTATATTGCTCTGCTTTGGTCATTTAAGAATCCTGTTCAAATAAATAGAATGGCTTAACGCAACATACATTAACATGCAATGTATTATCCCTTTAAAAAATTAAAATTAGACAGAAAATCAATCACAACTGCTAAAATGTGGAGAGTATAAACAAAATTACACCATCATAAGGAAAGTTGATTCTCTTGCTCTAACAAATGTAACTCCTATAATTTTTTTTTTTTTGGTCTTGGACATATTGGAGGACATCTGTCAGTTTTATTAAAAGAAAATTTCCAGCGGGGACACACTCTGCCCAATAATTTTAAGTATTTACAAAATATATATTTCCAGAGCATATTTATAAATAGTTAAAACTGTTGGTGCAATTTTTCAATATAAATTGCAAATTATCTTTTTTTTAAATAAATCGCCTCTATGGCCTAACACAAGACATTAGTCCATGAAAGGGTCCATCCACAGCATATTTCTAATTACATACAGTATTTGTAGGATTGTGCATTCTATAAAGGCATTCCATTATCAAATCATTCCATGCCATCATGATTTTAGGTGAAATATATTTATGTAAGAAATGTGGAGTGGCACAGAATTAAATTAAAGTTATTTCAAGGGACTCTGATGATATTCAGGGTAATTTCCTCTGGCCCAAACCAATTATTTTATATTTCATAAACTTGATTTATATGACAAATATAGAGTACTTATAGTACAGTTACCGATTACAAGGCAACCCTGGAAGTAAAATTCGCAGTTTGTTTAATTTGTAGTCTAATGATATTCAGATAGCTGTATAAACAGTACATCCCTAAGATGATGGATGAATAATATCTTCTGCTGTCTTCTCACTGACAGTCAGGAGGAACTTGCATGTCCTGAATACAATGTTATTCTCTGGAGCTCTGTCAGGGACCCCATGCTGTCATTTGTAGTGCTATCACTTTGATAATAAGGAATCACTCTGGATACAAAACATCAATCTGAGTAAGTTAACATGGAAGTTTTTTTTTAGCAAATCAGTGTCACTGTGTTGCTGGTAAGAAGACCTAATGTCACAACTTGGACCTGTCCTGAATTTTTAAACGAAGGCCTATTCTGATATTGCTAGCATGACACTATCTTGGTTGTGCTAACCAACTACTAATAATACTGTCACTGCTGCTCTAGTAATACAGCACTGATTCATCTTTTTAACATGGTATTGTTCAGTTAGTTACATCATTAGCATTTTTGATAATATGGTAATGGGTTATGAACTTAACAAAGTGTATGTTATCCTAAATATTTATTTTTCCAGTGTGTGTATTCACATACAGTATGTGTATATTATAATCAGCGGTGTATTTACCAAGAGGCAAACACGGCGTTTGCCTGGGGTGGCAATTTTCAGGGGGGATGGTGACGTGGATGGGGACCTGGCGAGGCACTGCCTGGGCTCCGCCAGGAGGCTGTGCGCTGCTGGAGGGCAGCAGGCTGCTTTTTCATTACGGTAAGTTCTTAAATTGGGTGGGGGTTGGTGGGCAGCAGTGGCGGATAGTGTTGGTCACAGCGGGGGGGCATCAGTGGCGGAGGATGGTTGTCGCAGTTGGGAGGGGTGCTCGTGGGGTGTAAGTAGTAGTGTATTTATCCCTTGTGCTGCACTAGGCAACATTAAAATTGGGTACCAATTATAGTGTTTCCTAGGCCATTACAAGGGATAAATATACTACTGCTTATAATTCATCAAGTCTCTATCCTTTTCATGTACTTCTTCCATCTGAAGTACCATGTTGAACCTGCCACCTTTCTTTCTTGTTCTAAACTTACCACATAAAGCACAGAAGCTGATCTGTGTTAGCATAGTCAGTCTTCATTTTTTTGCTGGCCAATTTATCTATATCATTTATAAATATGGGAAAAATTAGGGGTCTCATCACTGAAACATGGGATACACCACTAATGGCCTTCAGAGTTCATCCAGTGTATGAATGATTATCCACTACTGAATAGGGTCTTTTAGTCAGTTTTCTATATATTTACAAACTGAATTTTCTAAGCCTGTAGACTTTAATTTACACATTAGCCATGTGTGGGGAACTGCATCAAATGGTTTTGCAAAATTCAAGTATACTATATCCACAGCCACGCTTTTCTTTAAGTTTTTGCTTACCTCCTCAGAAAAACAAATCAGATTTGTTTGCCAACTTCCGTCTTTCAAGAATCCATGCTGCCTAATGCTTAAAATACTGTTTTCTATCAAAATCTCAGTCTATGCGGTCCTTTAGAAAAAAGAAGTTAAAGTGGTTGTAAAGGCTAAAGGTTTTTTACACTATGCATGAAGGTAAAAAGCCTTCTGTGTGCAGCAGCTTCCCCAGCCCCCAATACTTATCTGAGCCTCATCACGATCTAGCAATGTGAATGACAGCCTCGGCTGTTCTGGGTCTCTGCCTCCTCATTGGCTGAGACAGCAAGCGGGAACCATTGGGTCCCTCTGCTGTCATTCACAGCCAGTCAGCCAATGAGGAGAGAGCGGGGGCCAATGGACACATGGAGCAGCAGGTGCCCCCATAGCAAGCTGCAAGGGACCCAAGAAGAGGAGGATCCAGGCAGCTCTGTGCAAAACCACTGCACGCAGCAGGTAAGTATAGAAGACATGTTTGCTATTTTACAGAAAAAAAAACATTTAGAATTGCTTTATACTAACTGGTTTGTAGTTACTTGGTAAAGAGTTTGATTCCTTTTTGTATATAGGCACCATTTTGGCTTTGTGTCAATCCAGTGGTACTATGCCAGTCATTAAAGAGTTTCTAAAAATAAAAAACAATGGCTATAAGCATGTGCTCTGTTAACAATTGAGCATTTGAGTTAGTCTCACAATAGTTGCTAAAAGGCAGTCAAAGTTTTTTAAATACCGGTAGTTATTTATTTACTATTTATTATATACATGTGTCTGTCACATTTGTTAAGTGCACATTCACATATTATTTTATTAGAATTATGATATGCCTAGCTTTGGTATCAGCAAGTAGACTATATTATCTGAGCAGCTTCTTCGGTGGGCAGCTTTGGCAATATTACTGCTTTCACTCTTATGGTGCCAGAAGAGAATGCAATTGTTGAAGTACAATGCAAGTGCTGAAGTGTACAGGGACTTGCAGCCTCCAAAATGTACTCATCGCTGTTGGATGTTATACCCATCTACACATACAAAGAAATGCTACAATGCTGGAAGAGAAGCAAACATTTTCTTATCAATATTACATATGAGACAAGACACCATCACTCCCCTGTAGTAGTACAGTAACTAACATGGATAATTTCATTTTCACTATTATGGCTAGTGATAGGCCAAATACCCCCGTGTTCAGTTTGTGGTAGAACATTTGAACCTAATGAATGATCGACCATGAACTTCAAACTTATTGCAAGTCTATGGGACTTGAACTAATAAATTCAAAAGTGCACATTTTGAAGGCTTATATGCAAGTTCTTGGCAATAAAAGGGGTATGGGGACTCGGGTACTGTCTTGAGGGACATGAATCAGTGAAAGTACCATTTTTAAAGGGGCAATCATTTTTCATTGCTTAAAGTAAAAAAAAAAAGAGAGAAAAATTCTTTTAAATATCATGCCTTGGGGGTCCCCCTAAACTACCTGAAAAGGCCCTTTAGGCCTGGCAGGACTTTTAAGGGGAAATCCCACCCCCAAAAAATGCGGGGGGAACCGCGGGGTCCCTCTAAATTCCTACCAGCCCCTTGATCTGAGCACAGGCCTGGAAGGCCAGGAAAGGGGGGAAATTAACAAGTGCCCCCCACCCTCCCTGCAGCTTACTAGGCACTTGGCATGGGAACGGTGTCCCCATGCTGATGGGGACAAGGGCCTCTTCCCCACAACCCTGGCCAGGTGTTTGTACGGGTCTGCAATCAGGGGAGCTCATTAGCATTAGAGTACCCTTTAATTAAGAGGGCACCCTGATACTGCTTCCCCCTTTGTGAATCCCCTACCCCTACCTATTCACTAAAGGGTTACATTTAGTAAAAAATAAAGAGACCAGTCCTTTGAAAAAATCCTGTATTGAACAAAAAACAAAACAAAGATTTTTGACCATTCCTTTAATAAAAAAACAAAAAACAACAAAAGTTTGTGTTGCATTTGATATATATATATATGCATACACACACTTACATACATATACTGTATATGTGTACTGATTTCCTGACTGTTTGAATTGAGACAGACATCAAGTTTCTTGGAGTTTGAGGAGATGCTTCTTAAACAAATGCTGCTGGATACAATGGTAGCATAGATACCATTGTTGCATTTCAGTTGACAGTTGGCTATTGTTCTGATTGTTCTGTAGCCATGGTTATCAATAGCTTGACCTTCTAACATATATGACCTATGGCATGTATGATACAACAGGTCAACTTGAGGTCAAATTGGAGAATGTATCACCTATATAGTTGGACAGTGTAATAAGGTACAGAGGAACCACGCCCATGTGGGATTGGCTATCTATGCTTTCTAAATAAAAGACAAAAAGAAACTGACTGTAAGATGACTTAACACCAAGGAAGATCTCTGACAGAAGAAGTTTTTCACCCGATCTTCTGCAATTGCTACAGAGTAAGCCTGGGTCCTCACATTGCTTATGGAGATCAAGAACCCACTCTAACTGCAAGGTTTGTGTTAAGTAACCTTTTCAGCGTATTACTATTGTATACAGAGCATAGTTTCGCTAGGTAGTAGGTAGCATTTTTCTTGTTATATCTGTCAGTCTTGTATTGTATTCCTATAATTGTAATTGTGTCTATGTACAGCATTTTCATTTAGTAAAAACACAATAATACACTATGGAGGTCTACATTTCCTTGCTTATAAAGCAAAGTAACTACCAGACACAAAGCAAAACAATTGGGGGCTCACCCGGGATTTGCATTAACATTCAGCTGAAGTAGACCTGTTTTCTGTGGTGTGTTCTGTGGCTTTTGCTAACTAAAATGCTGCGTAAGTTGTTTAGGAAAAACAAGGCTGCAGAGGTTTCTGGTGACCAGGAGGCGGCATGCACTCTCCTGACCTGGGCCAGAAAAAATGAGTGGGAGCCTCTTGCTAAAGAATTTTGTAAAGTATGCTTCTCCCTTGAATAAAACTTGGGGTGATAAAGTCTCAGATCATTTTGTAGATTTTACCCTTGAGGGGTTTGATTTAAAGTGGAGTTCCACTCAAAAGAGAAAGCTCCACTTATTTTCCTCCTACCCCCTCCACTGCCATATTTGGCACCTTTTGGGGGAGCGGATACCTGTTTTTGACAGATAAACTCTCCCACTTCCAGCTCAGTTTGCCGCAGAGAAGTAAGCTGGAAGTTTGGCCCCCTCCTCCCTCCCACAGTCTCTTGGAAGTTTCACAGGTCCCTGAAGACTGCCGAACCAATTAGAAGGCGCAGCACAACTCACGCATGTGCAGTGGGCACCAGGCTGTGAAGCTGCAAGCTGTCAAAGCCTGGTGCCCACCATTGAAATGCCAGTACTGTGGAGGAGAGAAGGGGAGAAGGGATGGCATGGGTGAGAACATCACTGGACTCTGGAGGCCATTGCCTCCTGGAAGTTTCACAGGTCCCTGAAGACTGCCGAACCAATTAGAAGACGCAGCACAACTCACGCATGTGCAGTGGGCACCAGGCTGTGAAGCTGCAAGCTGTCAAAGCCTGGTGCCCACCACTGAAATGCCAGTACTGTGGAGGAGAGAAGGGGAGAAGGGATGGCATGGGTGAGAACATCACTGGACTCTGGAACAGGTAAGTGTGTGTTTATTAAAAGTCAGCAGCTACAGTTTTTGTAGCTGCTGACTTTTATTAAACAGAAAAAAGGCTAGAACTCCACTTTCAGTAAAGCAGAGAAGAGGACAGTGTCCAGAGTGGGTTAGTACTTTCTTCATGCTCTCTATACTGAGTCACAAAGGAGGGAGTAGGCAGAGTCAGAAATTAAGGCATTTAAAGACCAGCTAGCAGTTGCTTTGGAGTGTGTATGTTGAACTGCTAGTCGGGTTGATGATATGCAGGAGCGGTGTGCATGACCAAATCAATTAATGCCTTAAAGGAAAAAGAAGGACCGTAAACCTGTTAGTGAAGCCAGGGTACGTGCCATTGTCACATCCCAGAACTGGGATTCACAGGGTGTGCTCTCCACAAATGATAGTGAGGATGAGGAGATAGAGTTTGATATTTCTGATGATGATCTTGTAGTGGGAAAGAAAAAGTGTGCTAGACCTCTCATTACTAAGTATAGGAAAAGGCAACATGATAGAAAGGATATAGCAGATGGGGAGGTTCCTACATTTGTGGGATGAAGAGGCAGACAGTGTTGTTTTGTCAGGCAAGGAAACAGTGGCTATGGGAGTGTTGCCCATGCTCCACAATTGCGTCAGGCCATGCAAAAAGCCCACGAGTTTACTGTGAATTTTTCACTGTTAGACCTTGTGAGAGATGGGATTGTTTGAGTATATGCTAGTCCTAGTGACCTGGAAAATATCTACTCGTGAAGAACAATAGGACAAGGCATTTCCAGGTTACGTGAGATGGGTTGTATAACTGGATTAAATACGTTTCCAGAATGGATGGGTCCGGATATGGAACCCTTTTGTCAGGAAGATGCTTGCAATAATGCAGCTGAAGCCTCTCTGCTAACACAACAGTGCAGGTGTAGATGTGCAAGGGCCCGTTCTGCTGTGCATAGTCATGCGCATCTGTGTTCGAACATGTGCACACGTGCACATGTGGCTGCCCGTTGCTAATGTTGGCGCCAATCAGACTACCTGTATTTAAACCCAGCAGCACTATTAGCTTGTGCTGTCTGATCTGCAGCTCCCTCTCCTGTATTCCTGTACCTGTCCCTGTGAATGATACCTGTGATTGACCCCGGCTTGTTTCTTGGACTCCTCCTCTGCCTTCTGTATCTGCTTGATCTGCTCCTGACTTCACTGACCCTGGCTTGTGACCCGACCATTCTTCTGCCTGCCATTTATGCCTGATCCACTTATCTGTTACCAGCCCTAGTCTGTCTGACCCTGCATACAGCATGCTGCACTGCACCACTACCAGCCCATCCTGCTGTGACATCTACTCTGCTGCCAACCAGTCCCGCTGTGAAGTCTGCCTGCCTGCTCTGCTGCCAGCCTGTCCTGCTGTGACGTCTGCCTGCTGCCAACCTGCTCTGCCACCAGCCAGTCCAGCTGTGACGCCTGCCTGTTACCAGTCTGCTCTGCTGCCAGCCGGTCCAGCCATCCCGTCTGCCAGTGAAGTGCCAGCAATTCCTGCACAGACTACAGGACTGACCAGGCACTCATACCCCGCCGTGCTCTTGTGGTTGCTCTTCCACCTTCAGTGGCCCTCGAGCCGTAGCTGTACAAGAGGCCTTCCTCTGCCATCAGGCTCACAAGCAAGGTACGTGTCAGGGATCCCCTCGGTCCCCGCCGCGATGGTCCCGGCGCAGGCGCAGTGTGCCGCCCTGTGCAGGGACTCGAGCATTAGGTCCGGGCCGGCCGCGGCGTTCGAGTCCGCGCATGCGCAGTAGAAGCTGCGGCCGCCCGCTGAGCACCAATGGCAGCGCAGGGCGGGATATTTAAACGACCCTGAGCTGTCATTCAGTGCCTTCTGGTCTTACCTGTATCCTGTATCTGCGAACCTGTGAATTGTAAGTTGCTGACCCGGATTGTGCTTTGACCTTGCTGTATTTCTCCTGCCCTGACCCTTGCTTCGCCTGACCTCTCTCTTGAATGCCCCCTATTGGATCTGACCTGCTGTTGCTGATCTGGCGTGTGACCTGACTATTCTCTGCCCGCTGCCTTGTACCGTACCGTCCTCCCTGTTACCGACCCGGCTTGTCTGACCCCGCACCTGCTCAGCCATCCATCCATCCATCCGTCCATCCCTCCCAGTGGGGTCTCCTGACCTCCTCATATCAGGCTCTTCCCCGCAGGAGCCCTCGGCGAATACCACTACCACTAACGGGTTTGCCCAGTAGTCACGACCTGGTCTCGGGGGGCTCCAAGTCCATCCCCACCATCAGGGGCCCTGGTGAACAAGCACCCTGGGACTTAGACTCCGTGCTCTGGAAATGCCTATTTAGTGGAGTGCTAGTGGTACCGCCGGGTGGTCCCTTACAGTACCAGAAGGCCATGACGGAGCCTCGAGGAGGACCCTCCCCGCTGGAGGAAGTTTGTAGGCACCTGGCTTCCTTGACGCAAGCTGTAAACGTATTACAGGACAGGTGTTTACAGATTGAAAATCGGTTCCAGGCCTGCACGATATCTGCCCCTGCACCACAGGCCCCGACCCTGCACCTCCGCCCGTAGCGGCCCCTGGGCCTGCTTCAGGGGCCCCCGCATCACTTCCTATGACCGAACCCCGGGTACCCCTACCGGAGCGTTTTCACGGGGACCGCACACGCTTCAGGTCGTTCCGTGAATCCTGCCTTCTCTATTTTGAGTTGCAACCTCGTACCTTTTTGACGGAATCAGTAAAGGTGGGGTTTGTCATCTCCCTCCTGCAGGGTGAACCCCAAGACTGGGCCCACCGACTGAGAGGGAACAATGACCCCCACCTAGGCTCAGTTAACGTTTTTTTTGACGCAATGGCCATCTTATATGATGACCCACAGCGGGCAGCTTCGGCCGAAGCAACCATTTACACACTCCGGCAGGGCCGACGGGCGGCGGAGGAGTACGCCTCTGACTTTAGGCGTTGGATGGGGGACACACGCTGGAACGAGTTTGCCCTTGTGCACCAGTTCCGTATGGGCCTGTCAGAGGCCCTGAAAGACGAGCTCGCCCGGGTAGAAATGCCTGAGGCGCTTGAAGACTTAATTGCACTAACCATCAAGATTGACCGAAGACTGCGGGAACGCAGGTTTGAGAGGTCCGGTCAGGGTCGAGGAGGTACCTGGGGGTCTTTCCAGGGTCACAGCCAATCCACTAGGCCACAGTTCCTGAACCCACCACCGGAGGATACTCCTGAACCCATGCAGCTAGGCCTGGCGCGACCTAAGCTATCTCCAGAGGAACGCCAGCGCAGACGCTCCCAGAACCTATGCCTCTACTGTGGTGAAGCTGGTCACATGGTACGATCCTGCCCGCAGAAACTGAGTAAGTGCACCTCTTCTTCCTTATCTGTTGGCGATGTTCATTCTTCCCAATACTTAGTTGTACCCCTCTCCTTTCAGCTGCCAGAAAGGACCGTGGAAGTGACAGCCATAATTGACTCGGGGGCATGCAGCTGTTTTGTAGATATTAATTTTGCTCACCAGCAGGGTATTCCCCTCCAACCAAAAGAAAAGGGGTTCAACATATTTCTGGCCGATGGGTCCCGGATAAGATCAGGGGTGGTTAACCAGGAGACCCCTTCCATTTCTACCACCATTGCCAGCCAACACCAGGAACTCCTCCGCTTGGATGCCATCGCATCACCCCTTTTTCCAGTCATTCTGGGGCTTCCGTGGTTACGGGCTCATAACCCCCAGATTGACTGGGAAACCAGGGTAGTCTCGTTCCCTTCCTCATACTGTCGGGAACACTGCCGTACTTCGGGCCCGGGGGTTCCCCAGGTCCTTGTGTGCTCAGAGGGGGATGCCGACTTAAGGCAGGTCATTCCTGCAGCCTACCATGAATTCCTTGATGTATTCAGTAAACGGGGAGCAGATACTCTACCCCCCCACCGCCCGTATGACTGTCCTATCGACCTGTTACCTGGCTCAGAGATCCCTTTCGGGTGGATCTTCCCCCTTTCGGAGCTCGAACTGGGGGCCCTGAGGGAATACATTGAGGACAGCCTGCAGAAGGGATTCATCCGCCCCTCTACCTCTCCGGCAGGGGCAGGGATTTTCTTTGTAGAAAAAAAGGACAAGACCTTGAGACCGTGTATTGATTACCGGGAATTGAATAGAGTTACAATCAAAAAACGTTACCCCCTGCCGTTGGTACCAGAGTTATTTCAGAGTTTAAAGGCGGCAGTGGTGTTCACAAAACTGGACTTAAGGGGAGCATACAACCTGGTTCGCATAAGGGAGGGGGACGAGTGGAAAACGGCATTCCGCACCCGCTTCGGCCACTTCGAATATCTGGTCATGCCGTTCGGTCTGTGCAATGCACCGGCCACCTTCCAACACTTTGTGAACGACATTTTTAGGGATTTCCTGGATGTCTTTGTTATAGTCTACTTAGACGATATTTTGATTTTTTCACCTTCTCTGGGGGAGCACAGGGTTCACGTAGCAAAGGTATTAGGGCGGTTGCGGCAGCACGGCTTATACGCCAAAGCTGACAAATGTTGCTTTGAACAGTCTAGTATTACTTTTCTGGGTCTGATTATCTCCACCGCGGGGGTCGCGATGGACCCTCAGAAAGTCTCTGCAATACTGGATTGGCCTGAACCCACAGACAGGAAGGGCGTCCAACGGTTTGTCGGGTTCGCAAACTTTTACCGCAAGTTCATCAAGAACTTCTCGGGTCTGGTCTCCCCCATTACTCAGCTAACCAAGCTTGGAACTCGATTAAGGTGGACGCCAGAGGCGCAGGAAGCTTTTGAAGCTTTGAAGAAGCTATTCACTTCGGCACCCATCCTGGGTCACCCCGATGCCGTCTTACCCTACATCTTGGAGGTAGATGCGTCAGAGAATGCGGTAGGTTCCATCCTATCCCAGTGAAAGGGCACCAGGGAATTGCTCCACCCTGTGGCATTCTTCTCACGGAAACTCATCCCGGCGGAAAGGAACTACGATATCGGCGATCGTGAACTTCTGGCGATTAAGACAGCGTTAGAGGAATGGAGGTACCTGCTGGAAGGTGCCTCACACCCCATCTTAATATTTACGGATCATAAGAATCTGGAGTACCTGAGGACCGCCAAACGCTTACGCCCACGACAGGCAAGATGGGCACTGTTCTTCTCAAGATTCAATTTCCACATTACATACAGGCCGGGATCAAAGAATACGAAGCCAGATGCGTTGTCATGCATGTACGAGGACGCCAAGGAGGTCCCAGCGCCCGACACTATCCTGTCTTCGGGAAACTTCTTGGCGCTCCAGACGGACTTTCGTTCCAAGATAATGGAGGCGTCCACGGCCATATCCATCCCAGCCGGGGTGCCCCTCCAGAACAAGGGGGGACTCCTGTGGAAGGAAGATCGGATTGTGGTGCCAGAGGAAATCCGAACTCTGGTCTTGGGCCATTGCCATGACCACCTGATGGCAGGGCACTTTGGGTCGGCCAAGACCTTAGAGCTCCTCCGACGCTCCTTCTGGTGGCCTGACATGGCAAAAGACTGCAAACACTACGTTAACTCCTGCATCACCTGCCAGAGGAACAAACCATCAAGGTGCAAGGCTTGGGGTCTTCTGCGGCCTTTACCGATTCCCGAACGGCCTTGGCAGAAAATTTCAATGGATTTCATAGTCGAGCTCCCACCTTCACGAGACCACACAGCAATTCTTGTGGCCGTGGACCGTTTATCTAAGATGGCCCACTTTATACCATTAAGGAAGACTCCGTCGGCAGCCGAAACTGCGAGAGTATTCATTCGAGAGATTGTAAGACTGCACGGGGTCCCTGAAGACATCGTCTCTGACCGAGGGGTTCAGTTTACCTCAAGATTTTGGAGGGCTCTGTGTAAAGCTCTGAACATCCAACTGTCCCTCTCTTCTGCATTCCACCCTCAGTCCAACGGACAGACCGAGAGAACCAACCAGACTCTGGAGCAGTACCTGCGCTGCTATACATCTTTTGCCCAGGATGACTGGATACCACTTCTACCCTTGGCGGAATTCGCGTACAACAACGTGTGCCATTCGGCAACTGGGCAGTCCCCGTTCTTTTCCAATTATGGGTTTCACCCTACCTTCCTCCCGGACTTGGTCCCTGAATGCCCAATTCCAGCAACACAGGATACATTGACGTTCTTCTCCTCGAACAACAAGAAGCTACAGGAAGCCCTAATTCGGGCCCAAGATGACTACAAGAGGGCATTTAACAAGAGACGAAGGGGAGATCTGGTGTTGCGACCCGGTGAGAAGGTTTGGTTGTCTACTTCCAACTTAAAGATGCTTTACCCCTCAAAGAAATTAGGCCCTAAATTTATAGGACCCTTTTGCGTTAAGCGGATGGTCAACGAGGTGGCCTACGAACTTGTCCTCCCTGACACACTCAGAATCCACCCAGTCTTCCATGTGTCCCTGCTGAAGCCAGTGGTCCCGGATACCTTCCCTGAACGAGAATCTGGACCTCCGCAGGCCATATCGGTAGAGGGGGAGGAAGAATTTGAGGTGGAATCAATCTTGAAGTGCCGAAGGAGGGGGGGCCAGACCCAATTCCTAATCAAATGGAAGGGCTATGGCCCTGAGGACAATTCTTGGGAACCAGCCCATAATGTCCATGCACCTAGACTTGTCCGGAGGTTCTTTCGCGATCACCCGTGGTGGAGAGATTGGGTGGGCATCCGGAGGTTGCCCGTAGGGGGGGGGCAATGTCAGGGATCCCCTCGGTCCCCGCCGCGATGGTCCCGGCGCAGTGTGCCGCCCTGTGCAGGGACTCGAGCATTAGGTCCGGGCCGGCCGCGGCGTTCGAGTCCGCGCATGCGCAGTAGAAGCCGCGGCCGCCCGCTGGGCACCAATGGCAGCGCAGGGCGGGATATTTAAACGACCCTGAGCTGTCATTCAGTGCCTTCTGGTCTTACCTGTATCTGCGAACCTGTGAATTGTAAGTTGCTGACCCGGATTGTGCTTTGACCTTGCTGTATTTCTCCTGCCCTGACCCTTGCTTTGCCTGACCTCTCTCTTGAATGCCCCCTATTGGATCTGACCTGCTGTTGCTGACCTGGCGTGTGACCCGACTATTCTCTGCCCGCTGCCTTGTACCGTACCGTCCTCCCTGTTACCGACCCGGCTTGTCTGACCCCGCACCTGCTCAGCCATCCATCCATCCATCCGTCCATCCCTCCCAGTGGGGTCTCCTGACCTCCTCATATCAGGCTCTTCCCCGCAGGAGCCCTCGGCGAATACCACTACCACTAACGGGTTTGCCCAGTAGTCACGACCTGGTCTCGGGGGGCTCCAAGTCCATCCCCACCATCAGGGGCCCTGGTGAACAAGCACCCTGGGACTTAGACTCCGTGCTCTGGAAATGCCTATTTAGTGGAGTGCTAGTGGTACCGCCGGGTGGTCCCTTACAGTACGTGACATCTTTACGTCTACTCTGCACTCTAAGCTGATGAAGTCTGTGCCGCTTAATCTCAGGGTTCCTTTACTGTTCTTGTTAGGGGGCCTGGGATTAAACAACAAGATTCATGAAGCCACTACCCTTTTAAGTCAGTTGTGGGAGCTAGAGGAGAAGAAAACAAAACCTATCTGGGCAGTAGGTAAGGTCAAGGCCAGACAGGAAGAAAACACGCATAAATGAACAGAGAAGAAAGGGAATGTGGGCGAGAAGACCGGAGGTGAAGAGAAAACCAGGTTAGTTATCTCTAGAAAACAAATGTGGGTGGCCCTATTAAAGGCAGGAGTACCTAAAGATTGGCAAGGGACTATACAATGTTACCAGGAAAAAGAGTTTTCATGTGGTTCAGAGCAGTAGGCTGCATTCCTTGCTGCTACAGAAGCCATTTTGCACCATCACGGATTGGGATCTGTGAGACAACGGGTACCATTTCAGCTGGTTGTAGTGGAGCAGGAAGGTACCATATTTTGTAGTCTGTGGCAGCCAAATGAAATGAAAGGACAGAGAGCAATACCCATTAGATTTTGGTCGAAACAACTGACAGGGGCACATTAGAGATACATGCCCCTAGAGAAGTACCTGTTTGGGGCCTACACAACACTTGAACATGTAGAGACCATTGCAGGAAAGGACCCAGTCTCCATCCATACTGCATTGCCAATATCAGGATGGGTGAGAGCTAATGAACTGACCACTAGGGCAACAGTAGCTCAGAACCACACACTGATGAAATGGAAGAGGTATCTTCAAGAAAGAGGGGGTATTGTGACTGGGGATGTCAGAGACATTTCAAAACAGTTGGCAGGGGTTGTCACTTTTACCAGTCCCAACAAGAAGAAGAAATTCCTGTGCTGCAGTCATCCCCCATTCAAGAAGCTCCACCTTTTCAGTCTCTGTCAGAAGACATGAAAGAGTCAGCAAAGTTCACTAATGATTCAGCTATAGTCACCTCGGCTGGGCGTCAATGGACAGCGGCATCCTACAACCCCGAGTACAGACACAGTCCTGCAGGAGACCGGAATTGGAGGGTCCAGTTAGTATGCAGAGTTGAAAGCTGTAGTAATGACTGTTCAGGAGGATCCTTCTTCGCTATCTACACTAACAGCTGGGAGATATTTAAAGGACTGACAACTTGGATACCCACGTGGAAGTCCAATGAATGTATGATTCATGGAAAGGTTGTGTGGGGTGGCAAGGAAGTCTGGGACTACATCTGGAAGGAAGGTCATTCTCGCACCATAAAAGTGGAGCATGTTGATGCACACGTGCCCCTAGTTCCAGACTTCGAGAACTACAACAGAGCGGCAGACGAAATCGCCAAGGTAAATGCAGTTGTGCCAATTGATCCTGTCTTGATGAACTTGGCCAACTGGGCCCACAAGTAATCTGGACATTTGGGGCAGAAAGCAACATGAATGGGCTCAGCAGAGAGGATTGCCTATATCCATGTGTGAGATGGGGAAACAGCTCTCATTGTTTGAACACTGTTTGTGTGGAAGTAAATTAATGTTTTGACTGACATTCTGCGGTTTAGCCACAAGATGTCACTGTTTTTCTAACACAGCCTCAGACTGCATAGATATTTGTATATTCATGAAGAGGTGGGGTTTTGCACACAGAGTTGGAGAGAACAGGAAGGAGGGAGAGAAGCCATGTTTTGGAGCATGGTGAATCAGGGGCCCTGTGAGCTGAGAATCTGATGACATCCAGGTGTGAAAGCGTCCCTCCGTAACCAGAGCTGCAGCTAAGTGAAGCTGATGAGATTGCTGCCAGGAAGCTGATGAGATTGCTGCCAGGAATGCTGATGAGATTAGAGGAACTAAGCAACATATATGGCGAGACCGCATGCTTGTTGGAGAGACATTTGTTCTGTTCAGAGTCACCAGCGGATGAAAAGCAGACCCGGGTCGGTAAGATCGTGCATGCACCTCATTTCAGTGTTGGCGCCTTGAGACTGAGTCCAGGCCTATAGTTAGTTAGTTAGTTACTGATCATTGGAAGGACTCCACAACTTAAAGTGACATTTCACATTGGAGAGCTGATAAAATCCCACAAACTCAAGCCAGACTGGCGTTTTTCTCAGAAGGAATACTCAGGCACATGCTACAGGACCAGTTATGGGAGAGGGAATACTGTAGATTTGTGTAAGATTGTAAGCTGTTGTGCCCATACCATACACCCATACACTGATTCCTGCTCTTTTAGGGTAATAACGGGTAAGGTGTGGCAGCTTAGTTGTGCCCGCCAGTAGGTAAATTACTTCACTTTCTACCTTCATCCATCAGAAGGCGCTGTGCTGTGCAGCACAAGGGTCCCAGCCTTTGGGCTGTGTGTATGTAAATTTATTGTATGTTTCCAGCATTTGTGGTTGTGTTTATTTGCCACATCTAAGTAAAATTTTGTTGTGGCAAAAGCTGGTGTTGGGGTTGCTTTCCTCCTTCGTGACTTCACTGTATCCTGGGGAGCCCACCCCGGTACACGGCTTACACATGTACACAGTAAAGACTGTAATTGGGAACTGTACAGTATGTGGAGAATTTCGACAATGGCCATTGCAAAAGTACTTTGCCGGGTCGATTCAGAGCGGCAAGAGGCCTGGCAAATTGACTGCATCGGTCCCCTGCCCCAGGGAAAAAATGGACTTAGATATTGTTGCACTGCAGTGGACACCTTTTCAGGACTTTTGCTTGTTCATCCTTGCAAATGTTCAGATCAAGCTTCAACACTTCAACTGCTTCAGAAACTTGTTGTTGCTTATGGTTATCCAATACAAGTCCAAAGTGATAACTGCTCACATTTCACCGGATCAATAGTACAGCAATGGGCAAAAGATTCTGGAGTGCACTGGTTGTGCCACATCCCATAGCATCCACATGCAGCTAGTTCGATTGAAAGATACAACGGGCTATTAAAGGACCAGATATGCAAACTTACACCCACACACACACTAAGGGGGTGGGATCGGGTCCATACACAGGCAGTTCTGTTGTTAAATTCCAGGTCAATAGCCAACAGGATGGTGGGGGCTGGGGCACATATTCCACAATTGGAGTGCAAAGTTCAGTATGTAAGTAAGGTTCCTGAAAGAACAGGGTTTACCAGGTACCAAGTTACTGCTTCCCACAAATGATATATCTGAAGTTGAAGCCTATCTAGGAATGAGAGGGAATCTGGCAGGAAGGTTTGAAGTTATATTTGCATTGGCAGATGAGCTCCAAGAGAGTGGAAAGTAAGGCTCTATAACATCAAACCTTCCAAAATAAACAGCAATGGTCCTCTAGGAGGTATCAGTATATTTCCTCTCCTCCCTATCAATGTTCTTTGGAGGATCAGAAGTGGATACAAGTAGGTGGCAAAGTGTTGGTCAGAGATCCAGGCAAGAAGCCAGTTAGAGGAGAGATTGTAGCTGAAGGGCCGGGGTCTACAGTGTAGGTATTATTAGAAGGAACAGATAATCCACTTTTTTTTTCACTTCACAGGCTGTCTCCAATTTGATCCATAGGAAGACTAGAAAAAGTGGCTTCATGATGGATAGAATGATAGAAGACTGCAAGAGTTTTGTAGAGCAAGGCCTTTGATGTGTTCCAAGCCTGGACTTGTTTATAATGAACTTTTGCTAAAGACTGAAACACCTTCTCAGTGTCAGAAATATGGGAGGGGTTTGCTTTCAAGGCAAATTATTGTTTAGTATAGTAATGAAGTGATTTTCTATGTGTAGTCTGAGAAAATCAAGGGCGGAATACGATCAACATCAGTGGTTCATATAGTGAACTCGGTGTAGAGCTACTCACCTTGAGGTCATTACAGAGGACAAGGGGGCACTCTTTACGTCTGGAGGAAAATAAATTTAATCTCCAAACACAGAAAGGTTTCTTCACAGTGAGAGCTGTGAAAATGTGGATTAGACTCCCTCAAGAGTTGGTTCTGTCCAGCTCAGTGGATTGCTTTAAAAAAGGCCTGGATTCTTTCTTAGAATATAACTGGATAAATTTATAGGTAAAGTTGATCCAGGGAATATCCGATTCCCTCCTGGAGGATCAGGAAGGAATTTTTTTCCCTGCAGGAGCGAATTGGATCATGCTTTGCTGGGTTTTTTCTGCCTTCCTCTGGATCAACTGTGGGTATTATTATTATACAGTATTTATAAAGCGCCAATAGTTCGCTCAGCGCTGTACATTACAAAGGGGGACAGAACATGTGACAGAACAATAACAATACAATGCAAAATATGAGGGGATCGAGGGCCCTGCTCTTTCGAGCTTACAATCTAGGAGGGAAGGGATGGTGGCACAGGAGGAGATAGCTGTGGGGGATGGAGTGGTAGGAAGAGTGGAGCAGGTTGGCAAGTTAGCAGGGGGTGGGGTAGGCTTCCCTGAAGAGGTAGGTTTTCAGGGTGCGCCTAAAGGAGAGGAGAGTAGGTGATAATCTGATGGGTTGGGGCAGGGAGTTCCAGAGGATGGGTGACACCCTGGAGAAGTCCTGGAGGCGGGCATGGGAGGAGGAGACCAAGGAACTAGACAGAGCTAGAGGTGACGTCACTGCTAGCTTCGCCCAATTGTGCTGTGATTGTCCAAAGCACCTGAACTGTGGTCAGATGCTTTGCTTTGGCCAATCACAATGTGCTGTGAGAGTGCAGTTCATTGTGGTGCGTAGCGGATAAACAGCCCGCAGAACGCCCTTGTTCGATGAACACACGAACGGCTGATGTTTGAGTCAAACTTACGTTTAATTTGAACATTCAGCCCATTACTAATCATTGTCTTCATCAATCGATTTCGCATTTAAAGAGCCCGATTTGTGTGATTTAGGATTGATGTGATTGCACATGTTGATGTGATCTTGCTTTATATTTTTCATTGTTTAATGTTTTTTTTTTTTCGCAATTCATTGTGGTCAATTACAATTCAAACTGGGGTGCAGCAGCAAACTAGATAAATCCTTGTTGAAGCATAATATTGGAATTTCACTCATCTTTAGTGCTTGATTTTAAATAGGATCTTTAGACAGACCTTAAAGACAGGAAAAAGGGGTTAATACAGAGGAAGACAAATCAAAGGAGTAAGCAATTATAAATAAAATGGAGTTGAATGCAGTAAGTATATCCAGTTTGCCCACAAGATGGCATGCCTGGCCTTGTGGCGAGTTTCTACTTTTTTCACTGTCAAAGTTTGAACAGTTTTAGAAATAATAACAATTGATAATGTAGTCCACTAATACAGTTTGATATACTATGTACACTATATGCTGGTTAATACTAACCTGTAACTTCTATGTGGAAGTAGGACAGCAGAGGCTTGCCAAGTCTCACCGAGATAATATTGTGCTTTCTTCCTCTTTAATTTGTCATTGTTGTCATGATACTTTGTCAATCAAAAAACACAATAAATATACATTTTATAAACAGTGATTAATGAAAATGGAATGCCTATCTTTTACTGAAAATATGACAATAGGGGGGTGAAAACACATGTCAATGCACTCAACAGTGTGACAAATCCCAAAAGGAAAGAAAAAGACCTAATAAATTACAAAACAATAAAAAGGTTGAAAAGACGTGACACATTGGCTTTAAGCAAGCACACTAGTCAGGTGCAGTCTGTTCTCCTCTCTGTAGATGGCGCTAGGCTATAGTGCCAATGCAAAAGGGGTAGGAAGCTGTGAGGAGCTTGGTTACTCTATGACTTCCTGCAGTCTTTGGGGACAGCTGTCTGATTGGATGCTGAGGCCTTGGTTGACCTAGTTGGAACTTTATGCATTATACAGTTCACATTGCCTTCACCGCTGTGTGGTTTCTGCCACCAACACACCACCTGATGTATGGGGACACTGGGATTGGGACACCTGATGTATCTGAACACTGTGATAGCGACACCTGATGTATTGGGACATTGTGATGGGAACACCTGATGCATAGGGACACTGTGATGGGGACACCTGATGTATGGGGACATTTTGATAGCAGTGATGTCACCGCTAGCTCCACTTAGTTGTTTACATCTGACCCACAAATGTCAGATTGCAGCGAGTGCTTGGCAGGTGCGGACGGATCAGCAGGCATCAGGGTTTTTTTTTATCTTGGCGAGTTGGCGGCGTCATGATAATGCTGAACGCCATGATTGATGATGGATTACAATGATGCAACCATTGTTTTGCTTTGTGTCTAGTAAAGTTATTTTGCGTTATAAGCAAGGAAACTTAGACCTCTGTAGTGTAATAATAAGTTTTTACTAAATGAAAATAGGGACATCTGATGTATAGGGACACTGTGATGGGGACACGTGATGTATGGGGACACTGTGAGGAGGACATCTGATGTATGGGGACAATGTGAAAGGGAGCCTGATGTATGAGGACAGTGTGATAGGAAACCTATTGTATGGGGAAACTGTTATGGGGACACCTGATGAACAGTACTGTGATAGGGGGAACCTGATGTATATTGGCGCTGTAATAGCGACACCTGATGCAGGCTGGTAGTGGCCCCAGTGCATTGCTTAGCCCCGGGGCCCATGTTGCTATTATAATGGCACTAGATGGTGCTACCAAAAGATTCCCTAGCCAGCCTAGAACAAATTGTGGCACAGCTGGAAGGCCTGTTTAGGGAGAACGTGATAGTGCCCTCCAAAATCTATGCAAGCAGCTAGAGAAGAAAGACGTACATGGCTGTGCTGACACAGGCACCCCAGATAAACTGTTGCAGGACCAGTTTGTTGGAGGAATGAGCTCTGCAGCCAACTGGTGAGAACACAGCCATCCCTCACATTCAATGACACTGTGGTACAACCAGCTCAGGTGAAGGAGAAATGGCTGGTCATGATGACTCCCAACCACCTGAGGCCACAGAGCAATGTGCAGAAGATGACAGTTTTAATGTAATCTCACAGAGGACAGTGAGGTCCATCACCCAGTTAAGTGTAACTGTGGACAACTCCCTACAAACTACTCTGATTACGTCGTGTGAAGTTTTCTGTTATATCATGATTGTTTCTTGCAGTTGCATGGTTGGTTCTTCATTATGTTCCGTTGCTGGGGACAGCATCTGACAAAGAGGGATGAGTGTAGGCAGGTGCAGTCTGTACTTCACTCTGTAGGTAGCACGAGGCTTATTGGCAATGCAGAAGGGGAAGGAAGCTGTGAGGAGCCTCCATGACTTCCTGCCATCATCTGGGACAGCTGTCTGATTGGACGCTGGGGCCTTAGTTGACCTTGGTGGCCATCTTGGGTGAGGGCAGTGCTTATTTATGACACTGACTCCCGGATTTGGCGCACATTCTGTGAGTGGGGACAGAGTCCCCATCTGTCAGGGAAAGTATATAGAGTTATGGGGAGGTTACGGAAGGGACAGTGCAGGGACCATATCATCCTCCGCTTTAGGAGAAGGTTCCATAAGTGGGTCCAGACGTTGTGTATACGGTTGGCACTTTCTGCAATATACAGTTCACGTTACCTCAGCCTTTGTGTGGTTTTTGCTACCGATGCACCACACTGCACCCTGCTCTCAGACTTACTAGTCCTAAAAAGGGCAGTTAGGTCTACAAATCTACAGCTTGTCACAGTAGTAGTTTTTAAAAAGTAATCTTATCCAATCAAAGTCATCCTGATCTCAGAAACTGAAGATTTATCATGTTATAGGGAAGATCTAGGAATGTTAACTGTGCCTAAGCAGTATACTGGAAAATATACTTTTTGTCTTGAATGCCTCCTGCAGTGCACTTCCTAGTATATGTGCATGCCTAGGCACTCCTGTGCCTACAGATTTATAGCTGTATGTCTGCAGTGTGAGATGTAAAACTGCTAGTCTCAGGAGATTAGAGTGTTTTCTGTATATCATATCATTGTGTTAGGGAGCCATCTATTGGTTGTTTGCAGCAATTGCAGTCTTATATTGCAGCCTATTTTCTTATTCTTTTTAATAAAGATCAGGAATTGCTTTAAATCTGTTAAATAAAGTTTTGCCATCCACCACTGCAGTTACATTTCAGCTTCCAGAAGAACACGCCAGTGAAGGTCTACTCTTTCACCCTTTGATATGCTTGTGAGTCTATTCACTGTTTCCTAAAGCTATGATATATCTAGATTGTTCTGTTATGTATTTGATGTGGATTTGAAGTTAGCAGTTTGCCAAGGAATGTGCTCATGGTATGCATTTGTAAGAGATGCGCTGTTCTCCTCAAATTTGTTATATAACTGTGCATTGTATTACCAATTCTTATTTCACCAAGTCGTTTCTATGCATTGATCTGTTTGCTGCCATCTGCTGGCCAGAATTTGCATGCTGCACGCCTCTACTCTTGTTAGTAAAGTTTTTCCTCTCCTGGGCGTGGTTTTAGGCAGCCTTGGTTCTGGTCACTTCCTGCAGCCATTTTATGTGCTTCATAGCTGTGTAACAGGACATTCAATACCCTGGGCTTGTGAAGGCATCAGTTTTTGACCAGCAGTTAGCCTCAGGAAAGATATCACAGGACAGCATCAATATCTCTACTACATTATAGTATTGTATCACCGTTTGTCGCTGTATTTGGATCAAATAAACCCACGCTGATTTCATTCCCGTGTATACGTTTGGATCCATCTAACCCTAGCATCTGCCGATCCGGTCTGCTCCACTGCTTGGATATGAAGGTAGGAAGTCACGCAGCCATTATCTGTTATACCTTCATTCGCCTTCATGTGGGGACAGAACAAGAGACATGTAGAAAAGTATATTGTAACCCCAGTTTCTGTGATTGTATTGTAGATTTACAGAACTATTCACAGAAGTAAATTCAGTTTTGGAATGAAACACAACGCTGCTTCTGTCAGTTTTGTTAGCTAGCTGGCGGCTAACCGTTAGTAGGACAGCATAGACTGAGATACCTCTACTATGCTGCTCATTGCTCCCCTTATTGGAGGAATGAAAACCCTTCCTCTACCAATATGGCTGACTCCATACAGTGCGCAAAACAAGGCATTAAGGTATGTCTGCCAATAACCTGGCGGACAGCTCACATGGCTCTCTCTGCCTGTGCAGGGAACACTCTACATGGACAGAGCATGCATATAGGCAAGTGAAGGGCCACTCCCTGCATTTATGTCTAGCAGTTAACTCTAACAAATGCAGGGTTAACAACCTTTCTCTTCCCTATTACTGATCTTGGGGTATGGGTAGGCAGAGGGTGCTGGAGCAACAGGCTGCTAGGCTCTCTTGCACTGTATACCTTGTCTGGCTCAGACATGACATAGAAGACCAAACAAGGAAATTCAATAAAACATTTATGACACATTTTTGGTGCTAGGTCTATTGAAAATTACCTGCGCCTATTTCAGGCGAGCATTTGTGCCAGTTTTTGGTAACAGTACTAACATGTGCAACAAATTCAGGTAGGATAGGTGTGGAAGCCACCCTCTGCCATGTTTTTCAATCCAAAACAAGGTGGACCTGGTGAGGAACTCATTTCTCAATTCCCCATCAGGCTCTGTCCACCTTAGCTGTTCCCCAGTTGATAAGTTACACTTCCTCATTTAACTTTGCAGCTAAATACATGTGTAGGGCATAGGAAACAGAAAGTATTATTTACTCCCCAGCTAGCAGACAGCACTCATTGTAATCATTTAAAATTAGGAGCTTTTAACTCTGCATTGTACATGGAGAAGACAGGCAGAAGTCCATGCCAGCAACACCTTCGAGAGGAGGCTTCGTTGGACCATTGGAGCGACCTTGTTGGAGCAAGAAATAAGGTGAGAATTACACCTTATGCCGGCCATAGACGGGTCAAAAATCGGCTGATTTTTCGGCTGAAAAAAAAATCGGACGATTTTCTCACTGTTAGTGGAATAATTGGTCAGCCGTTTTTTGCACATTTTTTTTATCGGTCATGTTGGAAAATTTGCGGCCGATTTTGACGATCGGCCGATTTTCCCGGCAATGATGGGCAAATTGGCCGATCGTTTTGCCGATAAAAAATCCGCGCATGAGCTGTGACCTGCAAGGGACAGAAGTTATGGGGTGAACTTTATGATTTTGTTGGCCGATTTTTTTTACCATTGGTGGTAACGTCGGCCGACTGTACGACTGATTTTGCGGGTTTTTTTCCGAAAAATCGGCCGATTTTCGACCCGTCTATGGCCGGCATTACCCATGCACACTTAGGCTGAACCCCTTCATTGGGAAGGGGGGGACACTGCAAGAGTATTTTTTTGGTGGTGCTTGGATTTAGGCTTTAATCTCTTCACCACGAAATGTCCCAAGATATACAGTATATTGATTGATCAAGCAGAAGTGTGAAAGCTCTAGTGACATAATCAGAGTAATATTGTCATCCCATATATACCTGGAGTGTCATAAAAACTCAGAAGGATCTTTACTAAACATCACATGCCTGTGTCTTGCAAACTCAGCAATTCAATGAGACAGAAGCTTGCACATCCAAAAGACCCAACACTCAAACACAAGCAAAGTAACTTAGTATATGCAGGGCAGTGTAGTGAGGAATGTACAGGCCTGGGAGGCATAACAACCTCTCAACCATCAAATGGCACAACATGGGAGGGCAACTTCTACAGGTCAACCAAAGGGACATTCTTTTTCAAAGACAGTGAGGTGCGCATTTTGGACAGAAAGGGCAAGTGGTTAACATGAGGTGTGAAAGAGGACATCTGCATGGAACTGGAACACCTACCCCTGAACAGGGGTGGGGCCATCACAACCATTTGTCTTCCACACAGAGTCCTTTGAACAGCTTTACCTTGGTGATTTAATAATTCACACCTCCAGCAATGTAGATCAAAGCAGTAACACCTATGGAGACTTCCTGACACCGAGGATGGGATTAACTAGAACAGGGTGGTTCCAGAAACTTTCACAAACATTTTCTGTTCTTTAAAATCAGTATCCTTGATGCATTCTATGGTGATTGGATTAAGGTGTTTCTGCTATTTGTGTGGATATACTTCCAGACACTGATTAGGACCGAAGAAGTGACTTGGGTAAGCTATGAAGTGTCCTCAATACTACAGAACAAGTGCAGTTAAATGTGACTAACTACTATCAGCTATACCATGACCTGGATAAGCGAGAACATTTTTAGACATACAGTTGTGTTCAAAATAATAGCAGTGTGTTGAAAAAAGTGAATAAAGCTCAAAATCCTTCTAATAGCTTTTATTTCCATACACACAAATGCATTGGGAACACTACACATTCTATTCCAAATCAAAACATGAAGAAAAATAGATCAAATTTGTGTTGTTCCTCTAAAAAAATTGAAGAAAAGTGAATATTAGACTGTTCAAAAAAATAGCAGTGTTTGTATTCTTCTTTACAAACTCAAACATTCACTATATAAACTGAAAAATGTTTGAAGATTTTGCTTTCCTTTGAATCACTTAATGAATATTTAGTTGTATAAGCACTGTTTCTGAGAACTGCTGTACATCTGTGTTGCATGGAGTCAACCAACTTCTGGCACCTGTGAACAGGTATTCCATCCCAGGATGATTGGACTATATTCCACAGTACTTCTCTATTTCTTGGTTTTGCCTCAGAAACTGCATTTTTTATGTCACCCCACAAGTTTTCTATTGGATTAAGATCCGGGGATTGGGCTGGCCACTCCACAATGTCAATCTTGTTGGTCTGGAACCAAGATGTTGCACGTTTACTGGTGTGTTTGGGGTCATTGTCTTGTTGGAACACCCATTTCAAGGGCATTTCCTCTTCAGCAGAAGGCAACATGACCTCTTCAAGTATTCTGATGTATTCAAACTGATCCATGATCCCTGGTATGCGATAAATAGGCCCAACACCATAGTATGAGAAACATCCCGATAGCATGATGCTTGCACCACCATGCTTCACTGTCTTCACAGTGTACTGTGGCTTGAATTCAGTGTTTGGGGGTCGTCTGACAAACTGTCTATGGCCACTAGACCCAAAAAGAACAATCTTACTTTCATCAGTCCACAAAATGTTGCACCATTTCTCTTTAGGCCAGTCAATGTGCTCTTTGGCAAATTGTAACCTCTTCAGCACGTCTTTTTTTCAACAGTGGGACTTTGCGGGGGCTTCTTGCAGATAGCTTGGCTTCACATAGGCGTCTTCTAATTGTAACAGTACTCACTAGCTTTAGACCTTCTTTGATCTTCCTGGAGCTGATTGTTGAGTCCTTACCATTTTGGCTATTCTTCTATCCATTCGAATGGTAGTTTTTTGCTTTCTTCCACATCTTTCAGGTTTTGGTTGCCATTTTAAAGTATTTGCAATCATTTTAGCTGAGCAGCCTATCATTTTCTGCATTTCTTTATATGTTTTCCCCTCTCCAATCAACTTTTTAATAAAGGTACGCTGTTCTTCTGAACAATGTCTGGAACGACCCATTTTCCTCAGAATTTCAGGGAGAAATGCACTGTAACCAGCATGTACAACATTTGCTGCCTTCCTTCATTAAATAAGGCCAATAATTGCCACCTGTTTTTCAAAGAATGAATGACCTCACTAACAGAACTCCACACTGCTATTATTTTGAACACGCCCCTTTCAATTAGTGATTCAATTACACAGAATCAGCAGAATGCATGTCATGACTGTTGGGTCTGTTGGATTTCTATTACTCTGCTACACCTGCTAGTAAATTATTTGCCATGTAGAAACATCATTTCTACCAAAAACAGTGATTGATCCAGTTAGTGATGTCTGACTGCTATTATTTTGAACACAACTGTACTTTCTAGCTTATTAAGGATATTTAGTTTAATCTTCCATTTCTCTTTCTTTTCTCAAAAATGCATGTTATATTATAGGATTGCCACCTCATCCCTTTAACCAGTTCCCAGCCGCTCTATAGCTGAAGGACGGCTACAGTACGGTTGTCTAGTTCTGGGATGAAGTCCATGGACGTCATTCCAGAACACACCCCCTTGTGCGCCCCCAGCAGAATGCACCCGGCGCTGCAGGTGATCGCTGCGTCCTACGGACACAGCTGATCATGTGATACAGTAAACGGCCAATCACGGTGGCCTTTTACCATGTGATCAGCTGTGTCCAATGACACAAAATATCGGCAGCACTTTCCTCATGCTGTCACAGCATGAGGAAAATATTGCCAAGAACCTGCAATTGTCAGCAAAGGGATTGGCACTGATCATCAGGGCACTGATGATCAGTGCCCAGCAGTGCCACCCACCTATGCCCATCAGTGCCGCCCACCTGTACCCATCAGTGCCACCCACCGGTGCCGATCAGTGCCACCCACCTGTGCCCTGTAGTGCCACCCACCTGTGCACATCAGTGCCACCCATAAGTGCCCAGCAGTGCCGCCTATCAGTACTGCCCATCAGTGCCACCCATCAGCGCCCAACAGTGCTGCCTATCAGTGCAGCATCATCAGTGCCAGCTCATCAGTGCCGCCTATCAATGCCGCCAATCAGTGCCCATCAGTGTTGCCTATCTGTGCCACCTCATCAGTGCTGCCTATCAGTGCCTATAGGTGCTGCCTATCAGTGCAGCCTCATCAATACACATCAGTGATGGAGAAAAATTTCCTGTTTGCAAAATTTTATAATAGAAACAAAGAAAAACTTTTTTTCCCAATTTTTTGCTCTTTTTTTGTTTATGGCGCAAAAAATAAAACACCCAGCGGCAATTAAATACCACCAAAAGAAATCTCTATTTGTGTGAAAAAAATTATAAAAATGGGTACAATGTTGCATGACTGCGCAAGTGCGACAGCACTGAAAGCTTAAAATTGGCCTGGGCAGGAAAGGGGTAGAAGTGCCCAGTAGGCAAGTGGTTAAAACCGAACATAGGTTCTGAGGCTAATTTAATGCAGATAACGCACTAGGAGATTTAAATTACCACCTTAAACAGCCACAGAACCTGTGTAATTAATGTGTTCAGTTTTAAAGCGATGAGGTGGCAACCCTAGTTATGTAACTGAAGGAAGAATTTCTATTTTGACGCTTAGTTCACTAATAAATTATCTTATTTCTGCACAGTAATGTCAAAAGCTATCATCATTTTAACTAAAGCAGAAGCTCCTGTTTGTAATTCTGCCTGCATTCTCTTATTTTACCCTTTTAAATCTGATTTTGAAGTCTTTTTTGGGGGGAAAAGTGCAGGTCATTTAGGCAAACATCTGTAAAGTACATCACTTGATAATTATATATATTTACTAAGCCTGTCTTTGCTCCTATATGGCATTTTAATTGAGCGTACATCTTGACATTGTAACTGTAAAGGGGCATTTATCCATTTTCACATAAAAATAAGGGCCAAATCTTCATAGCTTGACATGCAGGTTAATGGACAGAGGTGTTATTCCAAAAAAAAAAGAAAAAGCACTCCAGCAAGGCATCTGTTGTATCTATTGATTTGTCTTATAGTGTTAGTTAACTCTGATGTTACCTGTAGGTACCATGAATATATACTAAACCTGCACAGTAGATATTCACATTGGCTCCAGCCAATGACATCACTCCTCATGCACAATACACTCTGCTTTCAGGGTACACAGAGTGTGCTGTGAGTGCAGGGAGTGCTGTGCTGCGACCAGGGGCGGACTGACCATTCGAGCACTCAGGCACTGCCCGAGGCCCCGGGGTCAGTAGGGGGCCCCATGAAATGCCCCTGGTACCTTTTTTATAGGCTTTTTTGAGTGTGGGCAAGGACACGGGGCCCCATGATCCCCTATTGCCCGGGGGCCCCATGAGTTGTCAGTCCACCCCTGGCTGCGACTGTGACTCCTGTGTGAGCAGATCAGCCATTCAAATAGCTGCAAGCCCAGAAGGAAGACTGGGTGAAGAATAAAGTGGAGTGGTGAGAGAGCAGCGCTGGAGGGCTGCGTTTGACGGGTACATCTGCCACAATGCAGTGCATACAAGAACATTATGACTTTACACTGCAGGGGATCTTTTTAAAAAATCCTGTGTTTACTACTGCTTTAAAGTGGCTATAAACCTCAGACATGAAATATGAACAAAGCATATCCCTGTATAGTGTGTGCTTATCTCAATCGAGAGTGCTAAGTGTCATTTCTGTCTGCTGCCTCGTTCCTCTGCTATAAACATGAGTCATTTCTGACATGATTCCTGACACCAAGAGAAAAATGGTGACGGGGAGGGCACAGCAAGTGATTGACAGCCTCATCTCTGTCCCCGTGTGCTGTGCGAAGGGGGTGTGTGAATTCCCTCCAATCAGCTCTCAGAGCTCTCCTAACTGATGTAACTTCAGCTCCCTGCCCCCTGACTTTCATAGCTGAGAAATCCTGTATAAATTCTGCACTGTGAATAAATTTAAGGGAAATACATCTATAGATAAACAGGTACAACTTATTTAGGAGGATTTGTTCCATCTCTGTATATCACCTGAAGCCAGTATATGGGTATATGTAAGAGTTTGCAACAACTTTAAATGAGGGTTTGTTCAAACTACTTGCATTGCAGTAGCAAGTGGTAAAATGTACATATTACTGTGAAGCAAGGACATTTATCTTGAATAGCACTGCAGATTTTCATTAGCACCCTAAACCATGTCCAGAACACACCTGTGTTACAATGCACTGCAGTGCACCAAAACACACGATGTGGGAGCTGTTAAAAATGCAGGGCAGTGTCAAATGTGCACTGCAAAGAGAGGGGAGAAAGCTGCAGGGATTTCAAATTCCCTGACTGGTGGAGCAGCATGCGGGTACCTACCAGAGCAGGATTTTAGGAGGTAGGCATAGCGGGACTGGGGGAGTGGGGAGGGGGTCCAGTGTTAGGTCACCTTACAGATTTTCTGTAATGGTGAACTTACACTTTAAAGAAGACCTTCATTAAAACCAGCAACAGTTGAGACAATGAACACCTTGTTCAGGTCTATTTACAGCATAATGTATACAGTGCAGGGGTCAGGAGTAAGTGTCAAACAAACAACATATAGAGTGCAGGAGTCAGGATGAGCATCATGTTCACATCAGAGTCTTCCCTTACATCAAAGTCCCCAGCATTCCCCCTACACATCGGAATCCCTCCTTAAATCCGTGTCTACAAAGTCCCACCTTACATTAGTTTTCCCAGAGGCCACCATCTTACATCAGAATCCGCAGAGTGCCCCCTTACACCAGAGCCTCACCTTACAAAATACCACTCCTTACATCAGAGCCCAGCAGATTGTCCCTTTACACATACCTTCACTGGTGGGCTGAAACTCATGAAGTGGGGTGTGTGAATATAAGACATGGCCAATAAGTGCCACGATGTCACTGCACAGGCGCACACCCGGACCTGCCCTGCTGCCTGAGGCCAAGCCCGGCAGTTCTCTACACTGGCAGCTCCAGAACTGTGCATGCACATTTCAGAGCTGAGGACAAGGGTATTTTTATCAGCACTTTTCTCCTGTCCACAGACATTTATGGACAGGAGAAAAGTGCCTGCTTTTCACAAACCATATGTAAATTTACAAATGATAGGCAACACAGGGCTGGGCTGTACATGCTGCCACTATGATACTAGGGGTGTGGCAGAAATGATATCCTCAGCTTCTTTCTGTGGGCACAGCTCCAGATGACCTTGTTCTATTCAAGTGAATGGCACTGCTCTGCAAGCATCCACAACTGCATGCAATGCATGTGGTTGAGGTGAGCTAATGTGGCGTTTTAGGGCTAAAGCAGGTGGTGAGGAGGTGATACAAAACCTCCTCACTGCTTGTCAAATGCTCTCTGAAGAGTGACCTGAACACAGATCGCTCTTCAGAGACCAAAGATAGTGTGAAGGAGCTCCTTAAGGGCTGATGGGCAGGAAGGAGTTAAACAGAAGCCTCACAAACTTCTGAGTAAAAACTTATCAGTTTATCCAACTTGTAGATTGTGAGCCAGCTTCCAATAATACTTCAGGTGTCCCTGGACATGAAATCAACTCTGCAAGTATGTGAAAGCTCCTAGAACAAGGGGGAAGGGAAGATAAGTGAAGAAGATGGGGACAGTTCAGTCATAGAGCAGTGCTCAGTGTTCACTCACCCCAGGCTGTGATCTGAAAGCTCATGCAGTGTCATCATTCATTCAGCCAGGATGTAGCTTCTAGCGGCATTACTTCAAAATTCCCGCCCACACATCCCCTTTCTGATGCACAGCACTGGCCCTTGTATAGGAGTGTGGGAGGGGCAGGCAGAGGAGGAGAGGGGCAGGAGCAGCTGTAGCAGATCAAGTCCTCCCTCCTCTCCTGTCTATGCAGGACAGGGAGAGCGAACTGCCTGGAGTCTGTGAGGCACTAAAACTTCAACATGGCCCAAGCAAACTTTTTAAAGTGAAAGTAAATATGGACTTCAGCTTTAAGAACCTGATACTGCAGTACTCATCACTTATCTTTAACCCTTTGTGAAGTTCTTTCCAGGATACCAATTGCATGATAAAATGATGATGAAGAGGAATTTACAGTAGTGGCTGGTTTCATTTGGACTTTTGTTATTCTTGTATATATACTCTTTGATGACACTTTTTCTACATTTATACAGTGAAGGAAATAAGTATTTGATCCCCTGCTGAGTTTTAATGTTTGCCCACTCACAAAGAAATGATCAGTCTAAAAATCGAATGGTAGGTGTATTGTAACACTGAGAGACAGAACAAAAAATTCAAAAGAAATGCATGTCTAACAAATTATGCACTGATTTGCATGTTCATGAGGGAAATAAGTATTTGATCCCTTATCATTCATCAGGATTTCTGGCTACCAGGTGTCTTTCATACAAGTAACACACTGAGATTAGAAGCAGTCTCTTAAAGGGAGTGCTGCTAATCTAATTGTGTTACCTGTATAAAAGACACCTGTCCACAGAAGCAATCAAACAATCAAATTCCAAACTCTCCAAGGATGTCAGGGACAAGATTGTAGAACTACACAAGGATGGACTGGGCTACAGAACTATCGACAAGTAGCTTGGTGAGAAGGTGACAACAGTTGGTGCAATCATTTATAAATGGAAGAAACACAAAACAACTGTCAGTCTCCCTAGGTCTGGTGCACCATGCAAGATCTCACCTCGTGGACCTCGTGGAGTGTCAATGATCATGAGAACAGGGAGGAATCATCCCAGGATTACACGTGAGGATCTTGTCAATGATCTCCAGGGAGCTGGGACCACAGTCACCAAGAAAACAATTGGTAACACACTACGCTGACAAGGATTGAAATCCTGCAGTGCCCGCAAGGTCCCTCTGCTCAAGAAAGCACATGTCCAGGCCCATCTGAAGTTTGCCACTGAACATCTGAATGATGCAGAGAAGGACTGGTTGAAAGTGCTGTAGTCAGGTGAGACCAAAATCGAGCTCTTTGGCATAAACTCACCTCGCCGTGTTTGGTGGAGGAGGAATGCTGCCTATGACCCCAAGAACACCATCCCAACTGTCAAACATGATGGAAACATTCTGCTTTGGGAATGTTTTTCTGCTAAGGGGACAGGACAACTGCACCACATCAAAGGGATGATGGACGGGGCAATGTACCATCAAATCTTGGGTGAGAACCTTCTTCCCTCAGCCAGGGCATTCAAAATGGGTCATGGATGGGTGTTCCAGCATGACAATGACCCAAAACACATGGCCAAGCTAACAAAGGAGTGGCTCAAGAAGAAGCACATTAAGGTCCTGGAGTGGCCTAGCCAGTCTCCAGACTTTAATCCGATTGAAAATCTGGAGGGAGCTGAAAGTTCAAGTTGCCAAACATCAGCCACCTAACTTTAATCACTTGCCTCCCTGCCGCAGTGTATATACTGCGGTACGACGGCACCGCTGTGCTAGAGCACATAGAAAAATGGCGTCTAGTAAAACAGGTAGTGGGCGCGCGCAAGGGGGATGACCGCCCTACCTGCACCGCCGATCGTGGCAGCGGGTGTCCATCCCGGCGGGTCATTACCTGCCGGCTCCCGGTGATTAGCGGCAATCACTGACAGAGAGCACGGCTGCAGTGTTTACACTGCACCAATGCTCCCTGTCAGCTCCTAACACACAGTCATGAAGAGCAGTGTGTGAAGTACACACACCCCCGCCCACTAGTAAAACACTCCCCTTACACAGTTAACCCTTTCATTCAATAAAAAAGTTAACCCCTTCCTCCCCAGTGCCATTAGTACAGTGTCAGTGTTTTTTTTTTTTCACTGATCACTGTATTGGTGTCACTGGGGATGTCAGTTCCCCCCCAGTGTCAAAATGTTCGCCGCAGTCCTGCAGTCCCGCCATAAGTCGCTAATCACTGTTATAAGTCGCTGATTGCCGCAATTAGTATTATAACAAAAAAAAAATCCCAGTATCTTTCCCGCCATTTGTAAACGCTATAACTTTCATGTAAATCAATTAATTTGCACGTATTGGGATTTTTTTTAGCAAAGACATGTCGCAGAATACATTTTGGCAGAAATTTATGACAAAATTTGATTTTTAAATTTTTTTATTGGACATGTTTTATAGCAAAAAGTCCAAAATATTGTTTTTTTTCAAAATTGTCAGCCTTTTATTTTATAGCGCAAAAAATAAAAAACACACAGGCGATCAAATACCACCGAAAAAAAGCTCAATTTGTGGGAAAAAAAGAATGTAAATTTAATTTGGGTGCAGTGTTGCATGACCGTGCAATTGTCAGTTAAAGTAATGCAGCAACGTAACACAAACCGCTTCTGTAACCGCTTCCTGACCGCCCTACAGCAGAAATACTGCTACAGGGCGGCACAGGTGCACAAAATCACATATATATATATATATACCTGATTTGTGCTCCCGTGGTTTTCACACCCCTCCCAGATAGCGTCAGCTCACCTGTCAGTACACCAGTTATCACATTTAACCCCTTGCCAGCAATACGCTCATACACAATAAATCTCCATTGCTAGTATAGTGTCTGAACGGATCAATATCTTTGATCAGATCAGCACTATGCCAGCGTTCACATTAGTATAGCGTCCTCAAACGCGGCATTAACGGGATCAGCCCCGACACCTGCCAGCACCTGTGTTTAGCCCCTACGCTTACCCCCCCCCTTCTCCCCCAGCTAGTGCAGTGTCAGTAGGCCCCTGTCACTTGATATATTACACACAAAACCGCAGTGTTCGCAGAATCAGGCCTGATCTCTGTTAGCACTTGCCGGTATATTTTGATGACTCTCATATGCAGCCTCTTAGATTGTAAGCTCCCAGGATCAGGCCCTCCTAACCCTCTTGTATTGAACTGTATTGTTGCTGTATTGTCTCCCGTTATATTGTAGCGCTGAGCAAACTGTTGGCGCTATATAAATCCTGTATAATAATAATAATACCAGCACTGCAGTATGACTTGGTGACGTGGCGAGTCCCATTAGTGCAGTACAAGCTGGTGCGGTGGCGAGCACAAGTATTGTCCCACAACCACCAAGAATTCGCACACAGGCCCATAGAGCCCCTAATATCCTTCTGTATGTGCTTGCAAATCCCGATTGGCAGTCCACAAATTTTGCAGCACTTGTACTTCCCCCGTTCACTGTCCAACCCGGAATTCAGGTGGAAATAGAAAATTTAACTACTCCCCTTGATTTTTGGAGCTGTTTTTCACAGAATATCTGTATGCGTTGATTGTGGATCAAAGCAATTTATATGCACAACAATTTATCGCCACCAACCAAAATTCAAACCTTGCCAGACCATTCGCATGGAAACCCATTACGGTTTCCGAATTTGCTTTTTTTGGGGGCCTAACCCTCAACATGGGCATTACTAAAAGAAATGAATTGTGGTTGTATTGGTCCGCAGACCCGATTCATCGTATGCTGTGTTCTCTGCTGCCATGGCTAGACATAGATATGAGAGTATAATGTGTTTTATGCATTTCAGCGACAATGCACTCTGTCATCCTCGGGGTAACCCTGAATTTGACCGGCTACACAACCCTCACAAATCACCTTAACCAAACATTTGCAGATGTCTATACTCCCCAGCAAAAAATCTGCATTGATGAGTCCCTAATTAATTTTTCTAGCCGCCTTGCATTCAAACAATTTCTCCCCAGCAAGCGTGCCAGATATGGGGTCAAGATGTAGAAGACCTGTGAGAAGAAAACAGGCTATACTTATAAGTTTCGGATTTACGAGGGAAAAGATAGTCACGTGGAGCCCCCCGGATGCCCAGACTACATGGGGAGTAGTGGCAAGACAGTTTGGGACTTGGTGTCATCATTTCTCCATATGGGGTGCCACTTATACATGGACAATTTTTATTCAAGCGTGCCACTATTTAGACATTTGTACAATCTTGGAACTGGCGCTTGTGGCAAAGTGTGACCTAATGTGTGCCCACCATTAGAAGTGCGTGGATGCAGGGCGGTATATTCTAATGGTGGGCATACCACACACTTTTTTTTGACAGAGATTTCTTCTCTTTTTTTCATTCAGTCCACAGGCTGCATAAAAAAAAACCCAAAAGAACATAGCATATATAACCAACAAGGACCAGCGACGTACTGGTACATCACTGGACTTTGAATGGTTATACCAGGATAATACCTACAGCGGCAGGCATCATCCTGGTATAATTTTTTTCAGCTGGCGATCAGCTTTCATGTAAAATCAATCCTAGTGTCTAATTAACTGCAGTATTGCTTTTACAAGCAGCAGGAGACAATACCCCCCCCCCCTCCCCCGCTGCCTTCCACGGCCTTCTCGGGCAGTCCCAAGCCATAGTTGGAACCTGAGAATGCAGCCGGTATTTCTGCCAGCTGACCATAGAGCTGATTGGAGACCAGAATGGTGCCAATCATCTCTATAGCCTAAGAATTTGGAAGCTACGAACATTTAATCACTTCAGTTTCGCAGGATATAAACAGCACCATTTGTAAATTGGGAAAGCATTTGATCACACCAATTTTGGTTTGATTAGATAATGTAAGGGCAGAAGAGATATCTAGAGTCTGATAGACCCCATATTTCTCAAAAAAGAATATATGACAATGCCCATTGAAGTTATAGGGGATATTTGCATTCCCTGTTATAGCATTAAAAGTGATAAAAAAATAAAAATTAAAAGGACAGTGTAAAAATAATTAAAAAAATCAAAATAACTTAAAAAAAAGTACCCTTGCCCCCCCGCGCATGCGAGCACCTGCGTTCATGAGCATTGAGCCTGTACCAGTATGGAAACAGCAGTTGCACCATGCATGTGAGGTATCACCACGGACGTCAGATCAAGTGCAGTAGTTCTAACACTAGACCTCCTCTGTAAATCTAAAATGGTAGCTTGTAAAGGCTTTTAAACATTGCCTATGGATATTAAAAATGTATGCAGTTTGTCGCCATTGCACGGGGCATGCGCAGTTTTAAAGCATGTCATGTTTGGTATCTATTTACTCAGCCTACAATCATCTTTTATATTGTACCAAATAATTGGCCAATATATTGTGTTTTTGTGCATTAAAAGTAAAACAAAGTGTTTTTGTTTTTTTTTTAAATGCGTTTTATGTGCCATAAAAATTTGCAGCACCCATTTTATTCACTAAAATATATAATGTTTGGGGTTTAAATTAATTTCCTAGCAAAAAAGACTGTTTTTTTTCATGTGAACAAAAAGTGTCAGAAAAGGCTTGGTCTTCAGGTGGTTAGAAGAGTGAGTGATGTGTGGCATAAACTTCTAATGCTGGGCATAAAACACCCCACCCCCCAAAACGACCGCTTTTTGGAAAGTAGTCACCCCAAATTATTTGCTGAGAGGCATGTTGAATCAATAGAAGAATTTATTTTTTTACCACAAGTTTTTGGAAAATGACAAACAAAAAAATTTTTTTTTTTTACACAAAATTGTCACTTAAATGATATACTGCTCACACATGCTATGGGTATATGTGGAATTACTCCCCAAAATACATTCTGCTACTTCTCCCAAGTATGAGGGTACCACATGTGAGAGACGTTTTGGCAGTCTAGCCAAGTACAGGACCCCAAAATCCAATAAGCACCTTCAGGCTTTTAAAGGGCTTTATTTCCTCATTACACTTCCTGACTACCTATCACAATTTCGGAGGCCCTGACATGCCAGGGTAGCACCTAACCCTCCCAAATGACCCCTTTTTTGAAAGTAGACACCCCAAGGAATTTGATAAGAATCATGGTAAGTATTTTGCAGATCTCATTTGTTGCCACAAGTTTTTGAAAAATGAAGAAAAAAAAACAAAAACATTTTTTCTATTCTTATTTTATATTTCAAAACCTTGTGAGAAAAAATGAGATCTGCAAAATACTCACCATGCCTCTAGTATGTGGCTAGGCTCCCAAAAAGTCTCACACGTATGGTATCCTCATACTCGGTAGAAGTAGCAGAATGTATTTTGGGGTATAATTCCACATATACCCATGGCTTGTGCGAGAAATAAATAATTTAAATGACAACTTTGTGTAAAAAAAAAATGTTTTTGTCATTTTCCAGAAACTTGTGGAAAAAAAATAAATATTCTGTGGACACAATATGCCTTTCAACAGATAGCTTAAGGTGTCTACTTTACGAAAAGGGGTCCTTTGGGGGTGTTTGTACTGTTCTGGCATTTTAGCACCTCATGAAATGTGATGGGCAGTCAGAAAGTAAATGCTGTGTAAATTCCATTATCTATACCATAGTTTGTAGACGCTATCATTTTCACACAAAGCAATAAATGTACACTTACTGGGATTTTTTTAACCAAAAACATGTAGCAGAATACATTTTGGCCTAAATTTGTGACAAAAGTTTTGTTTTTTTGGATATTTTTTATGACCAAAATGAGAAAATATTGTTTTTTTTTAAAAAAAAAAAAAATTTTCTTCAAAAATGTTTTTGTTTATAGCACCAAAAATAAAAAGTGCACAGGTGATCAAATACCACCAAAAGAAAGCTCTATTTGTGTGAAAAAAAGGACGTAAATTTCATTTATGTACCATATTGCAAGACCACGCAATTGTCCGTTAAACTAGCGCAGCGCTGTATAGCAAAAAAATTGCCTAGATTGCAGTATCTATACCATAGTTTGTAGACGCTATAACTTTCACACAAAGCAATCAATATACACTTATTGGGATTTTTTTAGCAAAAACATGTAGCAGAATACATTTTAGCCTAAATTTATAACCAACTTTGAGTTTACTATATATTATTTATACCTGAACGTAAAAAATATTGTTTTTCTTCACACTTTTTGGTTTTTTTTGTTTATAGCGTGAAAAATAAAATGCGCACAGGTGATCAAATACCACTGAAAGAAAGCTCTATTTGTGTGAAAAAAAGGACGTAAATTTCGTTTGGATGCAGCATTGCATGACCGCGCAATTATCAGTTGAATTAGTGCAGCCCCGAGTAGCAAAAAGAGGCCTGGTCAGGAAGGGGGTAAATCCTCTGGATGGCTAGTGGGTAATGACTTGGAGAGGATCTGCCAAGAGGAGTGGGCCAAAATCCCTCCTGAAATGTGTGCAAATCTGGTGGTCAACTACAGGAAACGTCTGACCTCTGTGATTGCCAACAAGGGATTTGCCACATGTACTAAGTCATGTTTTGTGAAAGGGATCAAATACTTATTTTCCTCATGAACATGCAAATCAGTGCATAATTTGTTACACATGCATTTCTTTTTCTTTTGAATTTTTTGTTCCTGTTCTGTCTCTCAGTTATCTTGAGGTTCGAAATAAAATTTAGATTTTTTAATCTTTTCCCTGCCAAGGACATAAGGCTTATGTGGAAATGTTAGAAATTCTGTATATAGCCCTACAGAACAGGCAGTGCACAGTCCACATGCATTTTTCTGCTTCACTGCAACAAGGAAACAGGAAACTTTCTTTTAGAGAAAAGACATAGAGTTTACCATAGATTCAGATACAAACTTATAAACACTTCCATTCACTGGTTGAAGAATATATCTCTACTGAATACTAATGTAGTTGTTGCACAAAATACATGAACACTGTATTCTAACACCCCCACTCAACACCTAAACCTTATATTAGTTCCATTTTGGATCCCAGTTCTATTGTTTCTTATAAGCTGTTTTGTCAAAGCTTCTGCAATCATGTTATTAGTTTTACAATATGTAAGCACCTTATGCTTCTTATGGATTGGAAGTCTTTTCATCTCATCCTATGAATCCGGCTCTGATTTTAATGCTACGTGAGCAACATAGGACAGACGTTTGGCTGGGATGCCTTTATTGCTTCTGGTTAATTTCCTCATTGAAGCCTCTTGTGGCCTGGTTTCTTCTTTTACAGTATTTGGATTGTCTGCATTAATTTCTATTTCTGTATCACTTTGTTGCTTGTCTTCATGTGATACTGATGTGGAATTTCCCTCAGTTTGAAGCATTTGTTTTAGTTCATAAAATTTAGAACACACTGAAGTTTCTTCGACAATTACACTTCTACTGATGGTTACCTTGTGTGTCGTGGTGTAGAATTCTGTATCCCTTTTGAGATTCACTGTACCCCACAAGTACAGCTTCCTTTGTGCAAGCATCCCATATTGTAGGTTTTTCTTTCAAATGTGCACATAGTCTATGCTTCCAAAAAATGTTAGATGGTTCAGAATCGGTGCCTTTCCATTCCACAGTTCATATGGATTTTTCTGAGTTGATTTTCCTGGTAGTCAATTTTAGAGATAGCATGCAGTCATAATTGCCTACCCAGTATGTGATTGGCATATCTGCATCAAATAGCATGGTTTTTGACTTGAACACTGTTGTTTATGAGTACAACAGGTACACTGATGGGCTGCGCTGATAGGTACACTGATGGGCTGCACTGACAGGTACATTGATGGGCTGCACAACATGTACACTGGTGGTCTGCACAACAGGGAAACTGATGGGCTGCATGACAGGGAAACTGATGGGCTACACGACTGGTAAACTGATGGGCTGCATGGCAGGTAAATTGATGGTCTGTGCTCACAGGTACACTGATGGGCTGTACGACACATATACTGATGGGCTGCATAAAAGGTACACTTGGATCAGGGCACTGATGAGCACAGCATACAAGGGGTTAATGTAGTAACTCACTGTTCCTGGATTCTCCTCCTCACACAGTATCATTGAGAAGCCGGTAACAGTGAGTTCCGTGAGTTCCCGTTGTTTGTTTACATTTATTATTGGCTGTGATTGGACACAGCCGATCACATAGTAAAGAGCTAATGTCATTGGCTCTTTACCCAGTGACGCTCTGTGTCCAGGGGACACAGCTCACCATTAATTGCCGTGCTGAGTGTCCCCAGGGAAGCGGCGTGTTCAGGAGGGCATCCTATGATGTCCACTCGGAAGGAGGAGTGTCCAGCCCGGCAATCAATCTGCTATAGGCCAGGCAGGAACTGGTTAAACCTTAAAAAATTTCCCTATACCAGAAGTAAATCCTATTTTCCCTGGAAATTGTATTGAAAATAGGAAACAGAACGATGTTGGTTTCTGTCTGTCTATTGTATGTATCAATTTTGTTATCTGTCTTATAATATTTTTTCATTGCTAAGAACCTGTCATAACTGGGCTTATAAAAGAATATGGCACCTGTATATAAAGTCAAAACAGTTATTACATTTAATTTTGGATAAAGTCATGAATTGCTAGGACCCCTGTTTTTTTAATATTTGTGTCTTGTTTGGAAAGATTTTTCTTCACTTTCTGTCTCAGAGACACATCAGGAAGAAATATGAAATCTCTCTAAATATATACAATATACTGAGGCTTGCACCCTGGAATAATAGATCTGCAAAAAAAATAAAAACTTTCAACCATTCAGTCATTTATTCAGCAATAATTTCATTCTTCATAACATGTATTGCATTATTTCTTATGTCCACTAGAGGTCTCTAACTCTCCACAGTTTGTTTTCTTGTCCTTCCATTACAATGTGTGTAAAAAAAGTATGTGTATTGCAGTTCCCCAACTGTCACACATCTAAACCAAAAAACAACTGTACTCATAATGGGATTTTGAAGGCAACCTACTAACACCTATTTTAATTAAAATATCAATATTTATTTTTACTGATTAAAAATTATACCATGTAGACATGGGCAGCACTGTGGCTAAATCGTTAGCACTTCCACCTGGCAGTACTAGGGTCAATGGTTCAAATCCCAACCCCAGCACCATCTGCCTGGAGTTTGCATGTTTGCCCTGTGCCTGCATGGGTTTCCTCGCATGCTCCAAAGATATACTGGTAGGTTAAATGGATCCTGTCTAAATTGGCCATAGTAGATGTATGTATGAATGTAAGTTAGGTACCTTAGACCAGTGTTTCTCAACTCCAGTCCTCATGGACCCCCAACAGGTCATGTTTTCAGGATTTCCCTCAGATGAAACAGCTGTGGTAATTACTAAGGCAGTGAAACTGATCAAATCACCTGTGCAAAATAATGGAAATCCTGAAAACATGACCTGTTGGGGGTCCATGAGGACTGGAGTTGAGAAACACTGCCTTAGACTGTACACCACTTGAGGGTTAGGGACTGATGTGAATGTACACTAAATATACAGGTGTACCTCAGTTTACGAATTTGATGCGTTCAACAGGACGTTCCATATTGAAAAAAATTTGTAAACTGAAACGCGGTTTCCCATAGGAATGCATTGAAAACCAATTAATCCATTCCGGCTCTCAGAAAAAAAGTTTTAAAAAAGTTGCTGTCACTATAGGTCAGTGCCAGTTTTTAAATGTAATTACTGGCTTTTTTTTCTTCACTATAGCTCAGAATCAGCTGTCACTTTCCCCCCAGCTAAAAGAAAGAAAGTTTCCTTTTAGTTTATTTCCACGAGTTAAAAGATACAATGTTTCCTTTTAGTTTGTTTGCCGAGATAAAAGAAACAAAGTATCTTTTAGCTCCAGGGAAACTGACAACTAATTCTGCGAGCTATAGTGAAGAAAATTGCATTTAAAATCGGCACTGACAAACACTTCGTATTGTGCAAAAAATTCGTAAAAAATTCATAGACATGGATTTTCATTTGTAAATCAAAAATTACGTTAACCGAGGCGTTCGTAAACCGAGGTTCACCTGTATGTGCAAAGCACTGCATAAATTGACGGTACTATATAAGTATCTGAAATAAAAATAAATAAATAAAAGCAATCTCCATAATAGACTCATTCCACCTGTCACATTTGGAGGAATTGTCACCATTCTAAAACTGAATCCTTCTGTCCCTCTTTGCCCTTCAATTGCCATATGTTTAGTCTCCATAAATATGTATTATTTCACTATCAAAAGTGTTATACTACACTAAACCTAACATCCAAACTATAAAATATTGCATGTGCAAGTTTAACAAACTAGTATAAAGCAAAATAAGGGGTGAAAAAACGTGTGGGTTTAATCAATTTTTTTTCTGCATATTAAGACCTTATTCACATTAGTTAACTGTACACTGTTTGCTCGCAGGGGATACAAAGGTGTTCTGTGCTTCTTTGTGCAGGCAGACCCATTACTGTCTATTGGGATGCAGCAGCTGTATAGGGTTGCCACCTCACCCCTTTAAACACGAATACATATTAATTACACAGGTTCTGAAGATAATTTAATGCAGATAAGGCATTATGTGAGTTTAACCATTAGCCGCCCGGCCTATAGCTGTTTGGCAGCCGCAAAAATGCTTCAGCTTTCCGGGTGCACGCCATTTGGCGTGCTCCCACACATGCGCAGTTCACGCAGTTGCAGAGCCGCGCAGAGGCGCGATCTGTCACCGGCCGTGTACCTCGGACACGGCCAATGACAGATGTGAGTACCGGCCCCCGTTGCCGGTACCATGTGACCTGCTGTGACCAATCACAGCAGGTCACATGCCAGTTGTATACAATGGATGGCTTCATTCATGCCATCCATTGTATACTAGTGCCTAGCTGTGAATGGTCACAGCAGGTCACATGCACATGTCATGTGATTAGCTGTGGCCAAATCACAACTAAGCACAAAAAAAAAAAAAAAAAAACCTTAATGAATCGATTTCATTCAGGTAAATGCTTGCTTATAGCAAAGTAATTCTTTGCTATAAGCAAATTGTGTAAAAAAAAAAAAAAAAAAAAAAAAAAATACTGATTACTTCCCTAAAGTAGTACAATGTTACTATGGTAACATTGTACTACTTTGGTCATAGTAAAATATGAAAAAAAAATCTTTAAAAAAATCTTAAAAAATGTAATAAAAAATTAAAATAATAAAAAAATAAAAAATATATATATATTTTTTTTTTCATACTGTCACCAGTCAGTGTCCCTGTTCACCACCATGCCAGTTATATGATGACGCTGTACTGCACTGGTGACAGTATGTAAAAAAAAAAAGTGAAAATTATTTTTTTTACTTTTTCATTTTCCGAAAAATTATGACAAAAAGAATACAACTTCAAAAAACTCGCCATTCCTCTTATGAAGTACGTCCGACTGTCTGCTCTGCAAAAAGGGGTCATTTGGGGGATATCTGTACTGTTCTGACATTCTTGGACCTCAAGAAATTAGATTGGCTGTCAGTATTTCAGGATTGATCAATTTTCAGATCTATACCATAGTTTGTGAACTCTATAACTTTCCTACAAACTAAATAATACATCCTAATTTGGGTTAATTTCACCAAAGACATGTAGCAGAATACATCTCGGCCTAAATTTATGAAGAACAATTATTTATTTGTAAACTTTTATAACAGAAACAAAGTAAAACGTGTTTTTTTTCAAAATTTTTGGTGTTTTTTTGTTAATTTAGCAAAAAATAAAAACCCCAGCGGTGATTAAATACCACCAAAAGAAAGCTCTAGTTGTGTGAAGAAAATGATAAAATTTTAGTTTGGGTACAATGTTGTATGACCGCGCAATTGTCATTCAAAGTGTGAGAGCGCTGAAACCTGAAAAATGGCCTGGGCAGGAAGGTGTAAAATTGCCCGGTATTGAAATGGTTAGTTACCACCTTAATCAGCCCCAGAACCTGTGTAATTAATATGCATTTGGGTTTAAAGGGCTGAGGTGGCAACCCTAAGCTGTACAGACACGGTCACTAGTCCCAATTTGGCCGCCAAGCGTATGATGGAAATGGGGTAAAATACCGCTCAGCATTATTCTAAAAGCTTTTTGGCATTCACAAAAAAAAGATTCTAAAATACTGCATTGCAATATTTTTCCAAAAAATGCAGTATTTATCTCATGCGATATCCAGGGGGATGGATAAAGTGGAGAAAAATTAGAATCCCTTTCCTTTTTTTATTGCTAATAAAGAGGTAAAATGGTTTAAACCATATAAATCTGCCAGCTCACTAAGTCAGCGCGGTCCCTGCAGCAGATGTAACAATACAAAATTTTAAAAAATGACTAGAATGCTAGTCAAAGGGAAGCTGCTTTCACAGGACACATGTGGCGTATCAAAAAGTTAAATTAAAGTGTTACTAAACTTACAGCAGTAAAATCTGTCTGCATATACAGTAAAGCATGATTGTTATACTCACTGTGGAACCTAATGTGGAGCACTGTGTAAAAAAGGCTGCTTGATCCTGTCTTCTCTGTTCCCCCCCTTCTTCAAATGTCCCCAATTCATCTACTGAAAGTATAGAGCTCTAGGAGTCACTCAGCACATGTTCAGTTTAGTGTGTATTGCTAGAGAGTTTTGTTTGGTTTTTTTTGGGAGGGTGCATGTGACCAGCAGAGGGCCAATCAGTACTGTCCAGACAGAGGGTCAAGAGTTATGCAGCCTCATAGGACAATCAGGGGAGAATGAAAACTCCTCCTACAAGATTAACCAGTGCTCGGCCGGACACTGATAGAAGTCACAAGACTGCTATATACTGCTGATGAGAAAAGGTATTTGGCAGTTTGTATTTACTACAATAATTGCATTTCCATGTTCTGTGTACTATGGGAGACCAGATATAACGAATGCAGGGTCCTGGGTTTAGTAACACTTTAAAGTGTTACTAAACCCCCAACAGTTAAATCAGTAAAATCAGTCTGTATATGCAGTAAAGCAAGCTTGATATACTCACTGTGAAACCTAAGGGGTTAACCCTCTGCACTGTGTAAAAATGCTGTTTGATCCTGACTTCTCTGATCCTCCCCTTCTTCCAGTGTCTCCCTCTTATCTCCTGATAAGACCTATCATGTGGAGACACTCAGCACATGCTCTGTTTGGTGTGTATTACTAGAGGTTTTTTTTTTTCTTTGGAGAGCACATGTGATCAGCACCAGGGGCGGACTGACAACTCATGGGGCCCCCGGGCAATAGGGGATCATGGGGCCACCTACACTCAAAAAAGCCTATGAAAGGTACTAGGGGCATCTCATGGGGCCCCCTACTGACCCTGGGCCCTCGGGCAGTGCGCGAGTGCACGAATGGTCAGTCCGCCCCTGACCAGCACAGGGCCAATCATCACTGTCCAGACAGTGGTCAGGAGTTCTGCATCCTCATAGAGCAGAAATGAAAATCCTCCTACAAGCTTTAACCAGTACTGGGCTGGACACTGATAAAAGTCACAAGACTGCTCTAACTAAAAGGTATTTAGCAGTTTATATTTACTAAAATAATTGCATTTCCATGTTGTGTGTACTGTGGGAGACCAGATATAGTGAATGCAGAGTCCTAGGTTTAGTAACACTTTAAGTAAATATAAAGGTGTTCTACCCTCCATTACTCTATACAGAAATAAAAAGAAAGCGTTGCCTTTAGTTACACTTTCAAGTAGCCTTTCTCAACCTTTTCAACACAGAGGAACCCTTGAAAAACCTTTCCAGTCTCAGGGAACCCCTGCTAAAAATGACTGTATCTACAACTCATAATACTTTAGTATGACGGTCAGAGGTAAGAATGCTCCTTACGCTTGTGGTCACCAGGAAGAACCCCCTTTATAGATAGCTAAAAAGATCAGTGATGTCAGTGGGAAGATATCTCTAAAAATAATTGTGAAACAGTAAAGTATCATATATGACATATGTTCTAACAAGAGATTAGACCATTGTGATGGGCATGTACATTGTATTGTTTGGAGTGACTGGGAGTTTTTTTGCAGCAAATGATGTATATGCTTGTATATACACAAAAAAAGTATCTGAAAATCTGGCGAAATGGCATGAGAACACAAATATTACTACACATAATAGCAGGGATGTGCAATTCCTATCGCCCGACGCCTGGGACATGCAGTTCCGGGCGCAGGGCAGGTAGTTGTTTTCTACCTTTAGACCTGCTGCGGGCAAGCAGCAGGGCTCACCTGTCAAGTGGAAGCATTCGGGTGCCGCCTTATTCCTTCCAAACAGCCCACAGTGCTAGCCTATCCCATCTGCCCGCTATATGTCCCAGGCTCTGCTTGCCCATCTGCGGGCCCAAGACTGGTTCATTGGGTGCCAGCGGGATGCAGTATAGGGGAGGGAGGAGAGCGGACACATCCTCTCCCCTCCCCTTCTTCTCCTGACCTGAAAGTGATGTGACATCCCTGTTGACAGATTCCCGGCCATCGAGGCCAGGAAAGAAAGTAATGCAGTGCGATGTACACTGCATTACATTCAGTGGAGTACAGGGGAGACATGCCGGGTTTTAGACCCTGGATGTCTCAAAAAAGAGAGCCTGTCACCAAAAATCAGCACATAGGGGACATTTTGTCCCCTATGTGATAAAAAAAAAATTAAGTAAAAAAAGTTTTGTTTTTTGTAACTGCTTAAAGTAAATCAACCCCAATGATTTCCATATTTAAGTTTCTATGGTCCAAAAAGGTAGAGACTGCTCGCAATTGGCTATTATATTCTTAATTATGTATGTATGTATTTAGTTATTTATTTCCGTCTGTGAATTGACTTTAACTCCTTTTTATGCGGTATTTACTGAGCGTTTTGACCATTTTGCAGCAAATGCCACAAAGCGGTATTTTGAATTGACAGTTTCAGGATTGCATGCGATATTTAGGGATGTGGCAGATCACCTAAATATTGCATGTGATCTGCGTTTGTGGATGGAGTCCACAGACTCCAGTTGCAAAGAAACTCACAATTTGTATTGTAGGAATATGCCAACGACAAACAACCTCAGTGGGAGAGCGGCACTAAGGGTATCACTCCTGGCAGTGGGTAAAGATTCACCCACAGCCTCTGTCTTCAGAGGGTGGATTGCGGTCTGGCTTGCCCAGTCCCATAGGGTAGGCTCCTGTGCAGGATTGCTAGTATCTGGCCTGTCCCTACTCTTCTGAAACCCTTCCCTGTCACTCTTACTTTCCCTACTGTAGCCACTTTGCAAAAAATACGTGCCAAAACTTAGGAGCAGGGACTTATATAGGCTCCAGTCGAGTGCAGGGGCGGACTGACAACTCATGGGGCCCCCGGGCAATAGGGGATCATGGGGCCCCTGTGTCCCTGCCCAAACTCAAAAAAGCCTATGAAAAAGGTACCAGGGGCATCTCATGGGGCCCCCTACTGACCCTGGGCCCTCGGGCAGTGCCTGAGTCTCCAAATGGTCAGTCCGCCCCTGGTCGAGTGCCACCTGCAGTGAAGAATGCAGACTGCACCTGCCTACACTTGAACACCTGTACCTCCCATGTAGGTAAAAAATGTGTGAATGAGGCCTAATTCTTGAACTGGGGCACGAAAGGGGTGTATCCTCATCTCTGAAACTTGGGAGGTATGCACATTTTGAATGAAGCATTCTAAAAGCTCCAGTTTTTGCTCTTGAATAAAAGATTTTATTGTACATAAACGTTTTTGTTGTACACATAAAATAACTTTCCTTGTTCAAACCTGCTCCCAATCAACATGTAATTAAACATTTTCAATCAAATCATATTATTTTTCAAAAATACTTTTTTTGGAGACCTAGTGACATTATTACTCTTCATCTTTAGCTTTTTCCTCTAAGTTTGCTGGCAGGATAAGCAGACTCCTGCACATGTCAAAGCATGCTGACTCGGATTATTTTGAAAATCGTTATAGGAATAAACACATGGGTCCTTTTAGGTATGCCTGCTCCTCCATGCTGGCCGCTAGGTAATACAGACTTTAGCTGTGCAGTCTGATGATCGGTTGCTTGATCATGCACATCTAAAGGGACGCTGGAAATGTGTTCTTTCGTATAACTCTCGGGAACAAAATGATTGATGGTTGAGAAAGCTACTGTGAGAGAGGAGCCAATGACAGTACAGATCAGGGGAGAAGTGATTGATGAATGACTGTAGTCATTCACACAGGAAATATAGGTGGGATCAAGATAGATGCTAGAGATTAGATAAGGGTTATCTTGTGGAGTTGCAAGTTTGCAGGGAATTGAGAGTAATCAGTTTCAACACAGGAGAAGACTTGCTACCTGTATGAGAGAAAAATGTTGGACTGCAATTCATTTTGAACCACTTGGCCTCCGGAAGGCTTTACCCCCTTCATGACCAGGCATTTTTGCTATTCAGCAGTGTGCTATTTTAACTGGCAATGGCTCAGTCATAGAACACTGTACTCAAAGAAATTTATATAATTTTTTCCACACTAATAGAGCTTTCTTTTGGTGGTATTTGTTCAGCATTGGGGCTTTAATTTTTTAATATATAAATGAAAAAAGAATGAACATTTAAAAAAAAACAACAATATTTTCTACTTTCTGTTATAAAACATATCAAAATGTATCAAATACTTCATAAATTTAGGCCAAAATGTATTCTGCTACATGTTTTTGGTAAAACAAACCCCCACATCTAACACTGTTTTTGGGGACACTATACTATTGGAACACTAGTATAGTTCTGATCAGGGGCGGACTGACAACTCATGGGGCACCTGGGCAATTGGGGATCATGGGGCCCCTGTGTCCTTGCCCACACTCAAAATACACCCAAAAAAGCCTATAAAAGGTACCAGAGGCATTTTCTGGGTCCCCCTACTGACCCCGGGCCCTCAGGCAGTGCCCGAGTGCTCGAATGGTCAGTCGCCCCTGGTTCTGATTGTGATCAAGATACTGGTCTGTACAGACACTATACTAATGGCGTTGATCAGCGACTTATAGTATGACTGTGATAGTGTGGTGGGTGATTTGGTGCTTTGGTTATTCAGTGATAATATGCCTATCAGGAGGGCAATCAAGGGTTTAAATGTGCCTAACACGTGTATGTCTGCTGCTTTACTCACAGATATGGCTGGCTTCCTCCCTGATTTTAGCTCTGAAGGGTAAGTGAAACTAGGAAGGAGAAACATCCAGATTTTGCTTGTGTGTTTACTAAAACACACAGATCTGTGCTGTGATTGACCACAGCAATGAGCAGGTACACAGCCAAAATCATTGGCTGTGAGCCTGTTGATGAACTCATGCTGTGTCCAAAGACAGCACAAGAGGCAGGTGCACGTGTCCTGTTCCTCTAAATCCAGAAGTTAGGCACGATGTACAGGTACCTGCCTGAGTTTTCAGGAACTTTCAGGAACCACCCGCCAGCACTAAATGTACTGCTGGTGGGCAGCAAGTGGTTAAACAAAATCATAAAACATATGTGAGGATCTGCTGCCCTCTACTGTTAGCTGCTAATCTCACAGTGTTATGTATAATTATATAATAGCACTTCCTGTCTCAGGGAGGGGCTTTGAAAAACCTCAGGATGAAGTGAAGAGAGTGACAGAGAACTGAGCCACGTGGCTTTATATACAAAGGGGCTGCTACTGCTGCTGCATTTTCACCCAGAGCAGAAGTAGAGACTATTATGCAAGTCTTCCTAAGTTCCAATAGTTTCATGTGGCTACCCATACATTTTTGAGTGTATTTATGAATCCTAGTGACAGAAAAGTCTCTGTCCTATTGGTATTACCTCACATGCACAGTTCTAGACAGCTAGGTCTGTGCTATTGTATGTGTGTAGTGGTCACCTTCCAGTATATTAGTAGGTGAATCTGTTTATTGCAATAGAGTTTATATGCAGCTCCTGTTAGTTTAGTTAACCCTGTCTCTGGTCTGGGATTCTATAACTAGTTTTAGTTAAAGGGCTCAATAACCAGCATAGGCTAGAGCTAGGTTAGGCATCCGATGGCCACTTCAGGAAGTTAAGAGGTTTGGTTGCATGTCAGATTTGAAAATACTAGAGAGGGACTAAAGTGCAGAGTAGATTGCATCCCAACCGATGTATATACAGTTGCAAGAAAAAGTATGTGAACCCCTTGGGATTACGTGGAGTTTTGCATGAATTGGGCATAAAATGTGCTCTGAACGTCATCTAAGTCACAACAATAGAAGAACACAGTCTGCTGAACATAATACTACACAAACATTAGATGTTGCCATGGTTTAATTGCACATAACATGTAAACATTCACAGTGCAGGGAGGAAAAAGTATGTGAACCTTTGGACTTAATAACTGGTTGACCCTCCTTTGGCAGCAATAACCTCAACCAAATGTTTCCTGTAGTTGCAGATCAGACCTGCACAACGATCTGGAGTAATTTTGGACCACTCCTCTTCACAAAACTGTTTCAGTGTAGCAATATTCTTGGGATGTCTGGTGTGAATCGCTCTCTTAAGGTCATGCCACAGCATTTCAATCGGGTTGAGGTCAGGACTCTGACTGGGCCACTCCAGAAGGCGTATTCTGTGCTGTTGCAGCCATTGTTTTGTTGAATTACTTGTATGCTTTGGGTCATTGTCCTGTTGCATCACCCATCCTCTGCGGAGCTTCAGTTGGTGGACAGATGGTCGTATGTTTTCCTGCAAAATGTCTTGATGAACTCTGGAATTCATTTTCCCATCAATGACAACAATCCGTCCAGGCCCTGAGGCAGCAAAGCAGCCCCAAACCATGATGCTCCCTCCGCCATGTTTCACAGTGGGGATGAAGTTTTGATGTTGGTGTGCTGTGCCTTTTTTTCTCCACACATAGTGTTGTGTGTTCTTCCCAAACAACTCAATCTTGGTTTCATCTGTCCACAGTATACTTTGCCAGTAGTGCTGTGGAACATCCAGGTGCTCTTTTGCAAACTTCAAACGTGCTGCAATCTTCTTTTTGGACAGCAATGGCTTCCTCCGTGGTGTCCTCCCATGTACTCCATTCTTGTTTCATGTTTTCCTTATTGTAGATGTGTCAACAAAAATGTTAGCATGTGCCAGAGATTTCTGTAGGTCTTTAGCTGACACTCTGGGATTCTTCTTTACCTCATGCAGCATTCTGCGCTGTGCTCTTGCAGTCATTTTTACAGGACGACCGCACCTAGGGAGAGTAGCAACAGTGCTAAACTTTCTCCATTTGTAGACAGTCTGTCTTACCATGGACAGATGAACATCAAGGCTTTTGGAGATACTTTTGTAACCCTTTCCAGCTTCATGCAAGTCAACAATTCTTGATCGTAGGTCTTCTGAGAGCTCTTTTCTGCGAGGCATGGTTCACATCAGACAGTGCTTCTTGAAACCAGTAAACCCAAAACAGGTGTGTGTTTTTTAAGGGCAGGACAGCTGTCAGCAACACATCCAATATCATCACACTGATTGGAGTCAAGGTTGGCTCACTCCTGGCTCCAATTAGCTCTGGGAGAAGTCATTAAGCTAGGGCCTCACATACTTTTTCCTCCCTGCACTGTGAATGTTTACATGTTATGTGCAATTAAACCATGGCAACATCTAATGTTTGTGTAGTATTATGTTCAGCAGCCTGTGTTCTTCTATTGTTGTGACTTAGATGACGTTCAGAGCACATTTTATGCCCAATTCATGCAAAACTCCACGTAATCCCAAGGGGTTCACATACTTTTTCTTGCAACTGTACATTGGTGAATATTCCTTAAACTAAATAATGGCAATTGAAGCAGCGGTGACACTGCTCAACTTTTTCTATAGAGGTGAGGTCCCCATCTCTGGGGACATGACTATACTGAAGGCTTCTAAGAATATGCAGAGGTTGTGCATCAATCAAATTTTGGATGCGCCACTGGGTCTTACTCTGAGTGCTCCGTTGTGGTATAACCTGCAATTGGGCAAGTTTTCTAAATCAGATGAAGGTCATAGATGGGCATACTATGGGGTTAAATACCTCTGCCATTTATATGAGGATGGGAGGTTTAAATCCTTTCAGGAAATGCAGATGATTGATTGGGGCATACCTACCTCTTGGGGTTTTCATTATGCTAAGCTCAAACATGCTGCACTAGGACAATTTGATGCGGAGGTGGTGTCTCTTTCTAATACTAAATTGGAAACTTTCCTTCTGAAGCCGGAGCATAATAAATTGGTATCTAGCTATTATTCAGCGTTGACTTTGATTGATGGTAGACAATGCCATAGGACCAGGGAAAGATGGGATGCTCTTATACCAGAAATGGCAGAAGAGATGTGGTCAGGGGTGCTTCATTCATATGTGGCTTCTGTCATTTCTTTCAAGGATAAAATGATACAACTGGAATACTTACACCAGACATATTATACACCAAGGCGTTTATTCAAGATGGGCAGGAGAGACTCTGCAACTTGTCATAAATGCTTGGCAGCTGAAGGAACATTCCTGCATATAGTGTGGAAATGTGCTAAAGTTCGACCATTGTGGTCGCAAGTTACCCAGTTTATAGCTGACACTTTCAATTTTCCAAACATATGTAGCCCGCTAACCTGCCTTCTGGGGGTAATTGAGGATAATATTATGGATAATGCCACAATAACTTTTTTGAGATTACTATTTTTCTATGTGTGTAAACTGATAGTGTTACAATGGACACAAACAGATGTTCTTGGGTTAGCACCCTGGAAAAAAATGGTAAATTTTAATGTATATGAAATGACATATGAAGCTAGAGGATGTCCACAAACATTTCTGCAAATATGGTCTGCATCAGGGATAATGAATTAAAGTTCAAGGACGTCCAGTTGCTAAAATTGTCTTTTTTTCCAAGTAAAAGAAAATAGAACCACCTTACATCAGAGTACTTCTTAGATCGCTATCTCCCGTCAGAGTACCCCCCTTTATTGGGTTACCAAATCAGAGTGCCCCATATATCAAGTGTCTCCATACATGAGGTTCTCCCATCAGTGTGCCCTCATATCATGTGTCCCCATTAGGGTGCCCCCGTACATCAGGTGTCCCCATCAGGGTGTCCCCTTGCATCAGGTTTCCCCATCAGGATGCCCCCATATATTAGATATAGCTATATAGATGGATTCCCCCATTGTAGTGCTCACATATATCAACTGCCAGTATAACAGTGCTCCCCATACATCAGGTGTCACCATACATGAGGTTCCCACATCAGTGTGCTCTCATAGCAGGTGTCCCCATCAAGCTGCCACATTATATCAGGTGTCCCCATCAGAGTTCCCCCATAAATCAGATTTCCCCATCATAGTGCTTCCCAGATGTCAGCTGCCAATATAACAGTGCCCCCATACAACAGATGTCATCATACATGAGGTTCCCCCATCAGTGTGCTGTCATCAGGTGTCCCAATCAAGGTTCCCCCTTATATCAGATGTCCCCAGCAGGGTGTCCTCTTACATCAGATGTCTTCATCAGGGTGTCCCCTTACATCAGGTGTCTCCATCAGGGTGCCCCCATATATCAGTACTTAGTACTTAGTCCTAGTCCCTCCGAGTCCCCCATGGCGGTGGAGAGGGTGTCTCCTCTCAGCGGAGGAGAGCGGACCTCTCCTGCACCTGTCCCCTCAGTGGCAGTGCCGCAGCAGCTGGAAACCGGAAGATGTAAACAGGAACTTGGCTTCACAATGAGGCTTGGAGCGCAGGTGCAGTCGCTCCATGATTCATCTGTGCTCGCTGCTCGCCACAGAGGAATTTCTCCTCGCATTTGGCGAGCGGGCGCGCGGCTTTTTCAAGCCCTGTATATATATATATATATATATATATATATATATATACTGCATGTTGAAATGCGTTTTTATTACAAAATATCTGCAAAATATTTTTCAAAATACATTTAAAATATACCGTATGTCTTTAAAAATACAAATCTACATTTTTGGAATTCATTTACAAATATATGTAAAAAATATATGTTAAAATTACTTTTTTATATATTAAAAAAATCTGAAGAATATATTAAAAAATATATATAATTTCAAAAATATTTTTCATATATTTTGTAATATATAAAAACGCATTTCAACATGCAGTATGTATGTATGTATATATATATGTATGTGTGTATATATATATATATATATATATATATACTGCATGTTGAATATATATATACTGCATGTTGAATATATATATATACTGCATGTTGAATATATATACACTGCATGTTGAATATATATATACTGCATGTTAAAATGCAGTTTTTGTATACTGGGAGTTTTAGACTACTGGGAGGAGGGGGGGGGAACAACTTCCGCTTCCAATCGCCTAGGCGTTCGCAGCGGAAGTGGGAGCGGGTACCTGTAAAATTTGGGTATACCCTCTCCTCCGCTCACCAAAGGTGCCAATCCTTAACTTAACGGGGAGTGGGGGGACAAAGCCTTAAAGCAGAACTTTGGGTGGAGGTCCGCTTTAAGTGCACAGTGTACTAACAAAAGTGAGGAGCAAGTTTCCCACAGATGTTTAATTTTGTGGGTGGTGGCAGCTTAGATATTAACATCAGGGGCGGACTGACAACTCATGGGGCCCCCGGGCAATAAGGGATCATGGGGCCCCTGTGTCCTTGCCCAAACTCAAAAAAGCCTATGAAAAAGGTATCAGGGGCATCTCATGGGGCCCCCTACTAACCCCGGGCCCTCGGGCAGTGCCCGAGTTTCCAAATGGTCAGTCCGCCCCTGATTAGCATGTGCTTGTGTATAGCTATTTATTTATTTATTGGCCACTACTTAAACTGGTACTACATCAACACAAAAATAAAAAAATTTAAATTGGGCCCCTTGCAGGTTTAAGTCACAATGTATTAGTATGTACCTCATAATAGCACATTATGACAGACGTACAGTACCTGCACATGGAGCCCTTCAGTGCAGCCCTGTCACGGTTCCCCGACACTTCTATGTTCACCCAATCTTCCTTCCAGGTTCACAGGCTCTGGCTCTATGAATGGCCGAGGCCACAATGGCATCACTCCCAGCACAGAGCTCTGTGACATCACCAGTTGCATCCCGTGTGAGTATTTCCTAAACAGTGCAAGTCTGGGAGATATTCACTGTACCTGCCAGTAAGCCTTTTTATAGGCCTACCTGTAGGTAAAAGCTAAAACGTGAACTTTACTTCCTCTGTAATATCTGGACCTCACAGATCATCTGGGCTCCCTCGTCCCTGTACCCCTCTTCTTCTGTAATGTCTGGACCTCACGGATCATCTGGGCTCCCTTGTACCTGTACCCCTTTTCTTCTGTAATGTCTGGACCTCACGAATCATCTGGGCTCCCTCGTACCTGTACCCCTTTTCTTCTGTAATGTCTGGACCTCACGGATTATCTGGGCTCCCTTGTCCCTGTACCCCTCTTCCTCTGTAATGTCTGGACCTCATGGATCATCTGTGCTCCCTCATCCCTGTACCCCTTTTCTTCTGTAATGTCTGGACCTCACGGATCATTTGGGCTCCCTCGTCCCTTTACCCCTCTTCCTCTGTAATGTCTGGACCTCACGGATTATCTGGGCTCCCTCGTCCCTGTACCCCTCTTCTTCTGTAATGTCTGGACCTCACGGATCATTTGGGCTCCCTCGTCCCTTTACCCCTCTTCCTCTGTAATGTCTGGACCTCGCGGATCATCTGGGCTCCTTCATCCCTGTACCCCTCTTCCTCTGTAATATCTGGACCTCATGGATCATCTGGGCTCCCTCGTCCCTGTACCTCTCTTCCTCTGTAATGTCTGGACCTCACGGATCATCTGGGCTCCCTCATCCCTGTACCCCTCTTCCTCTGTAATGTCTGGACCTCATGGATCATCTGGGCTCCCTCGTCCCTGTACCCCTCTTCTTCTGTAATGTCTGGACCTCACGGATCATTTGGGCTCCCTCGTCCTTTTACCCCTCTTCTTCTGTAATGTCTAGACCTCACGGATCATCTGGGCTCCCTCGTCCCTGTACCCCTATAGCTTGGAAAGTGATGAAATAAATGATATGTGGGGCAAGACGGAACAGAAATGGGAAGGGTGTATATTTCTCAGAAGCAGGACTTGTTATGTAAAAGCAAAAAGACATCAGGGAGGTGTAATACAGGAGATGTGAAGTTGTAAAGGGCTAACAAATGTGGTGAGACTGAGAGGTAAGATGGTAGGAACAAATGTGTTTTTAGGAAACAGCTTTTATAGAAACTAGCTTCAGAACTAATTGGGACAAAACAGTAGTGTGGTGGTGGGCTGATATGTTGTAGAAAAAAGGGAATGTGTTTATTTTGGTTGTAAGACCTGATCTACTACATATAGGAGACTCTATTGTTTTCTTTTGGGTAAACTGCTGTGGGGGGTGGCAGGAGATTGTCTGACAAAGGATTGGTCTGAGAGTCCTTGACTGGAATAGGTCATAGTCACAGATGTTTTAAAGTATGGCAATAGACATTAGATTGTATGTTCAATATACACAACATTGAGTGACCATACCAGGTAAAATATCAAAACATACCTCTGTGTGAGACCACAAAGCATGTTTTTTTAATCGTTCCCTACATTGTGCATCAAGATCTCTACACAAAATAACCAAGTGAAGAAATAAATTGAGCATTTTCCTTCTGTATGTGTTTTTTTTTTTATTTGTTTTGTTACTTTATGTCTATCTGCAGTTTTCCCTCAGTTGGTTCACATACATTATATTGCCAAAAGTATTGGGACACCCCTCCAATTCACTGGATTCAGGTGTTCCAATCACCTCCATGGCCACAGGTGTATAAAATCAAGCACCTAGGCATGCAGACTGCTTCTACAAACATTTGTGAAAGAATGGGCCGCCCTCAGCAGCTCAGTGAATTCAAGCGTGGTACTGTGATAGGTTGCAACCTGTGCAATAAGTCCAATTTTAATATAAAATTTTGCAAACAGGTAATTTTTCTCCTTCACTGATGTGCATTGATGGATGGCACTGCTGGGCACCGATCATCAGGGCACTGATCATCCATCACTGATCACTGACCACCATGGTGACACTGTACTGCTAGGGTGACAGTATGTAAAAAAAAACAAAAAACATAAATAATAATATAAAAAAATAATATAAAAAAAATGTAAAAAAAATGTTTAAAAATTATAATTTTTGGTTATAAACTAATCTGGGTTTTTTTTTTTTTTTTTACTAAAAAGATAATGGAATTAATTTTGGCCAAGATTTATGATGAAATATTATTTATTTGCAAAATTTTATAAGAAAAACACTTTTTTTTCAAAATTTTTGGACTTTGTCATTTACATAGCAAAAAAAAAATAAAAATCCCAGTGGTGAATAAATACCACCAAAATAAAGCTTTATCTGTCTCAAAAAAATGCTAAAAAATTCATATGGCTACAGTGTTGCATGACTGCGCAATTGTCATTCAAAGTGTGATCGCACTGAAAGCTGAACATTGGCCTGGACAGGAATGAGGTAAAAGTGTCCGGACTTGAAGTGGGTAAAGCATGCTTTCCCTAATCTTCTTTGTATGAAAGTGTCACCATTAAAGGATAAGTTCACCTTTTGGACAAAGATAATAAATGCACATTTTTTTTGCAGGTAAAAAAAATGTGCATCTATTTTTGTCCAAAGGAGCCTGTAAAGCATTACACCAGCGATCAGTAGATCACTGAGCAAATGTAGATCTCCTGCAGACCTGTCAGAATATCTGCTTAACATACGGGATGTACGGGTAAGCAGATATACTGAGAGGAAGCTTCAATGAACTACCACGGGGCTCCACAGCGCCATGGTAGTTCATTGAAAACTACAAGCCCACAGCTGCTAAGTCTGTTGAGACCTGTAGGCACTCAGAACAATGTGAATGAGTGACGCGGCCATGTGGGCAAAGCCTTGCATAGCCGTGCGGTCTTCAAATCTGACAGTAAGGGGAGTTTCCTCGCACTATCTGTCAGGGGGAGGGGGGGGTGTGGTTGTGGCTATGGGAACATGCAGGGGTGGACTGACAACTCATGGGGCCCCTGGGCAATAGGGGGTCATGGGTCCCCTGTGTCCTTCCCACACTCAAAAAAGCCTATAAAAAAAAGGTACCAGGGGCATTTCACAGGGCCCCCTACTGACCCTGGGCCCTTGGGCAGTGCCCGAGTGCTCGAATGGTCAGTCCGCCCCTGGAAACATGTTATATGTTCCACCCTACAAACAGATGGAACATGTAACATGTTCCAAAGGTGAACTTTTATTTTAATTATTTTTGGCCAATGGAATGATAGTTACTAAGAAAAAAAAGTGCTATACGGACATTTTAGGCGTTCCCATTGAAGACTATTGGAGACAAAAATGCTTGAAGCCTGAAATTAGTAGCTCAAAAGAAGCTCAACTACTTTTTCAAGTTGTAAGTAACACTACATTTGGGAATGAACAGGCACACATAGAAACCACTGGATTTTGGATGTTGAGTGTTTTGGAACTCTGAGCTTCAGCTACAAAATGCTCAGGTGTTAAAAGGGTCCTAAAGCTGAAATGTCAACTTCTTATATTTTTCTTCCCTGGTTCCTTCTCCTCTCAATATGTTAATGGATTTTTTAAATAAAACATTTCCATTTTACCTTAGTTTAAAATTCAGTGGTATCATGACTGGGTCCCTGTGCTTCTCTATTAACTGGTTACCAACCGTGCTATAGCCGAAGGATGGCCACAGTGTGGTTGTGAAATCCTGGGATGATGTCCATGGACGTCATTCCAGAACACCCCCCCCCCTGTGTGCCCCCAGCACCGCTGGTGATCGTTGTGTCCTACGGACACAGCTGATCACGGGGTATGGTAAATGACCAATCAAGGCAGGCTTTTACCACGTGATCAGCTGTGTCCAATGACACAGCGATCACCGGGTAAATACAGTTGCCGCTTATCGACTGCACTTTCCTCACGCTGTCACAACGTGAGGAAAGTACTGCCAAGAACCAGCATTTGTCAGTGAAGGGATCGGCACTGATGATCTGTGCCCAGCAGTGCCGCCCACCCGTGTCACCCACATGTGCCACTCAGTGCCACCTCATCAGTGCCGCCTATCTGTGCCACCTCATCAGTGCCGCCTATCTGTGCCCATCAGTGCTGTCTATCCATGCAGCCTTATCAACGCACATCAGTGAAGGAGAAAAATTACCTGTTTGCAAACTTTTATATTAGATACAAAGAAAAACTTTTTTTTTTTCAACTTATTTGCTCTTTTTTGTTTATAGCACAAAAAATAAAATGCCCAGCGGCGATTAAATACCACCAATAGAAAGCTGTATTTGTGTAAAAAAAAAATTCATATGGGTACAGTGTTGCATGACCGCGCCATTGTCATTCAAGTGCGACAGCACTACAAGATGAAAATTGGCCTGGCCAGGAAGGGGGTATAAGTGACCAGTAGGCAAGTGGTTAAATGCAGGCGAATCATGGCTGGTGGGAGTGGAAGGTGCTCTACATAGCTTCCTGAAAACCATCACACCGCACTGCTTCAGTACTCTTCTCAAGAGCCCTTGGCCCTGATGGAAGCAGTGGGCTGGATTTTGGGAGGAGCTATGCAAATACCTGGTTGACCAGTCTGGAGGAGCTGGCATCCCTAGGAAATGCGCACATGATGTTGAGCTTTCGTGATTGAAAGAAACCCAAAGAATGGAAGGAGTGGGGGAAGTGCCCAGAAGGAGGAGTGATTTATATGCAATTACAGTATTTCTTCGCTTTCTTTTCTGAACCCCAATGTTTTATAAATGAACATTTCACCTGTGGAGAAAATAAGAGGACATTTGACTCTGCCCCATTCACACAGTAAATGTACAAGCTGTTTAATTTTTTTTTTTTAAATATAAATACAACCCAAAGTGTGGATGGGCCCTGAAGTGCTTTTACTGTAAGTAAATACTTCAGTGTGAATGATCTGGGCACAGGTGCACATTAACCTCTTCACGCCAGCCGAATGCAAATGTGCAGCTTCCCGGCGTCTGGGCGTCTTTCCGGCGAACATATGTCCTGAGAGCACGCTCCCAACACACATGTCCGGTATTCACGGAAAGGTCCCGATCTCCTCTTTCAATCGGGACCTTTCCTGATCATGTGACCGCCGTGATGGCGTGTCACGGCGGTCACATGACCCTAAACCTAAACCCTGCCCCGCCTCCCGACTTTTGAAACCCTTAAAGGGCGCGAAGGGGTTAAAGCACATTTTTTACCAAAGGTATAGTTGTCCAGGATCATTTACACAGCACATAAACATGTCTAAATTCTTTTTTCAAAGATTTTCAGCTAATATACCACGAATGTCAAATTTGTGTGGTCATAAATAAGGAGATTAGTACAGTTGGAACTGAAAAAAACGTTGGTGAATGTTGCACTACGTGGTACATGTGTTCTTTACATGTGATAAATGATTCCCAGGCATATATAACGGTCACCTTCATCACTTTATTATGTCATTAGGTTTACATCCCCTCTCATTTATTGGGCAGCACAGTAGCTAAATGGTTAGCACTTCTGCCTGGCAGTACTAGGGTCATTGGTTCAAATCCCAACCACGGCACCCTGCCTGGAGTTTGCATGTTCTCCTTGTGCCTGCGTGGGTTTCCTCCCACACTTCAAGGACATGATGGTAGGTGAATTGGATCCTGTCTAAATTGCCCCTAGTATGTGTATGAATGTGAGTTAGGGACCTTAGATTGTACACAACTTGAGGGTTAGGGACTGATGTGAATGTACAATATATATATGTAAAGCACTGCGTAAATTGACAGCGCTATATAAGTACCTGAAATAAATAATAAATTAGGCCTCGCTGCAATACTGCTGGTCTGAGTTTTCCAAATACAATGCATCTCTGTAAGGAAAGGGGGTTCTGTAGCTGGCCAGCTAAGACCAGTCCTAGGTTGCTAATATGGTTCACATATATGTGTATACCAAACCTGCCAATAACCTCAGTACAGTGTATATGTGCACATGTTAAAGCCAAAAGCAGAATCATTGCTGTAATTTATGTCTTTGAATGTTATATGACATTTATATATTCATTGTGTTAGCAGAAGCAGAAAAGGAAAATATGCCTTTAACCACTTGCCTACCGGGCACTTATACCCCTTATTTACCAGGCCAATTTTCAGCTTTCAGCGCTGCCGCACTTTGATTGACAATTGCGTGGTCATGCAACATTGTACCCAAAAAGTTTCTTTGTTTCTATTATAAAATTTTTCAAACAGGTAATTTTTCTCCTTCACTGATGTGCGTTGATGAGGCAGCACTAATGGGCACTGATAGGCGGCACTGATGGGCACTGATAGGCAGTACTAATGAGGTGGCACGGATAGGCGGCACTGATAGGCAGCACTAATGAGGTGTCACGGATAGGCGGCACTAATATGCAGCACTGATAGGCGGCACTGATAGGTGACACTGATGATGGGTACTGATAGACGGCACTGACTGGCATCACTGCTGGGCACTGACTGGCGGCACTGACTGGCACAACTGCTGGGCACTGACTGGCAGCACTGCTGGGCTGCACTGGTGGGTGGCACTGGTGGGCAGCACTGGTGGGTGGGCACAGGTGGGTGGCACTGGTGGGCACAGGTGGGTGGGCACAGGTGGGTGGCACTGCTGGGCACAGGTGGGTGACACTGCAGAGTGGCACAGGTGGGTGCACTGCTGGGCACAGGTGGGCGGAGCTAGTGGGCGCACTGCTGGGCACAGGTGGGCGGAACTTGTGGGTGGCACTGCTGGGCACCGATCATCAGGGCACTGATCATCAGTGCCTTGATGATCGGTACCGATCCCTGCTCTGACAACTGCCGGTTCTCGGCAGTACTTTCCTCACGATCTGACAGCGTGAGGAAAGTGCAGCCGAGAACGGGCAATTGAATTTCCCGGTGATCATTGTGTCATTGGACACGGCTGATCACGTGGTAAAAGGCCGCTGTGATTGGCCTTTTACCACATCACGTGATCAGCTGTGTCCGTAGGACACAGCGATCACGGAGATCGCCGGGTGCGCGCCCCCTGGGGCGCGCAGGAGAGCGCGTTCTGGGAGGACGTCGTATGACGTCCACCCAGAACTGGCCGGCCGCAGTGCAGCCGTCATTCGGCTATCTGCGGTCGGCAACTAGTTAAGAGTCAGTACAAGGTGAGCCATTCACAGCCATCCTCACACTGTACAGAGCCTTACCCAATCCCAGCCAGTTTCACATTTGTGCCTGTGTAAAACTCCCTGCTAGATTGTTCTAGAGTCACTTGCTTATCAGACAGAAGAGGTAACAGACAAAGTTCCAGTCAGAGAAGCTCTATGGAAGCGGAGAAGGCCAAATAGGTATTTAATGCACTTATGCGTTCCTCTATTGTTTAGCAGTGCAAGTGGATCTGTATGTAAAATCTGTTGTATGTGTTACTTGTAGTTCCACCAATATAATCCAGCAAATTAAGCCAATGTAATACGAAAGAAATAAGCCACTGTAAGATAAACAAAACAAGCCATTGTAAGCAGTGTTATATGAAGAAGATTGAAGTTATTAAAGAAGTTAACTAAAGTATTCGGTGAGCTCTTTAAACCTACTGCATCCATAGAACGGCATTAGAGGAATTACAGAGTAAAATCAGTCTAATCAAACAAAAGAAACAGCAATTGCATAATTTTTTCTAATGCCACAGTGCACAAGGCACTACATAGTGCTGCGCCTGCCACAGGTTCCCTTCCTATAGCAGTGAAGTGCTTATATTTTCCTGGCATAAGACATCTGCTGCCAAACTACATGTTCTTCTAGTTCTGGAGAGATTGGGGGAAGATTTATAACCTCAAAAGATTTTTATTGCGGTGTACCTATTGAGCAATCAAAAATATCACACTCTAATCTCTCTAAAGTTGATCATTTGTTCAACTTCTGTCAAAGGGACATGTGGGAAAATCTCTCCATCAGTAGCTGCAGCCGTTGATCAGTGTATTCGGACAGCAGCAGGTGCTGCGGTCAGACTACAATGTTCCAGCAAGGGGAATTCCGTGTGTGTATGTGTGAGAGAGAATGTATAGTCAGCTTAAAGTAGAAGTATACCCACACCTTGTAAAACAACCTACATAGTTTAAAATAGAAATGAAAGGTAACATATTTGTGTATATATATAAAATACCTCTCTTTCCATTTTTATATAAGTGATCACATACCCTGTTCTCAGCTGAAAGATGAGAAACATCAGTACATTGGTCTTCCCAGTGAATAGCGGTGTAGGAATAGGGTGCCAGCACAGCTAGAGAACTGACGACGCTGTGCTCTCATACCAAGTGTGGTCAGTTTTAACAGGGAAGCAGAGGGACTGGCAGGAACATCAGGAATCTCACATAAAGGAAGCAATACAAAGAGAACAGGATACCTTTTTCTTTATACATGGTACATACAAATACATGGTACAGCAGGCACATATCAGGAATAGGAAATGCTGGGTTTACATCTTCTTTAAGGCCTTTCATGTTCAGATGGGATGGAAAGAGATATGTGAATACATTTTGTTTTAGAAAGGCCTTATGGTGCCCATACACTAGACGAAAAAGCGTTTGAAAATCAGTCATTTGGAAAGTTTGTTTTTCATCAAGTTAATGGGCACAAATCGATAAACATTTGTGACTTTTTTGAGCCAAAAAATTGAACAAAAAGTTTGGAAAACTTCTGCCAAACGAACGATAAATTGAAGGTTAATGTGTTTCTTGTCCGTTAAAAAAAATCAACTGTTGGTACTGAGAATGTGTGAGAAAACTTTAACCCAGAAGATGAATATTCATGTCCATGAACGGTCATGTCTAAAATAAAGAGCAGAGCAAGAGTACACACAAGAAACCTCTTAGATTGTAAGCTCCAAGGAGCAGGGCCCTCCTAACCCTCTTGCATTGAACTGTATTGCTGCTGTATTGTCTCCCGTTATATTGTAAAGTGCTGAGCAAACTGCTGGTACTATATAAATCCTATATAATAATAATATAATAACATATAACCATCGAGATAGGAAAGGTTTAATTTTTTTTTTTTGGTGTGAATGTTCCCTGAACACATTAAATTAAGAAAACTAGAAACCAAAATAATGCAATCATGAAAACTTTATTGCCTTTTTTTTGCAAAATTTAGAAGCATTGTGAAAAACTTTATTGCATCTTTTCCACAAATATTTTTTAAAATCTTCAAGAATGAAAACCATTATTGTTACATGTGCAAAAACAGCATAGATCCATCACTTGAAGTCCGTGGTTAAAAGTAGACATGAATAACGTGTTTTTTGGGCCCCATGTGCGTCTGCAAGTCATCCTCTGCAGCCCCAACTGTTCCCTAGTTGGAAAATATGCTTTTAAACACTGCAGTTGAATACTTTAGTATTTTCATAGAAATACTGCCTAAAGTAATCACTAAAAATCGTATATAAAAAAGGTGCAGCGCTAATATACAAGTAGATGAAAATACGTATTACATATGCAAACTCATATAAAAGTTCAAAGTGACATAGTGCATACAGGTATAAGCCACTACGTTGTGTCTGGTAGAACGTGAGGAAAGGATTATTAAATCCAAGAGAAAGTTCAATGTGAGGATGTGAATAAATTCTCAAACACTCTGATGCTTTCCAGGCAACACCGACTGTGTACACGGTGAAACAATGGGGGTACAAATTGCGCACTCACCAAATGCGCAACCTTTATGCGCTTTTCTCTAACATATAAGATCTCCAATCCCTCATCCAGGGTCTGGTCAGATCTGGTCAGGTCCCCTTCTTTGTCCAACACCTTGCAATCAGCCTTCTCCCTATATGAAGTTACCGCCGGGCCCCTCGTGGTGCCGGCGGTGTATGCGTCAAACAGCTGAAGCCTGACCCAGACGCGTTTCGAGCGATAGCTCTTTGTCAAAGGGTTTTCGGCTATCAGCTGCTGACGCCACTCTGTCCTTTAAATAAGGGGAATAATGCACGCATCGTTAACATGCGCCATTTTCCCAGAGAAAGATGTCCTCAAAAACGGGCGCCATTTTGGCGTAGTCCCTGTAACCGCGCATGCGCGAGCATAACGTCGGAACGGGGCGGACATCTATACACGATCACCGAGGGGAAAGATGTTGCCATGGAAACATGATACACTGAGTGCCAACATGAAGATCATTCTGAGCCAGTGTATCCGTCAAGCAATATATTGCATTAGCTTCTATATTCAAAAGTAAAAGGTCAAATCAACCTATACAGCAGGAGGCGGACTTTATTAACCAGGTCCTCAAATCTAACCATAATTTATCGGGCTATATCTAAATAAATGGCAACATATACCCTAGGTGATCCTCTGTATCCAATATAGCAACAAAATTCCTATAATCATAAAACCTCATGTTAACATCAATACAACAATAACACATACTGAATCCTCATGGATACATCAAAACTATATAATCATCATAAAATCCCATGTTATGTGACTAACATCAAATCATAATATTATACAACGTGTATCCAGTATGTGTTATTGTTGTATTGATGTTAACATGAGGTTTTATGATTATAGGAATTTTGTTGCTATATTGGATACAGAGGATCACCTAGGGTATATGTTGCCATTTATTTAGATATAGCCCGATAAATTATGGTTAGATTTGAGGACCTGGTTAATAAAGTCCGCCTCCTGCTGTATAGGTTGATTTGACCTTTTACTTTTGAATATAGAAGCTAATGCAATATATTGCTTGACGGATACACTGGCTCAGAATGATCTTCATGTTGGCACTCAGTGTATCATGTTTCCATGGCAACATCTTTCCCCTCGGTGATCGTGTATAGATGTCCGCCCCGTTCCGACGTTATGCTCGCGCATGCGCGGTTACAGGGACTACGCCAAAACGGCGCCCGTTTTTGAGGACATCTTTCTCTGGGAAAATGGCGCATGTTAACGATGCGTGCATTATTCCCCTTATTTAAAGGACAGAGTGGCGTCAGCAGCTGATAGCCGAAAACCCTTTGACAAAGAGCTATCGCTCGAAACGCGTCTGGGTCAGGCTTCAGCTGTTTGACGCATACACCGCCGGCACCATGAGGGGCCCGGCGGTAACTTCATATAGGGAGAAGGCTGATTGCAAGGTGTTGGACAAAGAAGGGGACCTGACCAGATCTGACCAGACCCTGGATGAGGGATTGGAGATCTTATATGTTAGAGAAAAGCGCATAAAGGTTGCGCATTTGGTGAGTGCGCAATTTGTACCCCCATTGTTTCACCGTGTACACAGTCGGTGTTGCCTGGAAAGCATCAGAGTGTTTGAGAATTTATTCAAATCCTCACATTGAACTTTCTCTTGGATTTAATAATCCTTTCCTCACGTTCTACCAGACACAACGTAGTGGCTTATACCTGTATGCACTATGTCACTTTGAACTTTTATATGAGTTTGCATATGTAATACGTATTTTCATCTACTTGTATATTAGCGCTGCACCTTTTTTATATACTGTTTGTTGGAAGGTCTTATATGGTGCCTTTGGTGTACAGCTGCTGTTGTTTTGGAAGGCGCTCGCTTATTTATATGTTTTAAATCACTAAAAATCGTTCAGTGCTGCAGGGACACCTACACAATAAAACCACATAAGACTCTGACTTAAAGCGGTAGTAAACAGTAAAAAAAAACAAAAAAAAAAGGTTTCTCATGCAAGACAATGTCATCATGTGCTAGTATGCATTGCTAACAGGGCTTCCATCGTCACCAGGTCCTTCTTCTGGGTTTGTGGGCTCGAACCGCGATGAAGTCACTCTTGCGCATGTACGCTGTAGTCACTTTTTGTGGCACACAGCTCTGAAGAAATGGTACGGGCATGCCGTTACTTCAGGGCACATGCGCCGGTGCTGCTTTACAAGTAAATGTCTCCTAAACAGTGCACATTTAGTAGATATTTACAGTACCTACAGGTAAGCCTTATTTTAGGCTTACCTGTAAATTCAAGTTAAATATACAGACTTTACTACAACTTTAAGTGGTATTAAACCCAAAACCAAAAATGTAATACACTGCTCAAAAAAACTAAATGAACACTTTGAAAACACATCAGATCTCAATGGGGAAAAATCTCACGCTGGATATCTATACTGATATGGACTGGGTAATGTGTTAGGATGCCCCATCGTTTGATGGAAATGAAAATTATCCACCTACAGAGGACTGAATTCAAAGACACCCCGAAAATCAAAGTGAAAAAATGATGCAGCAGGCTAGTCCATTTTGCAGAAATTTCTGTGCAGCAACTCAAAATGGTCCTCAGTAGTTTGTATGGCCCCCACGTGCTTGTATGCATGCCTGACAACGTCGGGGCATGCTCCTAATGAGACGACTGATGGTGTCCTGGGGTATTTCCTCCATGGATCTGGACCAGGGCATCACTGAGCTCCTGGACAGTCTGAGATGCAACCTTGCGGTGTCGGATAGACAGAAACATGATATCCCAGAGGTGGTCTATTGGATTTAGTAAGGCGAGCGTGGGAGCCATTCAATGGTATCAATTCCTTCATCCTCTAGGAACTGCCTGCATACTCTCACCACAGGAGACCGGTCATTGTCGTGCACCAGGAGGAACCCAGGACCCACAGCGATACCTACTGGCAGTCGGGGTGCCATTGTCTAGCCTGTAGAGGTCTATGCGTCCCTCCATGGATATGCATCCCCAGACCATCACTGACCCACCACCAAAACGGTCATGCTGAACGATGTTACAGGCAGCAAAACATTCTCCATGGCTTCTCCATACCCTTTCATGTCTGTCACATGTTCTCAGGGTGAACCTGATCTGTGAAAAGCACAGGGCGCCAGTGGCAGACCTACAAATTCTGGTGTTCAATGGCAAATGCCAATCAAGCTCTATGGTGCCGGGCAGTAAGCATAGGGCCCACTAGAGAAAGTTGGGCCCTCAGGCCACTCTCATGAAGTCTATTTGTGAGGGATTTCCAGCAAGAAGAATCACGATCGGGAACGCGCATGCGCAAAGAAGATCACGCAGAATTGCCGGTTGTGCGCAGGAATGCACGATCGTGCACATGCACGCACACGTGCACACGCACAGGGTGAAGATTGGTGCCAGACGGGCCATTTAAGGAGTGCCTCTGCTCAGATTCAGTGCTGACTGGTCTTCAGCTCCCCCTTTGTCCTGCTTGTTCCTGTACGATTCCTTTGTTGCTAACCCGGCTTGTTCCTCCCCCGACTCCGATTACTCTCCTGCTCCTGGTTCCTGACTTCGGCTCTGCTCCTGATTTTGGCTTTTCCTTCGGATTCTGTACCGTGCTGCCCGACTGTTTATGACCCCAGCTATCCTATGACTCTGCTCCAGTCCTGTGCCCTTGCTACCTACCTTGCTCTGCTGCACATCTGGCAATCCACTGAACCTTCCTGGTCTATTTCTACGGTGCCCAAATCAGAGGATACTCTGCCTACCAATGTCATCATCTGCAAGAGCCGCAAGCAACAACCACTGGCGCTCTTGTCCCCCTGGTCCCTAGACTCCCTCTGTTCCAACCTCAGCGGGGTCAGGGCTAGTGACACAAGTGAGGCTGACCTCATCAATTCAGTCTCCCATCAGGTACGTGACACTGTTTCTGATTGGTGTGAATGTCTCTGACCAAACAGTGGCCTGCTAGAGGTAATTTTATAGGGCTCTGGCAGTGCTCATCCTGTTCCTCCTGGCACAAAGGAGCAGATACTGGTCCTGTTGATGGGTTAAGGACCTTCTACGGCCCTGTCCAGCTCTCCTTTTTTTTAAAAAAATGGACAGCATTTGATCACACCGATCACACAGAGGAGGGATCTGAGGTCTTATTGACCCCAGATCTCTCCATAAAAAGTACCTATCACTGCCTATTGCTGTCACAAGGGATGTTTAAAAAAATATATAACTTTTGGGGGTTCTAGGAAAATTTCTAGCAAAAACTAAAAAACAAAGTTTAAGTTGCCATACAGCCCCTTTCATTTTTAAATGCCCCAGACATTCCTAAAAGCACCTCTGCCTAATAAGAAACAAAAATCTTTCATATTTTCCATCCTGGGGAATTTTTTTTTTTTTTCAGGACAAGTAGATTGTCATGAGAGACAAGTAGATTGGGACCCTGATTTAGTCCTTTGGACAATAGTTTTTAAAAACATTTCCACACCCCTGTTTGTAGTAGTTGTAGTTCTTGATGCTTTGAAAAATAAAAAAAAGTTTAAATGTAAGGTATACATCCATAAAATGTAAATGTATTACTGTAAATATCAGATCTTATTCTATTAGTTTATTTCCCAGCCAAGGACACCAGAATCTGGAAATTATATTTTGATGCCAGCGGGGGACCCCAGAAGAAAAGATTCACGGCCACTCTGTACAAAACCATAGCACAGAGAAGGTAAGTATACCATGTTTGTTATTTTAATTAACAGGAAAGGGAGATAACCAGACTTTCGCTGATCTCCATCCCATCTACCTGATGGCAACTGCCATGCTGGTCCCTAAAATCTGGTGGAGGAGCAAAGATCGCTGGTGAGTGACCCCAGAAGTGGAGGTTCAGGGCTACTTTGTGCAATACTATTGCACAGAGAAAGTAAGTGTAATATGTTTGTTATCCACTTGACGACCACCTGTCAAGGATCGTCCCCTCGCCGACACACATCTATGGTGCCGGATCCCTGTCAGTCGTGGCGGTGTGCATGCACGGGAGCGTGCGGTTATGCGCATGCGCACCGGCATGCACGTCATCGCAAGGCGGGCTATTTAAATCACCAACACACTTTAGCCTATGCCTTCTGGTCTACAGCGTCCTGTAATTCATAACCTGATTCTGTTGCCTCTTTCTGATCTGACCCTGACTAAGAAAGAACTCCGCCTGCACCGACCCAGCTTATCCCTGACTATTCGCTTGCCTGCTCCCTTGTACTTGATCTGCCTGACTGATCCTGAACCGGCTTGTCTGACACTGCTGCACCTACGTTCGTGTATCTGCACCTGTCCTGTATCCTGGTTACCACCATATCTACCTGCTGCTGCACCTACGTTCCTGCATCCGCACCTGGCCTATATCCTGGTTACCGCCATACCTACCTGCTGCTGCACCTATGTTCCTGCATCCGCACCTGGCCTGTATTCTGGTTAATGCCATACCTACCTGCTGCTGCACCTGCGTTCCTGCATCTGCACCTGGCCTGTATCCTACCTACTTGCTGCTGTACCTACGTTCCTGCATCTGCACCTGGCCTGTATCCTGGTTGCCGCCATACCTACCTGCTGCTGCACCTATGCTCCTGCATCTGCACCTGGCCTGCATCTGGGTCTTCCGGGTCACCACCTGCCTACAGTCATCTCAAGACCCATCAGTCACTTGTGCCACTCCTGGCTCAGTGCCCTCTGTCCCCACTATCAGGGGCTCTGAGCGGTAGTAGCAAGAAGACGCCCCCTCTCCACGTCAGGCTCCCCAACTAGGTACGTGATAGTACCAGAAGGCCTTGTCGGAGCCTGAGAGAGGGGCCTCTCCTCTAGAAGAAATCTGTCAGCACATTGCGGCACTGACACAAGCCATCAAGGGTCTGTAAGAGGAATATAACCGACTTGAAAACTGTTTTCAGACCCTATCGGCACCCGCACCTTCTCCCAGCACCACAGCGACCTCTGCTCCAAC